>NW_022900913.1:4294601-4302181 GCF_012274545.1 Fukomys damarensis
ATATATAAAAATAAATGTCCAATTCTGCAACATGAATGTGATTATTGTATATTGCAAACATATACTAATAAAAAATTAAAAAATGAGATATGTTACTCTTTCCTGCCTCCCCCAAAACCAACTCCAAGGCTCATAGGACCTCAGAAGCAGAGCCAGAATGGAGACCCCAGGAAAACCCAAAAGCCCCACATACTGGGACCAAAGGAAGCAAAGGGTGTCCCTGTGGGCCTTGGGGTGCAGAGCTCCAGGGTCAGGATGGAGGGAGAGCCATACAAGGGGGTGTCTTTCCCTTCTCAGGGCTTTGTCCTTCTCCCTCAGTCATGCCCACTGTGATGATTGAGATGGAACTTCCCAGTGTAAGTCCCAAGACAAAGCTTTTTCATGGGGGAATTCTGTAGCGGTAAAGCTTAAGTTCCCAGGGCGCTGTGCCACGTTGAGAGCAGATGGGTGTCTGCAAGTCCTGAGGGCGGGGGCATCGCAGGCTTCAAGTGTCAGGATGTGGCCTTGGCAGGCAACAGGTCTCCAAGCTGCCACCCCCAGGGGCCCAAGCCTCCCAGGATGACAGCGCCACAAAGTCCTCTGATGCTCCCATCAGGGCCGTGCCCAGCTCTGTCCTGAGCACTTTCTGTTCAGCCCACCCAGGGGCTCAGGGTTGTCAGGGGCAGCGGCGCCCACTCTGTGGTTTGCAGTTGATGGTAAGGATAGATCTGCGGGTGCCGGCCGGGAAGTGGCAGTGCCACCATCCCTCCAGGTGGCCTGGCCCCAGGTCCATGACTAAACTTGCTACCTGTGAGTGGGGACAGTGAGCTCGGGCACGACCCATGGGCCCCTTGGCTTGGCCTTCAGAGCTCGTGTGCATACAATCAACCCAGCCACTTGTTGCGTGGACCTTGAATAAAATGTAGATGGATAATCTGTCCTGGGCAGCATGAGAGGGCTGTCCACTGAGCACACTTCAGTCTTCCTTCACTGCCAGGAAGCTAATGCAGTACAAATGCCCTCTATACACAAAGTTCACAGGGAGCAGCCAACTGGCACAGTGGGTGCGGAGGGCGACTGGCCTTGCACTCAGGCGACCTCTCTGTGCTCAGTTTCCTCTCTGTAAAGTGGGGACAGAAAGTTTTACCCCAGGTAGTTGTGAGGGCTGATGAATGAGCCAGTATGCATAATACCTATGGGAGAGAGCGAGCCCTATAGTTAGTGTGCTGGAATGTTCACAGTGCAAGGCCCTGTATGTCCTACCAGAGGACCCATAGCTGAGCCTGGCTTTCCTCTGTATGATTAACCCTTTAAGTTACCCATAGAGCCTTAAAGATTAAAAAAGGAAGATGGGAGAGTGAGCCCCCTGCATGGCTTCTCTTGTACCAGCAGCTCCAGGTGGCTTCATTAGACTTTATTGGCCTCCCTGGGGCTGTTCACGAAGCGCCATACCTAAGGCCAGCACAGCTGCTTCCCAGCTGTTACCCCTTCCTCTGTCTCATCGGGTGTGAGCACATGTCCCACACTCCTGCTCTGGGTGTGCTGCTGCTCCTTTGGCTACTTCCTGGATCTAAGCAAGCCCGGCTCCCTGGACCTAGGTCTTCTGGCTTCTAGGAATCAAGCTGCGGTGTAACCTGCCTGTGGGAAGCCAGTGTCCCCTGAGGGAACTGACCAGTGAGATGCAGGAGAGAGTAGGGAGGCTGCAGAAAACCTCTGCCTTTCTGTCTCTAGCAAGTGTCCACAGTTTGTCCGGGGGGTCCCGGGGGCTGTGACTCTGTGTTCACAGCGACACAACATCTCGGGTTGGTGGCCTTTTTCTCTCTCTCACATTTCCCTTTTCTCTATGCTAGCTCACTGAGATCAGAACTCCTCAAACCTAACTCGTGTTGATATGGACTTGATTTTGTTTTTCTGAAAGCTGGTCAAGTGTCCTCTCAAAGTACAGCTTCTTGCTTGACTTGACAAGATGAGCCTCTGCCCCTCCCTCTGACTGTTACCTGGCTGGCTCCAGAGCACTTGGCATGGCTTGTGTTGAGCTGTCCCTCCAAAGCCCGGTGCAGTCAAAGGCAGGGCTTTTTAGAGGTTGTTAGATTAGAGTATGTGATGCTGGGACCAAGAATGTGTCGTTACTCAATCAGTCCACTGATTCGTTTGGCACAGTTCTGGGAGTGGAGTGGATAATGGGAAGGCCCAACCTGAGGGTGGGTTCTACCTGCCCTAAGGGCATGTAGTCTGGAAAGAATAGAAGGAACAGAAAGAGGCCAGCTGTGCTGCTTGCTACCTCCTGTCTGCTCTTCCACGGACTGTTTCTCCTCTGCCATGCCACCCAGCTGAGTATGGACTAAAACCTCTACAAACTGTGAGCCAAATTAACCTCTCCTCCTTTAACTTTGGGTGTTGGGTATTTTGTCTCAGCAATGAGAAAAGTAACTAAGACAGCGCTCACTTTAGGGTCTCTTGTGCTTCTGCCAGCTGCCATTGCTGTGCTCTGCGTCTTCCCACCTGTATCCCGACCTCGGCCTGACCATGGCCTTTCCAGCCTGCTCATGGTTGCCATGGGAGCTTCCCACTTGTCCATTATTGGCTCCCTTCAATTCCTTAGCTCCTCGCAGAGGCCTGCAGAGACAGCTCTGAGAAGGTCACTGAGACCTTTCCCCATTTCTCCTTCACCTACTGTCAGAGTCACTTACTCCAATCCATCCTACTCATTTATTTAATGTTTCCTGAGCCTCTTCTCAGTGTAGATCTGGGGTGATGCTAAGGGTATCTAAGTCAGCACAGAAGGGCAATGTACTGTGCTGGCCGTAACAAATTAGCATGGACTGCTGGTTTAAAACAGCAGTGGCATTTATCGTTCACAGTTCCGGAGGTTGATGTTGGCGGGGTAAACTCCTTCTGGAGGTTCTGAGAAAGAATCTGCCCCATGCGTCTCTCCAAGCTCTTAGTGGCTTCTTCTACCGTCCTTAGCATTCCAAGGCACACAACCATATGACTTCACTTTCTGGACCCAATTTCACAGGGGCTTCGCCTTGTGTCTATGTCTGGCTCCCCTTCTCTTTTCCCTAAGGAGGCGTCATCAGATACAGGGTATCGGCCAAGTACAGAATCTCATTCTGAGAGTCTTCATTGCATCTGCAAATGTCCTATTCCCAGCTTGGTCACATTCACAGATATCAGGGTTTTGGATTTGGGGCTGCCTTTCTCGGGCACTATTCAGTGCTCTGTTGGCGCTTATGTGAGCCCCTAGGATTTGAAATCAGGAGCATTTGAGGTTGGCCGTGCTTTCCTTGTTCGTCTTCTCCTGCCCAGCCCCATCCCGGCCCTCCTCTCTCAATGCTTATTTCTCACTCCTCATGGAGGCACAAGCCAGCACTGGCCTCCAGGGAGGTGGTGGCTGCATCACCCCACGAAGGTTTCTTATGATTTAGATCGAGTGACCCCTAAACTCTCATGCATGCAGAGGTAGGGCTCTTGGAAGGTGAGTGGATCTCTGTGGCACCATAGCTGACTTGCTGTTATCAGGGAGGCCTCCCTACAGGTGGGTCACAGGGGCGTGGCCTGAAGGCCTCCCTTCCCTCTCTGCTTCTTGGCCTCTGTGATATGAACAGTTTTCATGTGCTAGACCCTTTCCCATGCTGCTCCTGCCATGGAGCCCGCTGTAGACAGAAACTCTAAAAAACGCGAGCCCAGACAAACCTCTTCTCCGTGATGTTGTGCCTGTCAGGTATTGAGTCCCAGCGTTGAGGAAAATGACTACGACATTTCTGGAAAAGACAAAGTCATCTAGTTTTATTGCCACGTATCCTACTTCCTCCCAGAAGTTTATATCTTTGTTTAATCTTAAATGCATTTGTACAAGTTTGAGATAAAAAACTCTTGAATACATCTTAAAAGTTTCTTTTTTACTCAGCTTAACAGTGTTGATAAAGAAAACTCTCAAAAGCAATATACATGAAAATATATACGGTTCCAGCTTCTCTTTGCCTGGCCCATCTATTTAAAGTAACCATCTGTAAGTGTGATGCCTCCATGTAACATAGGGCCCGGTAGTGGGAAAGTCTCCTGCAGCTTTGAGAGCTACATCTGTGACTGCAAATTTTACTGACACATTTATCACTTATTTTATGGATCAGTAAGTCTCTAGCATTGGTTAGGATGCTGTGAGCATCATGGAGAGTCAGTCCCTCATGTGTCTCCGGAGACACAGCCTAAGGCCACCTATCTTCCCAAATGCCCATACAACATTGGCATTGCGTTCAGTCTGTTGCTTGTCTGCCACAACGGTAAGCAGAAAGGAATTACAAATTCAGGTGGCTTATTTTACAGGAAAGATGTAAGAAAACATATTTCTAGCTTCTGATTTTCGTTTAAAAATATACACGTTTTCTTTTAAAATTTCAATGGAAACTAAATGAACACAGTAGCCCATCCAACACATCCAACATTTAAATTGCTAAGTGTAATAAAAAATGTTTTCTTCCCTTCCGGCCAGAAGCCTCTGAGTTCCCAAAGCCAGGAGTGACCACCCCTGCACTTTTTTCTCCTGGATCCTCCTACAAACATTCTACTTTTCATGACTAAACTGGCAGCAGTGCCCACCGACTGTTCCGAGCCTCGTGGTCTTCCCTAACAACACACCCTGGACCTTATTCCACATAGGTTTATGCAAGCAGAGAACTGTCACATCCTCTTCTGCCTGTATGTGATTCTTAGTGGGGAAATACCAGTGTTTACCCCACAGGTGTCCTCCTGAAGAGCATTTGGACTTTGGATTGCTTGCTCATGCAAACATGTGCTGCCATGCATTCCATCCGGGGATGCTGCCTTGCACACGAGAGAGAGCACTTCTTGGAGACAGGTTTTCTGGGCTGTGTTGGTTGCCCTTCAGGTCTCAGGTCCTATTACCAAACCATTCTTTGCAGGACTGGCACCAGTTTGTACTCTCCTTGGCCACCTTTCCCCATGCTTACATGTTCACCTGCATGGCGCAGTACAAAAATGTTAGATTTCTGTGATGTCATGGGTGAAATTGTGTGGGTCACCGATGTTGTAAAGGAGGTTTGTTCATTCTCTCATGTGTGTGTGTGTGTGTGTGTGTGTGTGTGTGTGTTTCTGTTGTTAGTTGAGCAGCTACTGTGTGCTGGACTCTGCTCAAAGTGCTATGGAAGCAACTGTGAACAGGGCAGATCCCAAGTCCCCTGACTTCCTGGAGCTGATGTTTTCATCAGAGGGGAGAGAGAAAGGGAAAAAAAAAATCAGTAACAGGTGCTGCCCTTGAGATGATGGCCAGTTCACTGAAGGGAGTTAGTGTACAGGACGGAAGGGTGTGAGTGGGGCAGAGGGAGCCCCAGAGGGGCTGGTGCACAGAGAGACCTCAGAGGGTCCAGAGTCCTGAGGGAACCTAGGAAGGTGATCCAGGCACACGGAGGAGGCATAGCAGCTGTGAAGCTCGTCTCACTGCTGTGTAACAAACAGCCCTGGCTGGGCGGTTGGAAGCTGTCAACTTGGCCTGCCTGAGGATTCCAGTCCACAGCCCGGGCAGGCCTGGGATGCTCCTGCTCCTGGGTGCTTCAGCTTCTGGCTGGTAAGATTTGTGGGTTAGCAACAGCCAACATCATATTAAATGGCCAAAAACTGAAAACCTTCACATTAAAATCAGGAACAAGAAAAGGATGCCCTCTGTTGCCACTCATCTTCGATATAGTTCTGGAAACATTAGCCACAGCAATTAGACAAGAGAAGAAACAAAAGCAATGAAGATAGGAAAGGAAGAAGTTAAACTGTTATTATTTGCTGATGATATGATACTCTACATTGAAGACCCAAAAAACTCCACCAAAAGACTTCCAGACTTAATTGACAGGTTCAGTATAGTAGCTGGATACAAGGTGAACACCCAAAAATCAATAGCCTTCTTGTACACAAATAACAGACTCAGAGAGAAATTAGGGAAACAATTCCTTCCACAATAGCATCCAAAAAAATGAAGTATCTATAAATCAATCTAACAAAAGAAGCAAAAGACCTCTGCACTGAAAACTACACCACTCTGAAAAAAAGAGATTGAAGAGGATATAAAAAAATGGAAAGATATCCCCTGCTCCTGGGCAGGAAGAATCAACATAGTGAAAATGGCCATACTACCAAAACTGCTATACAGGTTCAATGCAATGCCAATTGAAACTCCAACACCATATTTCACAGAACTAGAAAAAAGAATCCAAAAATTCATTTGGAACCAGAAGAGACCTAGAATAGCAAAAGCCATCCTAGGCAACAGACACATGGCAGCAGGTATAACAATTCCCAATTTGAAACTATACTACAAAGGCACTGTGATAAAAACAGCATGGTACTGACAAAGAAAGAGACCTGAGGATCAGTGGAACAGATTAGAAGACACAAAAATAACTCCAGATGTACTCAGCTACCTCATTTTTGACAAATGAGCTGACTGTCCCCACTGGAGGAAACATAGCCTCTTTAATAAATGGTGTTGGAAAAACTGGATCTCAACTTGCCAAAGATTAAAACTAGACCTTATCTTTCACCATGCACTAAATTAAAATACAAGTGGATTAAAGATCTAAATATTAAAACAGAAAACTAAACTTGCTAGAAGATAAGTTAGGCAGGACTCTTGAAGACATTGGCATAGGAAAAGATTTTATGAACAAATCCTCAGTAGCACAGGAACTAGCAAAAAGAATCAATAACTGGGATCTCATCTTATTAAAAATCTTCTGCACTGCAAAAGAAACCATCAGCAGAACTAAGAGACAACCCACAATGTGTGGGAAAAATTTTTTAACAGCTGCTCCTCAGACAAAGGATTATTATCTAGAATATATAAAGAACTCAAAATAATCAGCCCCCTAAATATAAAGACCCGATTCAAAAATGGGCATCTGAAATGAACAGACATTTCTCAGACAAAAAAGTAAAAACAGCAAGTAAATGTATGAAAAAATGTTCCACATCACTGGTCATTCAAGAGACGCAGATGAAAACAACACTGAGATTCCATCTCACCCCACAAAGAATGGCTGCTATCAAGAAATCAACCAATAACAAATGTTGGTGGGGTTGTGGGAAGAAAGGAACCCTTCTCCATTGTTGGTGGGAGTGCAGACTGGTGCAACCACTATAGACATCAATATGGAGATACCTCAAAGTGCTGGGACTAGAGGTTCCATTTGACCCAGTCATCCCTCAGCTGGGTATCTTTCCAAAAGAACTAAAAGAATCATATCACAGTGATGTATGCGCACCCATGTTTACAGTGGCACAGTTTGTAATAGGTAAACCTTGGAAACAGCCCATTTGCCCATCAGTTGGAAACTGGATAAAGAAGATGTGGTTTTTCTATAAAATGGAATATTACTCAGCCATAAAGAAGGAGAAATTAGATTCATTCATAGGAAAATGGATACACATTGAGGATATACTCCTAAGTGAAATAAATAAATCACACATGTGTAAATACTGAATAGTTTCTCTGGTGTGAGTAAACTATAATAGTGCATAAAATCCTAATTATATAAGTGACAATGTGAAAGAGGAAGAAAAGGGCTAAAGGTGTAGGGAAAGTGGGAAGGGTA
>NW_022900913.1:4302365-4390339 GCF_012274545.1 Fukomys damarensis
AAAAAAAAAAAAAAAAAAAAAAAAAAAAAAAAAAGATTTGTGGGTTGGAAGTCTCATCTTATTAAAGGTCTTTCTTAGTTCAAGGATCAGAGTCCCCAGAAGCTTCTTTGCCCAGATGTTGGTCCTGGGGAACCCTGGGGAGGGTCCCAGCTGGGATGGGTGAGCAGAGAGCCTTCCTCTGGTGCCTTTGTGACTCTCTGGCTTCTGGGAAGGTGCCAGATTCTGAGGAGGGGTGGGTGGCCCAGCCCCAGGATTCACATTCTGCTAATTGAAGCAGGCCCAGAGCTGGGGCAGACATGCGTGCTGCTCTTCACGAGGCAGGGAGAAGGTCACCTCATTATGGGGGTGCAGTCAGGGTGCAGAGAAACAGAGCCCACCAGGTAGGGACACTGGCTTCTCTCAAGGAATTGGCTCGTGCAGTGTGGCGTGAGGAACAGGAAATGGGTTTCAGAATCTTCCCAGCTATTTATGCTTCTTTTTCTATAAGTTTTCTTATTTTATCCTTTTCTCACACTCCCCAGTCATATTTTTGGCCCTTTACTTAAAGAGTCATTAGATCTCATTGTATGTTAAGATAAGGTCTTGCCTATGTCTTCCATTGCAAATTCTTTTTCAAGTTTGATTTATAAAGTTTGACTTTTTTTCATTGCTAAGGATTGAACCCAACACCTTGTTCATGCCAGGCAAGTGCTGCATGACTGAGCTACACCCCCAGCCCCATGTTGGGATGATGATGATGATTATTATTATTTTTGGCCCTGGTGATCTGACTTGGGCCCTTGCACTTGCCAGGCAGGCGATGGAACCACTGAGCCAAAACCCCCGCTGGATTATTTTTAATTCACAGAATTTATTTATTTATTTTGCTTTTATAGACCAGTGCATTTATGTGTCATTTATATCTCCTGGGTTTAAGTTCTCTTGTTTCATGATTGCTATGAACAGAGTAGGAGGCTAATTTCTTTGCATAAAATCATTTTCTTTTTTTTTCCAGTAAGCCTGGAAAACAAAATTTGTGTAGTAGTAATGGCTCGCAATTTGCAAGTTTATAAACACAATCATTTAAACTGCTGCCTTCACCTTTTATTCTCCTGCACCCTCCCTTATGGAAGAACTTTATCTTCGAGGCCTTATTTGAAGTTTAATTCTGTGCTTTACCCCTTCCCACTGTTTCCAAGAGTGACGTTGATGATGCAGAGCCAGAGAGGCTGAACGGCAGAGGAGGTGGCCTGCGATGCTTGTGTAGTTCCCAGATAATGGGACTGAAACAGTTATTGCCTCTCTATGCTTTGGTTCTTGACACTCTAACCTTCTGCTTGCATAGTAATTTGATTCATCTCTAATCAGTTGTACGTACAAACCACCAGATACTAAGCACGTCTGAGTTCAGCTTTGTCAAACAAATGCATTGTTCATTTGGGAATGCATGCTTGATGGAAAACATTGCACAAAGTCTTTTACCTCCACAGAGCCAAATATCATTTACAGAATTCAGAATGGAGTTTCTTTCTTTCTTTCTTTCTCTTTCTTTCTTTCTTTCTTTCTTTCTTTCTTTCTTTCTTTCTTTCTTTCTTTCAGAAAACTAAAGAATGGGAAAGAGTTAAGACTGAAGCACAGCTGGAAGATTACACATAGAAAAATAGCTCCCCAGGAAAAAAATGTCCTGGAAACACATCTCCAGAGAAAAATATGGAAGTAAAGAAAGAAGAACCCTTTGGTACTAAAGAAGGTGAAGATGACCAGAGCCTGCTGTTCATCTTGAAAACAAGGGGGAAAACAAAATCACCCTCTCTCAGTACAAATAGTCTGTGAAGAGACTGCTGAATCTAACACAGCTGTGAAGTGGGGCAGCAGACATTACAGGACATGGAATCAACAGCTAATCGGATGCAGAAGTCCAGACCGCTCAGTTTGTGTTGCATTATCCCGGCAGCCCTAAGACGCTGGGACAATGTGTGATAGGTGGTTTTATCTGATGGCTTCACAGGGTCAAAAGAAGCCTTGATAGCTGGTAGCACCCTATTTCTGGCTATGTTTGAGAGGCTGTTTCTGGCAAAGTTGGCCATCGGAGTCAATGGACTCCAAGAGGACCTGCCCTGCCCCATTTGCTGTTTAATCAGCTGAGAGCTCAGCTGGAAAAAAAGGCAGAGAAACCCTTGCCCAGTGTGCAGCCCGCGTGCCCTTCCTCTGGGAGGCACCTGCTTGGCACAGCTGGCCATGGACCCCGTGGGAGGCTCACGTCGCAGGCCTGAGTCTCTGCTGCTGGCCTGGCTCTGGCCTGGGGCTTATGTGGATCTCATCACTTTGGAAGCGATGGTTTATGCCTGGAGGTGTGGGCCTTGTGGATGGGGTTCTACGCACTCAGCCCCTTTCCGCTCCTGATTCAAATAGTGAAATACAGTTGTCAGTTTAATTAGGAAAATGCTGCCCCTGGGTGGGTGCTCGTGGTTGCGTTTTCATCTGAAAGTCACATCGGACCCTTGCCATGCCGGTGGGGCCATTTTCCCGCTAGTGGAATGGACGCCTCCTCTGCCTTTGGTGTTTCGGTCTCTGTCCACCGGCTGTGTGTGACCATGGGCAGAGGCACCACGAGCCTTTCGTGCAGTCTTCGGAGTCCTGCGGCCGTTCATGAGGCAGGTCGCCGAACACCACACACAGCCGGGACGTGGCTGTGCCGTGGGGGCTGGAGGGAGATCAGTCTGTCCTGAGGTTAACTCTCTTCTTCCTGTTTTTCCCGTGCTGCTCAGCATGTTCTGGGCCAGTAGGGGAGGGAAGGCCAAAGCAGAGCTGCTTGCCAGTGGGGCGTCTGCTCCTCGCGCCTGTGCTGTCCTGGTCTGGGGGATGCGGGGCCTGCGTTCTCCCGTGGTTCGCTGCCAACTTCCCTGCTTCAGTTCCCTCTGATTGGAGCAGCTGCCAGGTGTCTGCGAGTCCAGCCAGATTCCCAGGAGGCTGCTGCCAAGCCCGGTTCCCGAGCTCGTCTGAGCCTCTGACTGGTCTGCAGGAGGCTGGCTCAGGCCCTGGCAATTGGGCAGCACGTGGGAGTGCACAAGTGAGCGTGAGACTGTGTCCGCATGTCTGTGCGTGGGCTTGTGTGAGTGTGTACGTGTGTAAGCATGCAAATGTGCATCGCCCCGCCTTGTGTGTGTGCGTGAGTGCCCGGGCATATATATGTGTGTACACTTGGATGTGCACGTGCACGCATAGGGATGGGTGTGTGTGCACTTGTGTATACGGATCTGGGCCTACATATCTGAGTGTGTGTCTGCATGTGCCTAGGTGTGTGCGTATCTGTCGGTGTGTATGAGTGTGTGTGTGAGTGTAAGAAGACTTCTCTCTGGCTCTGCTTGGGTTGTGAAGCGCTGGTAACCCTGCAGCCTTCTTTCAGCTTCGAGAAGCTTGTTCAGGTTCTAGCACAGGGCTCTTGCTTTCGGTTCTATTTTGTTGCGCAGGAAAATTGGGAAGTGAATGGGGGGCAGCAGGAGTGCTACAGGGAGCTCATCTTGCTTCTAGGATTCCCCAGGCTTGAAACTCTGATTAGAGCTGGTGGGCGAGGCCAGGCCTGATACCTGGGCCTCCGGCGAGGTCACAGATGTCGGTCACTGTGCAGGACCAGTGTGCCAGGACCCACACGCATGACAGATACAGTGGAGCCCGGAATCACAGCATCCAGAGGAGCACGCGGCAGTCACTTATGTTGATCTATGAAGAAAATTAACAAGACCACCACCTGGTCCACTTATCTTTCTGTGGTGAAAGCATTTAAAGTCTATTGTTGTAGCAATTTTGAAATATACAATGCCATTGCTCCTCATTCTGTGCAGTAAATCAGGAAAGCTTACTCCTTGCTCTAAGGAAGCTTCTTGCGCTGAATGAAACTTTGTACCCTGTGACCAGACTCTGCCTTATCTCCATCTGCTGTGCTCCCCCAGCCTCTGGTAAACACCACCTGTTCTGTTCTTCTGAGTTCAACTTCTAAAATCCCCACGTGTAAGTGAGAGCAGTACAGTGCTGGCTTCCTGTGTCTGGCTGGTTTCACTTAACAGAATGTCCTCTGTTTTCATCCATGCTGTCACAAATGACAGGATTTCAACTTTTTGCAGGCTGAATGATATTCCATCATGGATACATTTGTTGTGTGTGTTATATCCTATTTTCTCTACATATTGCATTTTCTTTATTCATCACTGATTCATCAACTTAGGTTGAATACTCCTCATAGCGACGGTGAACCATGCTCCCACAAACACACGAGTGTAGATATTTCTCTGGCATACTGATTTCAGTGTTGATGCCCAGGACTGGGTTTACCAGATCATACAGGTGACCTAGTTGAAGTTTTCTGTGGATTCTCCATGCAATTGGCCACAATAGCTATGTTAACTTCCATTCTCCCCAGCTTCTCCCAAACGTTTCTTTTCTCCACATCCTTACACGCATCTTTCATCTTCTTGGTAATGGCCCCGCAAAGAGGTGTGAAGTTTTTCTCCCTGATGATGAGTAATTTTCATTTACGTGTTGGCATTTTTGTCTTCTTCTGAGAACCGCCTCATTAGCTGTTTTGTCCATTTGGATTGGACTGTTTATTTTCTGGATATTGAGTTGCAATTACTTATCTATTTTGGATATTAGCACCTTACCAGATAAAAGGTTTGCATTTATCTTCCCAGTTCTATAATCTATTGTTTCCTTTGTTTTGCAGACACTTTTTGACTTGATGCCACCCATTTGTCTAGTTTGGCTTTTATTGCCCGTGCTTCTGGGATCGTAGCTAATGAATCTCTGCCCAGACCAATGTGAGTTCTATTTCTCCTACGTTGTTGCTTGGAAGTTTTACAACTTCATGTCTCACTGTGACATTTTAAATCCATTTTGGGTTGATTTTTATAAACGGTATGAGATCAGAGTCTAATCTGATTATTCTGCAAGTAGATACCGAGTTCTCCCTGGACCATTTCCTGAGGAGATTGTCTTCTCCCTGTGGTGTGTTCTTAGCACCTTAATTGAAAAGCAGCTTGCCCATGGACGGATTCAATACAATCTCTATCAAAATTCCAATGTGATTATTCCCAGAAATGGGAAATAAATGATCCTAATGGGAAAAGGAAAAAAACATGGAAACAAAGTCTTTGTAAATAGGGAAGGTGGAGGGAGTGAAGGGAGGGCAGGGGAATGGGGAAAAAATAAGAATTAAGATACATCATGTGAAGGCTCAAGATCCCAATGGTGAATGTAACTGTACTGTAGACCTAAAAGATAACAATAAACTCACTGAGGAAAAAACATCCTAAAATCCCTATGGAACCATAAAAGTCCTCAAATTACCCAAGCAATTTTGAGCAAAAAACAAACAAATATCGAAACGACCAAATATAACCAAAACTGGTGACATCATACTTCCTGAATTGAAATTCTATGAGTCAGCTGTAGGAATCAGGATAGCACCGTCCTGGCATGAAAACAGACGTGTAGACCAACAGGACAGGATGCGGGGCCCAGGAGTAAATCCGCAAATGTGTGTTCAACTGATTTTCTTCCTTTCTGTTGCTACAATTGTGTTCCTCCTCCTCTTTTCAGAAATCAACACCCCTTTCTAAACCTGTCTTTGATTGAACTGAACTCTCCAGCCGAGGTGCTTCCAGCCTTTCCTCCCTTGTCACAGGGCCCTAGTACTTCAGGCCCAAAGGCCCCCATTCTCCTTGGTGGCCCTGTCAGGCAGGTCCTTTGGCTCTGTTTTCTGTCACCTCCAGCTTTGCTGTCAAGCAGTGTTTTGCTTCACATTTGTCCAAGCCAGCTTGTAGCCCCGGAAACACAGGTTCCTTGTGCAGGTGAGTGAGGTGCTGGCCTGGGAGTGGGGGTACCCCCATCTCTCTCTTCAGCTGCCCCCCAGTGCCTCTAGATGAGGTGGGGGTTTCAGGCTGGAGGCAAAGGTGCAACTCGCATCTGCCCTCTTTACTCTTCCATTTTTGGGAAAAATGATTGCACTTTCAAATGATCACATTTCTTCATCGTGAAGAAGTCAGTTTGTTTTCCAACAAAATCAAACTTTGGTAAAAGATTTACATCTTAGAGTACTACAGACACGAGTCAGATAGCAATTTCACTTTCTTTGCAGAAAGCTACAAATGTGGGTCTCTGGGCTCTGTATACCGATGACCTCATCTGCATTTCCTTGTCTGCTTCCCACAGTGGCTCAAAATGCTTTTCTTCTGGGTTTCATACCCTCATTGCTCTGCTGGGAGGGGAGAGGTGGGCTGGTGGCATTTTGTTTTCCAGCGATGCAGTGGTTTACTGTGTTGAGCGCTGAGCTGTGTTTACACACATTCTCGGCTTGAGAATATGAAAAAAAAAAAATCAGGATCAGACAGATAAGTGGCTTAATCTGAGGAATCTGAATCCAGGTATCTTAAACTTGAGTCAAGCCTTAAGTTCTGCATGTTATCTACTTATGAGTTTTTAAAGGTGAGCCTTACATGCAAATTATTAAACCCTGAGGCACCAAGGGTGATTTTGTAGATCCGGAACCAAAGTCCAAGGTTTCAGTTTCCCAGCAATGGATTTTACCTGTGTGTGTGTGTGTGTGTGTGTGTGTCGCACACACAGCAAGTATTAGTACTGATTTCTGCTGCCTTTTAGGAAAGTAGTTAAAAGTTAGTGATTCCACAGGATTCTCACAAACCTCGCATCGTGTCTGTTGTCTCATTTGTTTCTTCTTTTCCATACTAAGTGTATTCATGGCTGAACAGCTATTTCTCAGCCCTCTGAATTTGGAATTAAGCAAGTATTACGTGGAAGAACAAAGGGTCTCCCTTTCATCACTTGACTTTAAGCATAGTGTTTACCAGGGTATTTCTCTTTTTGCAAATCCAATTTTGAGCAACCAGATTTCTCAAGCTTGTTAGCCGAGGCCCAGGCACCCCAGGCCGCGGTTCCCGGACACTGAGAGCCCGGGTCCTCGCAGCTGCCGCGGTTTGTCCAATTCCATTGCTCTCACGGCTGACAGTTCTACAGGGCCAGATGTTTGTAGCTCCCTCCTGGTGGTTCCCTTGGATCTTTTCCTAACTCCCGTACTGAGCGCCTCTTTCGTGGCCCTTTAGCCTCTCTGGCCACCTCAGTCATCTGTGCTCCTCTCTTCCTCCCTCCTTGCTCTGGTCCCCTCCCCACCAGATTAAACCCAGGGCTTTTGCACTGAGCTACTTCCCCAGCCTTTTTTTTTTTTCTTTCTCAGAAAGGGTCTCCCTAAATTAATAAGTTGCCCAGGCTGGGCTTGAACTTGTGATCCTCCGGCTTCATCCTCCCAGAGTCCTGGGATTATGGGTGTGTGCCAATCACTCTGAGCTCACATTTCTTCTTACACTGACACTGTGCATTTTTACTTGATGTTAGAACATGAATTTTTGTAGTGTATTTTTCTAGCAGGTTATTGGTAATATATATAATCTGTGTTTCTATCAAATCTGGCCAACTTGTTATATTCCCGATGAGACCAATGAGTTTAAAAAATAAGTTTCACTTTCCCCTACAAGTGCAATGATGGCTTTTAAAAACCATGAAGCTTTCAGCTGTTTTCCAATAGGGCTGCCCCCATTTGTGACTTATATTATCTTTTTTTTTCTTTTTCTTGCAGTATTGGAGATTGGACCCAACGCCTCTGCACTGAGCCACATTCCCCGCCCTTTCTTTTTTTTTTATTTAATTTTTATTGAGTTTATTGGTACATTTTAGGGATACAGTACAGTTACATTCATTGTTGGGATCATGTACCTTTACATGGCAAGTCTTGATTCTCATTTTTTCCCCTTACCTCTGCCCTCCCTTCACCCCCTCCTCCCCTCCCCATCTACAAACACTTTATTTTCCTCTTTTCATTCTCTCACATTTTTTCTTTTCCCTTTTTGTTCTTCCCCTACGCATCACACCATCCCTACACCTTTAGCTCCTTTCTTCAAATTTCTAAATGTCAGTAATCTTATTAGAATCTTATGCATTGTTGCAGAATATTCACACCAGGGAAACTATTTGGTATTTACACATGTGTGACTTATTTATTTCACTTAGGAGTATATCTTCAATATGTATCCATTTTCCTATGAATGAATCTATTCTCTCGCTCTTTATGGCTGAGTAATATTCCATTTTATAGAAAAACCACATCTTCTTTATCCAGTTTCCAACGGATGGGCAAATAGGTTGTTTCCAAGATTTAGCTATTACAAACTGTGCCGCTATAAACATGGGTGCACATACTTCTCTGTGATATGATTCTTTTAGTTCTCTTGGAAAGATACCCAACAGAGGGATGGCTGGGTCAAATGGAACCTCCAGTCCAAGCTCTTTGAGGTATCTCCATATTGATTTCCATAGTGGTTGCACTAGTCTGCACTCCCACCAACAATGGAGGAGGGTTCCTTTCTCCCCACAACCCCGCCAACATTTGTTATTGTGTGATTTCTTGATAGCAGCCATTCTTTGTGGGGTGAGGTGGAATCTCAGTGTTGTTTTCATCTGCATCTCTCGAATGACCAGTGATGTGGAACATTTTTTCATATATTTTCTTGCTGCTTTCACTTCTTTGTATGAGAAATGTCTGTTCATTTCGGATGCCCATTTTTGGATCGGGTCTTTATATTTGGGGGGACTGATTGTTTTGAGTTCTTTATATATCCTTGATAATAGTCCTTTGTCTGAGGTACAGCTGGTAAAAATTTTTTCCCACATTGTAGATTGTCTCTTAGTTCTGCTAATGGTTTCTTTTGAAGTACAGAAGCTTTTTAGTAAGATGAGATCCCAGTTGTTGATTCTTTCTGCTAGTTCCCGTGCTACTGAGGATTTGTTCATAAAGTCTTTTCCTATACCAATGTCTTCCAGAGTTCTGCCTAACTTACTTTCCAGCAAGTTTAATGTTTCTGTTTTAATATTTAGATCTTTAATCCATTTGGATTTTAATTTAGTGCATGGCGAAAGATAAGGGTCTAATTTTAATCTGTGACAGGTTGATATCCAGTTTTTCCAACACCATTTATTAAAGAGGCTATCTTTCCTCCACTGAGGATGGTGAGCTCCTTTGTCGAAGATGAGGTAGCTGAGTACATCTGCATTTGTTTTTGTGTCTTCCAGTCTGTTCCATTGATCCTCAGGCCTATTTCTTTGCCAGTACCATGCTGATTTTATCACAGTGGCTTTGTAGTATAGTTTCAAATTGGGAATTGTTACACCTGGTGCCATGTGACTGTTGCCTATAATGGCTTTTGCTATTCTAGGTCTCTTGTGGTTCCAAATGAATTTTTGGATTCTTTTTTCTAGTTCTGTGAAATATAGTGTTGGAATTTCAATTGGCATTGCATTGAATGTATATAGCAGTTTCGGTAGTATGGCCATTTTCACTATGTTGATTCTTCCTACCCAGGAGCAGGGGATATCTTTCCATTTTTTTATATCCTCTTCGATTTCTTTTTTCAGAGTGCTGTAGTTTTCAGTGTAGAGATCTTTTGTTTCTTTTGTTAGATTGATTCCTAGATACTTCATTTTTTTGGATGCTATTGTAAAAGGAATTTTTTCCCTTATTTCTCTTTCTGTCTGTCTGTTATTTGTGTATAGAAAGGCTATTGATTTTTGGGTATTCACCTTGTATCCAGATACTTTACTGAATCTGTCAATTAAGTCTAGAAGTTTTTTGGTGGAGTTTTTTGGATCTTCAATGTAGAGTATCATATCATCAGCAAATAATGATAGTTTAACTTCTTCCTTTCCTATCTTTATTGCTTTAATTTCTTTCTCTTGTCTAATTGCTGTGGCTAATGTTTCCAGAACTATATTGAAGAGAAGTGGCGATAGTGGGCATCCTTGTCTTGTTCCTGATTTTAACATGAAGGTTTTCAGTTTTTGGCCATTCAATATGATGTTGGCTGATGGTTTTTCATAAATAGCCTTTATTAAATTGAGGTATAGACCATCTATTCCAATTTTTTGCAGGGTTTTTATCATGAATGGGTGTTGAATTTTATCAAATGCTTTTTCTGCATCTATTGAGAGGATCATATGGTTTTTGTCCTTGACTTTGTTAATATAATGTATTACATTCACTGACTTTCGTATGTTGAACCACCCTTGCATCTCTGGAATAAATCCGACTTGGTCATGATGGATGATCTTCTTAATAATCCTCTGTATTCTGTTTGCTAGTATCTTATTAAGGATTTTTGCATCTATATTCATTAAGGAGATTGGTCTGTAGTTCTCCTTTTTGGTTGTATCTTTCTCTGGTTTGGGAATCAGAGTGATACTTGCTTCCAGGAATGAATTTGGAAGTATAGCTTCTCTTTCAATTTCATTGAAAAGTTTGAAGAGTAATGGTAGTAGTTCTTCTCTAAATGTCTTGTAAAATTCAGCAGTGAATCCATCAGGGCCTGGGCTTTTCTTTGTTGGTAAGTTTTTAATTACATTTTCAATTTCACTGATTGTGATTGGGGTGTTTAAAATGTTTTTATCTTCTTCGTTCAACTTTGGTAATTCATAAGTATCTAGAAATCTGTCCATTTCTTCTGTGTTTTCCATTTTATTAGAGTACAGGTTCTCAAAGTAGGTGTTCATGATCCTCTGGATTTCTTTCGGATCTGTTGTGACTTCGCCTTTTTCATTCCTAATTGCATGGATCTGAGCCTTTTCTTTCCTTTTTTTGATAAGATTAGCTAAGGGTTTGTCAATTTTATTTATTCTTTCAAAAAACCAGCTCTTTGTTTCATTTATTTTTTGTATCGTTTTCTTAATTTCAATTGCATTGATTTCTGCTCGGATCTTTATAATTTCCTCTCTTGTTCGAGCTTTGGGTTTTTCTTGCTCTTGTTTTTCTAGGAGTCTAAGTTTCATCGTTAAGTTGTTTATTTGAGCCCGCTCTGTTTTCCTAGTGTGGGCATTCAATGTTATGAATTTTCCACGTAGAACTGCTTTCATTGTGTCCCAAAGATTCCTGTATGTTGTATTGGCATTCTCATTTATTTGTAAAAACTGTCTAATTTCTTCTTTAATTTCCTCTGTAATCCATTGATTGTTTAGGAGAGTGTTGTTCAGTTTCCATGTGCTTGTGAAGTTTCTATAGTTTCTTGTGCTATTGATGTCTAGTTTGATTGCACTATGATCTGATAATAAACAGGGGATGACTTCAATTTTTTTGCATTTATTTAGACCTGTTTTGTGAGCCAGTATGTGGTCTATTTTGGAGAATGATCCATGTGCAGCCGAAAAGAATGTATATTCTGGTTTTTGGGGGTGGAATACTCTATAAACATCTATTAAGTCCATGTGTTCCAAAGCTTGGTTCAGTTCTATTATTTCATTGTTGATTTTCTGCCTAGTAGATCTGTCAATTTGTGATAGTGGGGTATTTAAATCCCCCACTACAATTGTATTAGTGCTTATTTGGTTTTTCATGTTACTTAATATTTGTTTTATATAGTTGGGGGCATTTATATTTGGTGCATATATGTTTATGATTGTCAGCTCTTCCTCTTGAATTGTTCCCTTTACAAGGATGTAGTGTCCTTCTTTGTCTCTCTTAATGAGTTTTGGTTTGAAATTTACTTTATCTGAGAATAAGATTGCTACCCCTGCTTTTTTCTGGACTCCTGACGCATGGAGAATTGTTTTCCATCCTTTCACTTTCAGTCTATGGACTTCCTTTTGCACTAGGTGTGTTTCTTGTATACAACATATTGTTGGATTTTGCTTCTTAATCCATTCTGCCAATCTGTTTCTCTTGATTGGTGAATTGAGGCCATTAACATTGATGGTTACAACTGATATATTTTGACTTATTCTTGTCATGTTTTTGTCCATTTGTTGACTCTTTTTACTTTTTCTCCCATCTCCTTTTAGTTTCTTGCCTTGCCTATTTGATTTGGTCTGTTGGGCCTCATGTTATTGTGAATTTCGTTGTCCTTTTCTAGGATATTGTTTAGAATTCCTTGCAGTGCTGGTTTGGTGTTCATGAAATTTCTCAGGTGCTCTTTGTCGTGGAAGTATTTTATTTCCCCATCTATTTTGAAAGAGAGTTTTGCAGGATACAAAAGTCTAGGTTGGAGATTCTTTTCTTTTAGGACTTGGAATACCTCACTCCAGGCTCTCCTTGACCTAAGGGTTTGTGTTGAAAAGTCTGCTGTGATTCTAATGGGCTTCCCTTTGCATGTGATTTGTTTCTTTTCTCTTACTGCTTGTAGTATTTTGTTTTTCTGTTGGATTTCTGGAATCTTGATTATTATATGTCTAGGTGTAGATTTTTTTTGATCGTGGCTAGTTGGGGTTCTATATGCCTCACTTATCTGTATGTCTAATTCTTCCCTTCTGTTTGGGAAGTTTTCTGTCATTAATTCTGTGAAGAGCTTTTTTATATCATTTGTGTTTTCTCCTGTTTTTTCATGAATTCCTATCAGTCTTATGTTATTTTTCTTTGTATCGTCTAGGAGTTGTTGGATTGATTTCTCATGATCCCTTACTGTTTTTAATAGACCTCTTTTTTCACGGTCACTGACTGCTATCCTATCTTCTATATCTGAAATTCTATCTTCGCAATCTTTTATTCTGTTTCGTACACTTTCAATAGAGTTTTTAATCTCCTGGATATCTGTTTGAATCTGTTTTATGGATTCCATTTCTTTCCTCTGTTGGGCATTCATTGTTTCCATTTCTTTCTTATGCTGAGTCTTCATGGCTTCTATCATAGTCTTGAGCTTATCTATTTTTTTGTCAGTTTCTGCTCTAGAGTCTCGAATCATGACTTCTATTTTGCTCATCATCTCTCTGGTTAGCTGGGAAATTATTTCTGATTTGAATTTTTCTAGGGACTGATTGATCAATTTTGTTACCTCCTGTGCTATGGGTCTAGGGAGTCCTGTTGGTTCACTATCAGACTTTTCATCCTCATTTGTCCTACTATTTGCTATTGGTGAACTGGATATTTGTTTTTGTGTCTTGCTTAAGTGTTTTCTCATTTTTATTTTTATTGTTGGGTTGTCCTTCTTTAATTTCTGGGTATTACTTAAATCTTCCTAATATAGTTGCGTTTTAGCTTTTGAGTTTCTAATGACTCATAGACATTCTCGTTTTCATAATATCAGAGAAAACAACTCTTTAAATCAATCACCACTCTTTGTCCCAATTGATACATTCAGCAGCCCAATAGGATCAGGCACAGCTTGCCAACTGACCACTTATGGTAGTCATTAATGTATCACCTTTAACTCATGTGAATTAGATTAATTTCAAGAAGCAGCTCATAGTATGTTTGCAGTGAATATTCTTTTCAATATGGCATCTTTACCATTTAGGATGGGGGGTTCGACTTAGAACAAGAGGATTAGATAAGTGAAAGAATTAGAGCAGGTTTGAAGTGAATCCAGAGGTTGTAGAATTACCTTACTATCTTTACAAAGCTATTAAGTTCAGGGGGGATAGAGAGAGTGCAGGAATAAGGACAGGAATATATCCCCTTAACAGTAACAGGCGCTTGCCTTCCCTTGAAGGTACAGAGCCATGAGTGAGGTAAAATGACTGGAGAAAAGAACATAAAGAGAAACCCGTCCTAAAAACAAAAAATAAAAAAAGAAGTCTGAGTTCTTCAGGAACTGGAATAAAAAGGGAGATGAGGGACACTATGGTGGAGCAAGAGACTGAGTTGGAGAGACAGGACAGAAAAAAGAAAGAAATTTTAGGGTGGAAAGAGGAAAAAAGAGACAAGAGAGAGGGAAAGAAAAAGAATTTGAAGGTCCTCTTTCAGGCTATCTCTGATCTCATATTATACCACATGCACAGTCATATGCGGAACCCAATCCCCTGGTTATAGCTAGCCAATGGCTGTTCCTCACGACTGAGACTGAACACAATCTACAAAGCCTAACTTTAGTTTCCTTACCCTCAGGGTTGAACTCCACTCCGTTCTATTACAGGTTTCCCCTGCCCTTTCTTTAAAGATGATCAAAGTTCGGAGCTCAGAAAACTACCCTTCATGGGAACCTATGCCTCTGCAGAGTTGGTCTAAGGACTGGCCCGATCAGGAGTTTTGAGAACGGGGGGGGGGGTCGTGTGGGTGTTTCAAGGGCGCCCGCGCGGCTACCTTCCTTCCTGGGTCTGTTGTCGCGCAGGCCGGGAGCTCCAGCGCAGGCCGGGAGCTCGCGCACACGCCGCCGGGTGATCGCAGGCAGGCAGGCAGTCCCGGCCCTTTCTTAATGTCTTATTTTGAGACAGGGTCTCAGTAAGTTACTCAGGCTGGGCCTGAGCTTCCAAATTCTCCCTCTGCCTCTCAGAGTGCTGAAACTACAGGTTTGTACCACCACACCTGGTCTGTGCTGCACAATATCTTACGTTCAGTTTCCAGCAGCATGGCAAATGCTAGAGGAGTTTTAGGCCACCATGGTCTTATGACTAACTCCTGTGAGAACACTGCTTGAGTTTTAGGTATGGTGCATATAGATTTTAGGTAGATATTCTTTATCATGTTAACCACATTTTAAAATTTCTGTGTTGTTAAGAATGTTCACCTGTAATAAGTGTTGAAATACATCGAAGACCTTTTAAACATATTTCAACTTTTTTTATTATTTGATCTTTTGCAGTGAAAAGTTAATACTTTGGCAATAGATTTTTAAAAAATTTTTTATTTATTTTATTGGTACCAGGGATTGAACTCGGGACCTTGTGCTTGTGAGGCAGGCGGTGGAAACACTGAGCTAAATCCCCAGCACCCAGCAATAGATATTTTAATATTAATTTGCAAATTATATTTTGTTGGGATGCACTTTTCTTTTAATGCACTGTTTAATTCAATTTGCTAATATTTTAGGATCCAGCTGTGTACCTACTTTACATGTATTTTGCCTCTGTCAAATGAGGGTATTAGCTTATATTAAATAATTAAAAGGAATAAAATTCTCTTTGTATTTTTTCTGTGCTCTCTAACATGCTATTAATGATCATTTCCTTGATTCTACAACAGATTGACCTAGATATTTATTAATATTAACTTGTGTCTTTTTTTTTTAAAAATCAATTTTGTGTTTTACAATAGTTTTACAGGAGAATCACAGAGGTAACAGTATTCCTATATATCCCACATCCAGTTTCCCTTAATGCTGACAGCTCGCATGTCAGCATGGTACATTTGTTGTAATTAATGTTCCAGTATTGATATCTTGCATTAGCTAAATTCCATTCTTGATTCAGATCTCTTCAGTTTTTACCTAAGGTTTCAGTCAGCTTGTCATTACTGCCACCAAGTATTTGAAAAAAGCAATCTGAAGGAGGAAATGTGTAGTTTGGCTACTGGTCTCAGAGGGTTCAGTCCATGGCTGGCTGGCTCTACTGCTTTTTGCTGGCTCTACTGTGGTGAGGCAGAAACATCACGGCAGAATGGTGTGGTAGAAGGAAAAAGCTCACTTTACGGCAGCTGGGAAGCAGAGCCAGAAAAGAAGGGACCAGGCACCAGACACAGTCCCTGAGGACATGCACCCATGCTGCAGTCCTTCAGCTAGGCCCCACGAAGCCTACCTCACCTCCACTGGCGTTAGCACATTGTGATCTCATCAGTGGATCTATCAACTGATGATGTAGGAGCTCTCCTGACACGATCACTTTCCAAAATCCTGCCAGCAACCATACCTTCAACACAGTGGGCCTTTCTTCAGAATATATATCTTTGGGATCCCAATCGTGATGCCCAGTGGTCCTTTTCATTGCATATTCCCACCCAGGATCCCTCACTGCATCCATCTGTCATGTCTCCTTGGGCTCTTTTTGACTCCGACAGCCACTCAGATCTCCTATTTTTCTGATAACTCTGGCAGTTTCAGGGAGAAACGGTTGGGGGTTTTGTTGAATGTCTCTCTATGCGGACTCACCTGAGGTTTCTGTCATGACTGGACCGGACTTTTGTGTCTTGGGAAGGACCACAGAGACAGACAACATTTTTATCACATCGTATCACTACTGCACTATGAATGCAGCTCAGCATCGTTGCTACTGACCTGGCTAAAGTGGTGTCAGTCAGGTTTCTGCACTGTGAAACAGCGCCCGTGTGCTGCACTCAGACAGGAAGTCACCTGGGGCAGCTCTGACTACAGGGTGAAAGTTATGCTCCATCCCCTGCAGGGACGAGTAGTAGCTACATACTTTATGTGGGGTACTTGCCTCCTCATCCCCAATTATTTATTCACATCAATATGGACTCCTGGGTAGTGATTTTATATTTTGGGCTCTGATTCAAAATCTGACTTTATTTTGTTGTTCCTATTTTTCCAGTTCTAGCTACTGAAAGCATTTTCAGTTGGCTTGGTGTCCTTTAGACTTTGTGGGTTTTCTTTCTATTTCTTTGGAGCATTTCTTTGTTTTCTGGCCTTATAAAATGCTCCAGGCGCATGCTGTCCTAGAATTAGCCATTTCTCTGAGGAGAGCTGGTTCCTTTTTATTGCAGAATGATATTAGAAATCAAGGAGGTCTGGGTATTAGATTTGTGGTCTGTTTTTGAAAGTAATTTTTGGAAACAAATATTTTCTATCTTTTCTCAAGCAGACTTAGATGATTATAAATTTGCTGGAAAACCATCAATTGTTCTGAAATTTTAAATTTAATCAGCATGTTCTTATATAAAGAACTTCAAAAGTGTTATTTCTAAATTATTTCCAGCTGTTTTTGAAGTCTGCTTTTGGATAAGTTTAGCAATTATATTTCTTCTTTCATTAAATTTTGCTTTATTTTCTTCCTCCTGCTTTCTTTGGGGAAAACGGCACTATTCCACTATGTTTAAGTTTAGGAAAATTTAAAAGTAGTTGTTTAGTTCACGTCATCTTTTAGAGACGGGAAGAGGAATCTGGGCTGGGGAGAGACAGGACAGAGAGGAGGAAAAGGGGGAGTAAAAAGGACTAAGGTGCAACATGTAGAAACACTGATTCCCCGTGGTGAATGTATTTATTGTGACTCACACACATATAGTTATGAAAAAGGGGGAAAAGAAAGCATTTATATAAAGGAAATTTCCTTTTAAATGTAGCACTGATCCTACACCCCATAGTTTGGCAGGCTACAGCCCTAATGAAAATGACAGCCATTATGAAAAATTGCCTTTTATATGTCATTTTACCGAATAATTGTTTAAGAAGAGGGTTAAAACTCTCTGGCGGTGTTTTCTTTGGGCTGTTCTTCGTGACTGCTAGTTCCATAGTAAATCCAGGGTGAGGTCACGGCTGTGTTCCCTTCCTGGAAGTCCCTGCTTGCTTTGCCTGCCCACCTGCTTGGCTCGTGGCCTCTTCCTCCCTCGTGGAGCCCAGCGATGATGGGCTGGTCCTCTCCATGGGGCCGCTGGGAAGTGTGGCAGAGGCAGGAGGTGTGATGTCTTCAGTCGGACAGGCCCAGTCTCTCCTCATGAGTCCTAGTCAGGAGCTTTGGAAATGCTCTGTTCGGCGATTCTCGGATACTGCCCTGTGGTGGGACTGAGGACGTGCATTTCAGGGTAGATTTCCTAGCCTGCATTTTGGGGACACTTAGACATCCCTTGCCTTTCCTTGCGCCATCCTGTGGAAGCGTGCCCCTTTGGGTGATCGACAAACAGTGGCCACCAGTTGGCCCTAACTGAACCCTTCCCAGCTCCAGCGACCCTGTCCTCTGGTGCCTTCCGTCAGCCACACAGAGCTCAGCTGCCACAGTTTTCCACATCTAAGGTCACAGTCTCGACATCTTCTCCTAAACTCAAGCTCTTCCTCTTGTACCATTAATTTGCTCTTTCTAAACTTGATGTTTTCAGCATTCTGACCTCTGCTTTCACATTTTTGCACGTTCTTCTTCCTGCTTTCCTCAGGAGCTTGTTTCAAATGTGTTACGACAAACTGAGGGAGGAGCACAGCCCTGCGGCTCCCACGTCACCTGCGGATGCTGGTCAGCCTCAGCACACCAACCAGCCTGGCTGGTGAGTCAGCCCCAGATGAGGCCTACCACTGGCCACACCAGCCTTTTTCTGGTCAGTGCTCTCACCAGCAAAGAGTTTACCTTGTGCTGCTATTTTTATTTCCCTGTATGAATTCACCCATCCTTTTGGTGTTTGTTCTTTGTTAAAAAATCGTGATCCTGTAACTGGTCCTGTGGAAACAAGAGAAATGACCTCACCTCCGCTGAGAGCCACCATCATCTGAATTACCATTGTCCATTTTTTTTTGGTACCGGGATTGAACTCAGGTCCTTGCGCTTGCAAGGCAGGCCACCGAACCGCTGAGCTAAATCCCTGGCACCACTGTCCATTTTAAAGCAGCTTCCAATTCTAAATGCCCCCTCCTCACCCAAGCTCTCAAGCCTACCTCTGCTGTGCTCCCTGCCGAAAGGTCAGACAGCCCTGTGAGGCCAGCACCGGTCATCCTTCTCCGGCTTCCGCTTGTCTGGGTTCTTTTTCAGGCTTCTTTCCTCCTCCTCATCTTCCAGAGCAAGTCTGTTTTGTGCCCCAACCCTGTGCTCGATCTGGGTTCTGTTTTACTCTGCCAACTTCCTCTGTGCCTCTTCATGCACCAGAAGACACTTCCTCTGTCTCATACCCCTTCTTTCAGTGACAAAGATGGTGACATCTCTTTATTGCAAAGAATGTTCCTAGCCTGCCACACCCACCCTCTACTGATCACCGTTCTGCAAAGAATAAACTCACGCTCCTCCTCCAGGGCCCCATTTCTTTTCATTCCTCACAATAAAATCTGGCTTTGTTCCCTCTGCGCCATTGGAACTCTGCAATGCAGCTGCCACCCGTCATAAACCTCTTGGATTCTGCTCAGCCTGACAGTAGCGTCTGCTCTAGCTCACAGTCATACCTCCCCAGGTTTGCTTTTGCGATGGAGCCATTTCCCAACCCTCACTGTTGACTCTGCCGCCTTTGAGAGCTTAGATCTCGTGCTATAGCCTTACACCAACTGTCCTCCATGCCATTCTCTTCTTTCCTGCAGCTCCCTCTGTCCCTTCATCACTTTTAATGGCTTTGACCATTGCTGTGATGCAAACAACCCACACTCTGTCTTTCTGGTCTTGCCATCCGTGCTAGGTCCGCAGCTCTGAGCCCCAGACTATGTTAGGAGCAGGAGCATCACCTCCCACTCTTCTTCCTGTTTCTGTTTCCAGCTCCCTCTCCAGGCAGAAGCTGAGCCCAGGTCAGTGTGCTGGTGTTTTATGAGATGTTCTTTCCACCACCAGTTCCATGATCCATGATCTCTCTAGGGGCTCTGAACTAGCAACATTTGCAGCACACTTTTGCAGTTGTGGTTTGTTTTCTTTTTGTAACCCTTTCTTTGTACTTTGGTTTTTATTTTTCCCAGGGGAGCCCCTGTTTTCCATTCTCAGTAGCCCATTCTCATTTTCGTGCTGCGTGTCACTCTGGTCTCTTGGTCAATGTCAGTGCTGCCCGAGTTCTGGCAGAGCTTCTCTAGACTCTGGCTCCAGTGCAGATCATTCTGCTGCACTCTTGAACAGAGTGGCCATTCCATTAAGGTGGATCCCAGAATCTCAGCTGCAATGGATCCAAATGGAGTCATTTTTTCCCCCTCTAAAACTCTCCTTCAGAGTCTCTCAGTTAGGGAATGCAGTGGAGCCAGAGAATAGGAGTTCTCCAAAATTCTCTGCATTACTCATTGTGATCGTTCACTGTGATAAGTCATATGTCGACTTTACTTGAGTAAGAAATGATTAGCAGATGAACTTTGGGTGTTTTGGATGATTGACAGGTAGGCCAGCAAACTGAGGAGGGAGACCCAGTCTGGGTGTGCATGGCATCAACAAATAGTCTTACATCCTGGATGGAATGAAAAGGGAAAGAAAGAAGTCTTCCCTTTGGTTTCTTTGGAGGAGCTCTGGTCTTTACTATTGTCTCTGGATATTTGTCTCTATTTCCTTCAGGCTTCCAGTGCTGACTCTTCAGCCCTCCAACATGCTTTGCAACAGAGATTCACATCATTGGCACTGCAGTGAGCTCCAGATCTTCCCTGTAGGACTGGATCTTCTGGCTATTTTACATTCTTCCTCCCACTGAGTCTGCAGGCAGCCAGTTTAAGCCTACATAGCAAATCCTGTATATAACGTGCTTACATTTTATACTAAATCTGTTCCTCTAGTGAGCTCTAGCTGATACACTCACGCACAAGAGGGTCCTCCATGTCACCTTCTCAGCGGCTCTTGAGCCTGCCCGTTCTCCACCCCTGGTGTCATCCCCACAGTTCAGCTTTTCGTACAGCAGCCTCCTAACTAATTTTTATCTTCTACTTGTTTTCTTTTTGTAGTACAATCATTCCGTAAATGTGAGATAAAAATTTTCTAAAATGTCAAGCCTGTCTGGTTCCTCTTCTACTAGGATCTTTCAGTGGGACTGTCCATCTGCTTCAGAAGGAAATTTAAGTTTATTAGTATGGTGTGTATTAGTCAGCCGACATCACAGTAATACTCAGTAACAAACATTCCAAAATGTAGTGTTTTGCAATGACCACCCTTTGTTCTAATGTTCCCTTGACTGTTGGTTGACCGTGGTTCAGGCTGTAGGACTGCTTGGCCAGGCTCTAAGCTGCAGTTGGGGTTGGAATCTCTTGCCCACAAGAGGACTAGAGTAAAAGAGAGTGAGTGACAACATGAGGCACCTCTTAAGGCTGTTGTGTGGAACTGGCTATCAAAAATTCTGTCCACTTCTATTGGCCAAAGAGAGCCCATGGAGTCCATCAACCCTGAGGCAGCAGCATATTCTCTTCCCGTTCTCTGTCCCTGCAGCACCCAGGACTCAGGCAGAAGAACAGAAACCAGATGCAGGGAAATTGTGAACACGAGGGAGATTATGGCTCCCCTAGCACAGGCGGCAAGGGGGAGTGTCTGGCCTCTGCTCCCCACGCAGACCCTCCCTTCCCAGTCCTCAGCCTTCCTCTCCATGACGGATCCCGCTTTGCACACGACTGTTGCCTGTGTGTCGGAATCGGCATCCTCCCCCCATGCTAGCCTTGCGCCCTGCCCAGTGAACAGAAAGACTTTTACTCCTTCTCACCGGGAGGCTCCCATGACTCCAGGGCCAATGCTGATGACCCCCAGCAGCCTCAGTATGGGTCCCTGGCTCCTGTCCCTCTTACTCCACTCTCACTGCTCTCTGCACACTTTGCTTTTTTCCTATTTATTCTTAGTTTTCCTTCCCACATTATTAGTGCCTATTGATTATACAGATTAATGGATTTTAGCTTGGCAAATTTGCACATAACACAACATATTTTATTTATTCCCCTCCCCAAGCCCCCTCGCCCTACCCTCCTAGTTTCACATGTTTTGGGGGCTCCATGTGCATAATGTATTTGATCATATACTGCCCACTGTCACTCACCCTTATAACCCCTCCTGCTTTCTCTGTTTCTCTTGTCTATTAGTAACCTCCCTTCTAGTTTCTTGTCTTTTTGTTTTGTTTTGTTTTTATTTTTGTTTTTTTGGTACCTGAGATCAAACTGAGCTACATCCCTGGCCCTTTCTTGTCATTTAAAAGAGTATTCTATATATTACAGGGAGAAGATATGATGTTTGCCTCTCACAGTCTGGTTTATTTTGCTCAATATGATCATCTCTAGATCCATCCATTTTTCTGCAGTTGACAAAATGTTGTTCTTTTTATGGTCAAATAATACTCCATTGTATGATACACCACATTTTCGCTATTCATCTTTTGATGGGCACTAAGGCTCATTCCATATCATGGCTACTATACATTGCGCTGTAATAAACATGACACTCAGGTGTCCCTTTGGTAGGTGGACTTTAGTTTCTTTGGCTATAGGAGTATAAGGAGTGGTATTCCTGGATCAAATGCTTTTTTTTTTGTTTGTTTTGTTTTATTCTTTTGGGAAAGCCCATATTAATTTATATAGTGGTTGTACTAATTTATATTCCCAATGTAGAAGTTTGCATAACTTTGAGGGGGGAGGTTTATTTTTCTTTTCTAGAAGATTGCAAACTCTCCAACACCAAAGTCTTCATCTTTAGCTTCTTGGCATAGAACAAGTTCATTCTGTGCAGTCAGTAAATATTTGTTGAATAGATGAATGGATGTTTGTGTGGTTGACTGTTTCTGAGCAGTCCGCACATTGTGTAGTTTGTGTTATGACCTCCTAGAACATTCCAGAATCCTATTGAAAACATAAAAAAAAAAATCCAGTGCACTAGAAGTCACTCAAAGAACAGTGATTTCTTTCTGGCTGCTTGTACTGATTGTCCTTGTTTCCTTTAATAGTTAAGCCAATTTAGATTTGAATATTGTTTTTCCCCACACGCTTTGGGCCAATTTGATTTTTTAAAAATTCTGTGGTATTTATATGGGGTGACAGTTACACAGAAACCTGTTTTTTACCATTGGATTTTTGCCTCAGGTACAAAGGAGTTATATTTCACCTATAAAAGATGAACTCAAAATAGATTCCTTAGTGCATGCCCAAATTATTGTGTTCACCACCCAATTATGACTTTTTCCTAGTGTAACTCAGAGCCAGAAAAAAATGGAGTTAACTTCATCTAATGCCAGTTGGGCACTCATTGAGTCACACCAACTTTGACTTTATCAAAATCTGAATTTCGGTCATGTCCAAATGAAAAACTTCAAGTAATAGAACATTTAACAAATATATGTTAGAACAAGTACAAGGTTTTACAATTGGATCAGCAGCCTGGGCAACACTAGCATTTTATTAACTCTCATTAAGATAAACATTAAATTCTGTCAACTGTGGAAGAGCTACATTACATGCTAATGGTATTTTATGCTTTCCAAACACATTTCTTCAGTATCAAATTTCATTAGACACAAAGACCAAATACTTTCCTGCACCCTCTTCCCAAGATGCTCATGGTCCCCTGCTGTAAGGGTAACAACCAATACTTAACAAAAAGCCCTCACAAACGGTGACCTCAACCAGAACAGTGGAGCCTGGAGGACTTCAAGGACCACTGCTTGGCCATGGTCAGTATGTGCCTTTTACCACCGGGTGCAACTCATGATCCAAGAGGCTGCTAGAGTGCTAGCTATCACCTCTGTACTCTGTACACCAAGAAGGGGAATAGGGAGATAAGGAGAAGGATGCTATCATTCATATCAACCCCTTTTAAGAAAATGTCCCTGAAATCTTCCATATCTGGAGCACAGCTCAGTCTCATGGCCATGCCTTGTTGCAAGCGTTGTTGGGAAATGTAGTCTTTGAGCTGGGAACACTGCTACGCCAGGAAAGTAAGGGTTCAGTTACCAACAGAGGAGCAAGAAAGACACATTGTTGGACTGTTGCCATCTCTACCACCAAGTGCAAGTGAGTCAGCTTCTTCCTGGGGCAAGGGACACCTTCTGTGATTAAAATTGCTTTAAGCGCTCCTGGGGGTCAAGTGTCCACACTTCTGCAAGGCTTCTTCCAGGAAGTGTGTGGTCCCTGTGTCTGCTGTGTGATTAACCCTCGGGCAGCCAGGTGGTCCTTCTTACCTTGGGGTGAGCACATGATTGTTTCCTGTGGTGTCTTCACCCAAACTTCCTCTCCAGAACCAGGGGCCACTGAGTTCTCAGTGCTCCCTGAGTTGGCCAGCCTCACTGGGCTGGGCACTAGTGACACAGCATGAGGACAGCAAGGTCCCATTCCCATGATGCCTCTTTCTGAGAGGAAAGTGTCTTCCTGAGGACCAGGAGGAAGCATCCCTTTTGTGCCAGGTGTGTGGAATGGGGCCAGGAAGGGAGGTGAGGTCAGAGCTACTAGAAGCTCACAGGCCCAGGGGGAGTGACCACTTCAGGGCCAGTGACTGGTGACAGATTGCAACAGTCAGATCCTCTGCACTGTGACCCCTCATCCCCTCATTCATCGAGGGAAGCAGCATCAGGGCACAGTGCCTTGGGAAGCCCCTGGAGAAGCAACCACGGAGTGGGGCCTCGAAGGAGGGAAGGCTGAGGACCCAGTGTGGGTCTGGGAAGAACATCCCAAGCTGGGCAAGAAGCTCTGCAGGCCCAGAGGCAGGTACTCGATGAATTATTTTGGCTGAAACAGAGAGGGAAGAGGTGGGAGATGACGTCTGGGAGGTGATAGGGGCCAAGTGTCACAGCCCCCCCCCCGAGTCAGGACTTCAAAGAGACGAGACAGTGGAGGATGTGTGCGTGATGTGATCTGATTGTGTCTCCTTGGCTCCCTGTGGTTAACTTTAGCTCTTGCCAGACAAAAATACTTGCTAAGACTCTAATCAAATTTCGAGATTGAATTGTATTTTCTTATTTATTGATGAAGAATGGATTTGATTATTCTAGAACAGAACTTTTATTATTTCTATAAAAAGATATTTTTCTTTCCTTACACTTGGAGGGTTTGAGATAGTGTGGCCACCCGAGATTACTATCTGGAAGGCCAGTCTCACGTGAAGAACCACGGAGACAGGCAGTGAGGCCAGTGTGTGCTTGTGGGAAGACTGTGTGATTACCATCACTGTGACCTTACCAGTCAATGGGCCCATTATGGATTTCACACAATTCTTGGACCCTCATCTCTGTTTTGTGTGTTCTCTAATTACATGACCTCCAACCCACTCCTCCCAGCAAAGAACAAGCTGTGAAGAAAGCAACACAGACAATGTGGTAGGGCTGTGAGACTGCACATCCCTGGGTGCTCCCTGTCCTGTTGTTCCTGCTCCAGCAGATCCAAGGCCATTGGAGCTTGTGTTCCCCAGCCCAGCTGAACCCATTAGGCTCAGGGAAATGAATTCAGGTCATTGGAGGGTGGGGTTTCTGCAGCTTTAATCCTTCTGTTCTCTGTCCTGAGTATAGGCTGGTGCATTGGGAACATCCGGCCAGGCTGCCAGGCCACCTGCAGGGTGATGCACCCCACAGCAATTGCAGCAGAACATGGGGCTCTGTAGCAGCCAAGAGCCACACACAGAACTCTAGAAAACAGGCTTGGCACACTGAAGGGCTCTATTCTGTATGGAGCATGCTAATATCCCAGAGTGGCCCCTACTCTAGCAACTTGCAGAAGTGGGGTTGCTGTGTTCCTCTAAGTCACTCAACCAGAGCCTCCCCATATTTCCACCCAGCACAGGTAGATTGTAGGAGGAATGCCCCTGATGCAAGAACCCACAGGCAAATGTAGGTGGCTGTGGCCCCTGCAGGCTTCATGGCTGCTCCATAATACACCAGCTGCAGTAGGCTGACCTGTGCTCAGGACAACGGTGACTTGTCGCTTCTAGCTTCAGATTCTGTCAGAAGTCAGAATGAAAATGCTTCTCATGTACTGAAAACAGAAACAAGAGGACATCATTTATCTGGGAATATAACAAAGTTAAATTTTGTGTACACTTAAAAACAGTCTACAATATCAGATATGAATGAGCAATATGATCTTTATAGATATTTTATTAGTTTTCTGTGCTGTGCAATACGTACCTTAACTAAGTAGTTTTAAATCAATAGCCAATTATTACCTCCCAGCTCTCTGTGAAAGGTCTCACAGAGCTGGAATCAAGAAGCTGACCCTACAAGACTCTTCTCTAGGGATGCACAGAAGTCACTATGGGGTCTTTCAGGTCAATTTCATTCTTTGCAGTTGTTGGACCGAAGTTGGGTATTTGGTGAGGGGGTCTTCTCGATTCCACAGTCTCCCTGAGGTACCAGATAGAGGCTGTTTACTGACCCTTGTAGGTGACCCCTGTTATGAAATATAATTCTTATGGACTAACCCCCCAAAAGCCTTATGCGTTGACAGATGGAGCTTTTGAGTATAGCACCCTATGGATTAATCTATCATATGATTAGGAGGTGAGGCCTGTTGGAGGTAGGTCACCAGAGGCATGACCCAGAGGGGTGTATTTTGCCCCCAGCTCCACCTTCTCTTTCTACTTCTTGGCTGCCATGAGATGAAGAGCTTGCCTCCACTATGCCCTTCCATCGGGACATTTTGCTTTCAAAGTAGCCACCCATGGACCAAAACTGTGAGTCAAATTAAGCCTCTCTTTCTTTAAGTTGCAGAAGTTGGATATTTTATCCCAGTGTCAGGAACATGACCAACACAGAAAACTGGTGCTGAGTAGGGTTGTTGCTGTGACCGCCCTTAAATATGTAGTTTAATAGCCTTTAAAACTGATATTCAGGAGGAGTTTTAAAAGTGTTGGAGATTAGAGTCAGAGAAAGCTCTAAAATGCTATTAGCAGAGCTTGATGGACAATTCTTGTCAGAGCTCAAAAAACCCAAATGCTAAGAATGTGTACAGTAAAGGCCAGGCTCCTGAAGATTCAGATGGAAATCAGGACTATAATAAAAGCTGAAATAGAAGGCATGCATGTTTCATTATGACAAAAACTGTGTTCACATTTTGTCCATGCCCTAAGACTTTGCGTGAGGCTAAATTTAAAGGTACTGGACTAATTGATTTGGTGGAAGAAATTTCAAGGCAGCCAAATGGGTACTATGGTATGCATACTGCTGACCACTTTTAGCCAAATTTACAGTGAATATCAGAGGAAAAAGCAGAGATAAATGATTTTAAAAGTTTACAGTTTCACCAAGAAGGAAGTGTTTGCAAATAGGAGCCAAGGAGAGCACAGTTGATAAAAAGATTAGCTTTAAAAAACTCGAATACATGGTACCAAGACAATAATAAAGATGGCTTCATAATGAAAATCTCAGGAACTGGCCAGACCCCATTCTTCACAGTCTAGAGGATGTAAAAGCATAACTCTCTGAAAAGACTTTGCTTTGAAAAGAGAGCCTTAGGGGACCTTAGTTATTCAGGTATGTCTAGGAAAGTGTTTCCCCAAGGCCAGCTCTCCAGGCACTCTGAGGCCACTGCAGCCATTGTCCAAGGGGACCAGGATACTGCTTCAGCTAGTACAGACCTTGGCATCATCCATGTGGTGCTAGGTTTGCATCCATGCAAAAAATACAAAAGTTGCAGGGAGGCTTCCACCCAGATTTCAAGTAAAAGCTTGGAAAGGAGACAGAATACTCTTGAATGGATGATGCATAAAGCTATGAGAATAAAAACAAAGTACAGTGGAGACCCCAGAAAATTAAAGATGCCAAAAACCAGAGCAAGGGAAGCCACAGACAATAAATGGAGCAAGCTTGAGAGAGAGAGAGGCCATGTGGGCTGCCACTGGCAAAGTGATAGGGGTGAGGCTGCTGAAGGTCTTGGAGTGCACCCCTACAATCCTGCCCCAGATACCAGACACAAGACTGTAGGATTTAATATTTGCCCTGCTGGGTTTTGGTCTTGCTTTGGTCCAATTCTTTTCTCTCTCCCCATTCTTTCCTTTTAGAATGGGAAGGTTTACGCTGTGCTATTGTATATTAACAGTATTTAACTTTATCTTTTGTTTTCACAGAGGCTCACAGTTAAGCACTTACCTTGAGTCCCATAGGTGACTTTGGACTTGGACTTTTCAGCAATGCTGGAACCGTTAGGACTTTGGCAATTCTTAGAAATGGACTGAATACATTTTACATAGTGTGATGGCATTCTGACTGTGCAGCTGCAGCAGCATCAGCAATGGAACTGCCCTTGTCTGTGCATCAAACACCACCACTGTGACACCTGGGAGGCTGAGGAAGTGGGCAGGGAGATCCAGGGCTGTTTGTGGGCAAGCACAGTGTTTTGTATGGGGTGCTGAGGCTCGGGATGGCTTCATCTCTGAAGCACTGGGGGAGCCAAGGGCTTGTGCATCCTGCTGGAGGCTTTGCCCCAAGCTGCATGCCTAGCCCTTGGAAATATTTTATGCAGCACCATCCAGGACAAAGCCAGGTGAAGTCATAGGCACTTTGAGAAGGGTATGATACTGATAATCTGATCTTTTATGATTGAAGGGAAATAATTAAACAAATGGAAAAATCTTAGCTGGCACTTTTGCAGTAGCAAGTAAACGAGGGTTTTCTTTGATCGTGTTGGAGCACAGCTGAAAATAAATATAAGGAGTTGAATTCATGCACAGTCTATACATTATCTTCCTAAAATAAATTTTTGTTAGTGTAATATGCTGTATATATGTAGTACATAACATGCATTTTATAATAGTGCATATTCGATTATTCTATATTATATTATGACATATAGTATGATAAAAACAAATACCTCTAGGAGGCAAAAGCCTCAGTGGATGTGAAGGACCCTGAGTAAGTCATGGAAGGTTCTGGAACCTGCAGGCTGTCCCTCTGTCCACCTGACAGTGCAGCCAAAGCCTGGCTTTTACTGAGACAGGTGGCCCAGGAGAGGTCCAAAGCACTACAAGGTCAGACTGTGGACCTCCAGACCTGCTCCCCACTTTCTGGCTTCATGAGTCTGAGAAGGAACCACAGAGACCCCATTTTAGTGGCAAATGTAGGGGCAATGATATAGCCATTCATGCAGTAGGACTGGGGTGAATGGCCCCCGAGTCAGCCCACAGGCAGCCGGGACCATGGTGCCTGGCTGTGGGTCCACTGTCCTGGATATCTGCCATCAGTGTTGCATGTAAACAGGCACTAGACACAGGGCTCTCTGAAGCATTCACTTATTTAAAGTAGCTGTTTTATAACCTTCTGGCTGAAAATACATTATCACATTGAATTTTATAATACATTTTGAAATACTTATCTGACTTCTTACAGATAAACTGGATAAATTGCTGGAGAGCAAATTGCAGAAAACTATTATAGATACATGCTTAGGAAGAAGAGCTCTGACTCTTTTGTAGTGGAATCAGGTAAAAGGAAAAGCTAGGAAACAAAAGGCTAAGTATTGACACCATGGCTTTTGCAGTACAGGGCCCATAATTGAAGGCAGCAAGCATTAGCTGCGGACAAGCACATCTACCCACTCGGCTTCTCTCTCGTGTGGGAGGTTATGCAACTGTTTTGAGGTTGGAGAATAAAATATCAGTTCAACTTGAAATAAAGTCCAAAGCAATTTAATAGGCTCAAGTCTTACTGCTGCTGTTGTTCCTTCAATTTATTTTTTTATTTTTTCCAAAAAGATATATGTAGCTGGCTTTCTAGCCATCTGTTTGGGGCAGTTTGTCTGCAGAAGAGCTAATTAAGGGGGAAAAGATTTGTCATCTCAAGAAATGCTGACAGCTCTGATGGCTCTCCGGGGAGCAAAACCTTATTAGAAAACTGCCTTGTTTATTCATTTTTATTGCTGTTGCTTTGATGTCTCCTTCATGCACTTTTTGATGTGCTAGCAGGAGATGTGCTGTTTTCACAAAGGGAAAGGGTAGGTCATTTCTGGGATACTTTGTCAGTTTTGGTAAACTTTCTCACTTTGCACGAGAGGCAGGCCTTTCACTGTGGCCTACTTAGAAGAATTGCTTCTGGTGGTTATATGCAATGCCATATGTGCTGGTATGTAACATCAGTTTTGTCCTAATAACTACTTTGAGTGTGCAATTCATTGATATTAATTTCAACCCCAATGCTGTACAGCCACACTACCTGTTCCGGAAACTACCATCTCTAGCCTCTGGGGCATTTTGTGTTAGGGCCGCATGACAGTCCTTGGGGTGCTGGTCCCGGAGGCCCCCAAGGCAGTGCCCTTGTTCTGGGTGGCTGAGATGGCAAGGAGGGCAGGTGGGCATTTAGATATTCCATCATTGGAAGGGGATCTGTGGTGAGCACCACATAAGGACTCATTTTTCTGCAGTGTGACATCCTCAGGAAACAGCGTTTTTCTCTCAAAAAGTGAACTCACCTTTCTAATGTACTGCACCCCTTTTCCATATCATGGGCCCTCTTGCCTCCCAACCATCAAACATGGTGAAGGAAACACTGCTTTGCTTATTGGTTTGGGGGAACAGAAGAGACGGCAGAGTAAAGTTGCTGTGATCCTTTCCAGGGACCATGTGGGCGTCCCTGCCTGAGAGTCACACACGTTTCAAGGTGACAAGGAGGAGGCTGAGTAAGAGACCTTGCTCTCTAAGGGCCATTGTTTGCTTTTCATCTGCATGTGGTTAAATCATAACCCAGCTGGTTCCTCTGCGAGCTCTGCGAAGTTTCTAACAGCAGTCATGGGAGACCATCTGCTTTGTATTTCACCAGGAAACAAATCTATTTGAGGTTTGCTCCTCCTTCTTACCCAGTCCACCAGATTTGAAATGAACACTGAATACTTTGAAGTATAAGATACTTAAATAAAAATAAAATGACCTTCTTTGGCCTACTAAATTCATTAGAAGACAAAACAAGGCTAGGTGACTATTGCTTGATGTGGGAGAAGCAGAGTCCTCCCTGTATCTTACTAGAAATAGTCTCTTCTTTGCAGAAGTAGTGCACCCCTTAGAAACTTATTAATGTTTATTCAGTGGTCATTCCTTAAACCAATCTTGGAGGTTTTATTAAAATAAGTTTTGTAAGAGAAAATCTAAGACAATTTTCTGCTTTCAGAGAACTTATTTTCTGGGCTGCAGCCATCAGTGTGGGGTCATATTTGCAACAAACCAGCAGGAGGAAGAAACTTACAAACCACACATGTAAGTCTACAGCTGGCAACATTCATAAGCTGTTATTCTGTGGCTCTAAACTGGCATGCCACGTGAAATATTATGTGAATTTTAGAACTAGAAACCATGCAGAGCGAGACATGTGGAAGTGCCATCAGCATCTCCTGCTGGCTTTTGTTTTTACTTACACCTGGATCTGCTTTCTATGGTATCAGTTGCCCATGGCCATCAAGAAGAAGGGTGTATGCAGTGCTATCTGATATTAGAGAGTATAAACACATTCACACATGCAGTGGGATCAAAATATATGAGGAATATTTAATTAAAATCTTTATACAGCAAAAGACACAAGACATCGCTATTAATCCCACTCAAAATACTCTCCTCCCCTCAAACACATGTATCCAACTGTTAGTCCCACTTCTGGAAGCAGTTCTGGAAGTCCTCTTTCATAAGCATCTTTTCTTATTTTAGAAAAAGTTTTATTGGTACATTTTAGGTATACACAGTGTTAACATTCATTGCTGGAAACTAGTACCTGTTCATGATATAGCTTGCTTCTTTTTTTTCCCCAATCTCTTCCCCTGTTTTCAACTCCTCCTTTTTTACAAAAGCTTTGTTTCTATTTTTTTCCTTCTATTCTTTTTTCTTGTCCCTTCTTCCTTTATCCCTCCTTCCCTTGTTCCCCTTCCTATTTGAATATTTGTTCTCATTTCTCAATATCTATTATACATTTTGGTTCTTACTTGCACTTTTGGTTTCTCACACCAGAGAAACAATGTGATATTTGAACGTATATGTCAGATTTATTTTACTTTAGAGTATGGACTCAAGGTGCACCCATTTAGCTAGAAATGTTCCAAGCTTATCCTCCTTGATGGGAGAGCAGTATGGGCATTTGGGCTGTTTCCAAGATTTAGCTATTCAAACCATAAACATGGATGTGCATACATTGCTGTCGTGTGAGGCTTTACTAGAAGAGACCATGGAGGGAAATACCTGGGTCAAATGGAGCCTCAAGTTTTAGCTTTTTGAGGAATCTCTGCACTGATTTCCACAGTGGTTGCACTAGTCTGCACTCCCACCGACAATGGAGAAGGGCTCCTTTTTCCCCACTGCACCAACAGCATTTGTTACTGGTTGATTTCTTGACAATAGCCATTCTTTCTGGGGCGAGATGAAATCTCAGTACTGTTTTAATTTGCATCTCTCGAATGACCAGGGACACTGAACATTTTTTTCATATCTTTATTTGCCATTTCTACTTCTCCATCTGAGAACTATCTATTCATTTTGGATATCCATTTTTAGATTGGGTCTTTAAATTTTGGGGATCTAATTTTTTGAGTCATTTATATATTCTAGGCATTAGTTCTTTGTCCAAGGAACAGTGGCAATTTTTTTTCCAATATCGTGGATTGTCTCTTCACTCTATTGGTTGTTTCTTTTGCTGTGCAAAAGCTTTTTAATAGGATGAAATCCCAGTTGTTGATTATCTGTGATATTTCCTGTGCCATTGGGATTTTGTTCAGAAAATCTTTGCCTATACCAGTGTCTTCAAGAGTTCTACCTATTCTGTCATCTAGCAGATTAATATTTCTGTTTTAATATTTAGATCTCTGAATCACTGTGATTTTAGTGTACTGTATGTTGAAAGAGATGGGTCTAGTTTTAATCTTTGTCATGAGGAAAGCTAGTTTTTCCAGCACCATTTATTAAAGAGGCTATCTTTCCTCCAGTGAGAGTGTTTGGCCCTTTCATCAAAGGTAAGATGCCTGAGTGTGTTTGGAGTTCTTTCTGCATCTAATCTGTTCCATTGATTCTTGAATCTGTTTTTTACTAGTACCATGATGTTTTTGTCACAGTCAATTTGTAATTTAATTTCAAGTCAGGGATTGTCATGCCTCCTGCCTTGTCTTTGTTGCTCAGAATTGCTTTTGCTATTCTAGGTCTCTTCTGCTTCCAAATGAATTGTAGGATTGTTTTCTCTAATTCTATGAGATATGCTACTGGTGTTTTGATTGGGATTGATTAAATCTGTGTAACAATTTTGGAAGTATGGCCACTTTCACTGTATTGGTTCTTCCTACCCAAGAACAAGGGATATCTTTTCATTTTCTGATATTCTCTTTGATCTCTTTTTTTAGAGCACCATAGTTATCAACATAAAGGTCTTTTACTTCCTTTGTTAGATTGATTCCTAGGTATTTTATTTTTTGGATGCAATTGTGAAAGATGTTGTTTCCCTAATTTCTTTCTCAGTGAGTTTGTTATTTTTTTTTTTAAATTGAGTTTATTGGTACATTTTAGGTATATAGTACAGTTACACTCATTATTGGAATCTTGTACCTTTACGTGACAGGTCTTGGTTCTCATTTTTTTCCCTTGTCCCTGCCCTCCCTTCACCCCCTCCTCCCCTTCCCGTTTACAAACACTTTATTTCCATTTTTTCATTTTCTCATATTTTTTTCTTTTTCCTTATTACCTTTCCCCTACCCTTCCCACTTTCCCTACACTTTTAGCCCTTTTCTTCCTATTTCACATTGTTATTTGTATACAGGAAGGCTATTGATTTTTGAGTGTTGACTTTGTATCCAGCTATGCTACTGAATTTGGTTATTCAATCTAGATATCTTTTAGTAGAGTTTTGGGGGCTTTTATGTTGAGTAACATATCCTCTGCAAATAATGATAATTTAACTTCTTCCTTTTCTATCCTTATTCCTTTTGTTACCGCCTCTTGTCTAATTGCTCTGGCTAATGTTTTTAGAACTTTATCAAATAAGAGAGGTGATAGTGAACATCCTTATCTTGTTCCTGATTTTAGAGCTAAAGCTTTCAGTTTTTGTCCATTTAGTATGATGTTGGGTGTTGCTTTGTCATAAATGGCTTTTATTAGATTGAGATAAAGATTATCTATTCTGATTTTCAGTAGGGCTTTTATCATGAAATAGTGCTGGACTATGTCAAATGCTTTTTCTACATCTATTGAGATGATCATATGTTTTTTGTCCTGGGCTCTGTTAATATGGTATATAACATTTATTGATTTGCATATGTTGAAGCATCCCTACATCCCTGGGATGAATCCTATGTGGTCATGGTGTATAATACTCTTGATGATTTGTTGCATTCTTTTTGCCAGTATTGTATTAAGGATTTTTGCATCTATGTTAATTAGTGAGATTGGCTCGTTGTTTTCTTCTTTACTTGGATCCTTCTCTGTTTTTTCTGTCAGGGTATGCTTGCTTTCAGGAATGAATTTGAGAATATTGTTTCCCTTTCAATTTCATTAAAGAGTTTGAGAAGTAATGACATTGAGTCTTCTCTAAGTTAAGAATTAAGCATTAAATCCATCAGGAATGGGCTTTTCTTTGTTAGGTTTTTAATTACATCTTCAATTTCACTGACTGATATTGGTTTATTTAGAAGTTTTATATCTTCATGATTCAGCTTTGGTAATTTATATGTATCTAGGAATCTGTCCATTTCTTCTGTTTTCCATCTTATTAGAATACACGTTTTTGAAGTAGGTATTGATGATCTCCTGGATTGTGCAGGATTTGTTATGATTTCACCCTTTTCATTCCTAATTGCATTGATTTGAGTCTTCCCTTTTCTTTTTTGATGTTTGGCTAAGTGTTTGTCAGTTTTATTTAAACTTTCAAACAACCAATTTTTCAATTTATTGATTTTTTTTGTATTATTTTCTTAGTCTCAACTGCATTAATTTCTCCTTTGATCTTTATAATTTCTTCCCTCACATGAGCTTTGGGCTTAACTTCCTATCCTTTTTTCTAGAAGCTTGAGTTTGAACATTAAGTTGTTTATTTGATCTCACGCTGCTCTTCTATTATGGGAATTCACCATTCTAAGTTTCCCTTGTAGGACTGCTTTCATTGCATCCCATAACTTCCACTGTGTTGGATTGGCATTATTGTCTTTTGTAGAAACGTTTAAATTTCTTCTTTAATTTCATCTGTGACCTATTGGTTGTTCAGGAAGGTGTTAAGTTCCATGCATTTAAGTATGTTTTGTGTTTCTTTTGCTATTGATTTACAATTTCATGGCACTATGATCTGATAATATGCATGAGATAATTTCAATTCCTTTGCATCTCCTTGAGCATGTTCCATGAGCTAGTATGTGATTTATTTTGGAGAATGTCCTGTGTGTAGCTGAGAAGAATGTGTATTCCGATTTTGTAGGGTGGTGCACACTGCAGACATCTATTCAGTTCATTTGTTTAAGAGTGTGTTTCAGTTCTGATATTTCATTGTTGCTTTGTTTGTCTAATTGACCTATTTGTGATAGTTGGGTATTGAGGTCCCCCATTACAATTGTATTATTGCTTATTTGATTTTTCATGTCCATTAATATTTGTTTTAAAAATATTGGGTGTGCTGGTATTTGGCGCATATATATTTATCATTGTCATCTCTTCCTCTTAGATTGTTCCCTTTTCAAGGATGCAATGACCTTCTTTGTCTCATGTCTTGGCTTGAAATCTACTTTTTCTGCAAATGAAATAGCTACCTCTGCTTTTTTCTGGGTTCCTTTGCATGGAGTCCTTTTACTTTCATCCTATAAATTTCTTTTTGAATTAAATGTGTTTCTTATATGCAGCAGATTGTTGGATGTTGCCAGTCTGTTTCTTTTGATTGGTGAATCTAGACCATTTCTACCAATATTGGCTCCCCTTTACTCCCCTTTTAATTACTTGCCTTGCTAATGAATTAATTCTGTTGGGGTTCATGGAGTTGTATTCCTCATTATCTCTTTCTTGAATGTTCTTTAGAACATTTTGGAGTGCTGGTTTAGTGGTCACAAATTGCTTCAGTTGTTCTTTGTCATGGAAGTATTTTATTTCTCCATCAATTTTGGAAGATAGTTTTGTGAGGTGCATCAATCTTGGCTGGAGGTTATTTTCCTTTAGGACTTGAAATACCTCACTGTAAGGTCTCCTTGACTTGAAGGTTTGTGTTGAGAAATCTTCTGTGATTCTGATGGGCTTTCCTTTACATGTGATTTTCTTTTCTCTGATATTTTTTTATATTCTGCTCTTGTATTGAATTTCTGGAATCCTCTTATATGCTATTATATGCCTCAGTGTAGTTTCTTTTGTTGATCAGGACTAATGTCTTTCTTATCTGTATATCATATTCTTTGTTCATGCTTGCAAAGTTTTCTGCCATTACATATGTGAACAGGTTTTTTTTATTGTGGTTTGTGCTATCTCCTGCTTTTTCATTGACTCTGATCAATCTTATGTTATTATTCTTTGCATCATTTAGCAGCTATTGGATTGATTTTTTTGTGTGGTCCTTGCTATTTTTAAGAAATATCTCTTTTCATGATCGCTAACTGCAATCCTGTCTTCTGTATCTGATGTTCTGTTCTCACATTGTCTCATTCTGCTGAATATACTTTTAATGGAATTTTTAATCTCCTAAATATCTGTTTGAATCTGTTTATAGATTCCATTTCTTTTCTATGTTGGGCATTCATCATTTTTTTAAGCTCCTTATTTTTTTTTATCTGCAACTGCATTAGAGTCACTAACTTTGTCCTTCATTATGGTCACCACCTCTGTAGTTATCTGGGAAATTATTTTTGATTTGATTTTTTTTCTAGAGCCTCATTTATCTGCTTTGTTTCTTTGGCTGTTACCACTCAGAGAGTCCATGTGGGTGGGTTTCAAATTGTTCCACCTCATTGCCTTCTGGGTTTTCCCTGGGTGAACTGGAAGTCTGGGCATGCATTTTGCTTCTGTGTCTTCTCATTTTCTATTTTTACAAAGTTTATTCCTGGGTTTTTGCTTGTAAATTGCTTATAACAGGTACTTTTGTTGTTAGTGTACTTTTATTGTTCTTAGGAAATAACTGCTCCTCAGAGACATCTTCCAGCTGAGATGCTTTGGGGTTTTGAATTTGTTGAAAGACCCTACCTCTTCAATTTATTGGGGATGAGAAGTTGCTGCCTATTTCATCTAGCTCCTGCTTCTTTGGTATTGGGCTATAGCATTGTTTATGACCCTCAGGCAATTTCAGTCTTAGCATACAAGAAAGAACAACTGATTAGAACAATTATCTCATCTTGGCTAAAATGGTACATTCAGTAATAATAATAGAATCAAACACAGCCTAGATAATGACAAGCTGTGGTAAATATTAATTTGCCAACTTTAAATGTAGGAACTGGATTTGTGGTTATATAACAAAATCTAAAACAAATCAGACAATTTTATGCCCTCAGTATAGTTATTTTACCCTCAGGGAAGAAAATTTAAAAAGGGGAAAGGGAAAATTTAGAGAAATAGAAGAAGAAGAAGAAAACACTAGAAGCAAGGCTGGAGGACAAAGAAAGATAATGTGAACTTTGAGAAACTGATGAAGAAGACAGGAGGGAGAGAAGGAAAAAATAAAAACAGGAACAGAATAGAACAACATCAATAAAATATTTGTATAAAAACAAAATCAAACAATCAAGAAAAAAACAAAAATCCCCTCAAAACATAACAAAAAAGAGAGAGAGAGAGAAAGAAAAGAAAAGAAGAAAAAAATGTCCACTTCAAGGTATGCCTCTGTTCTCACTGGTATACAGAGTGAGCAGACAGAGCCCAGATCCATGTTGATTAATCTCAGAAAGCCATTAATAGATTTACAGAGGGGTAGTAGATAATACCAGCAAACCTGCACCTCTAATTCCACTTAAATTCAGGCTGGTTTCTGGCTGTGAGGCTGGAACTCAATTTGTTCCGCCTGCAGCATTCCTTGTGCCTCCTGTGGGTTTAAACTCAGTTCTGCCTCACACTGACATAGGGAGCCACTAGATGGAGCCAGCCTGTAGCTGCTGTGAATTCCAAGCTCAGTTAGCCCTACTACAAAATGGCTATGGGCCAAATGCCTTCTACTGGGGATGGGTGAACCTGAGTAACTCAGTAGTCACTGCAGTCCACTGTATCAACTCCTCTGTTCCACTGGTATGTTTCTCCATGGAGGCCTCTGGGGTTGCCAGTAGTCATTGTGCACCTGCAGGTTTCAACTGCCCCTCCCATGCAGCAAGCAGGGCTCAGGGAGAATTACCACATGCAGCTTTCTTCTCTTTCTCCTTCTCCTTCCTCTTTCTCCTTTTCTTCTTCCTCCTCCTCCTCCTCCTCCTCCTCCTCTCTTCTTCACTTCTGCCCCTCCCATGCAGCAAGCAGGGCTCAGGGAGAATTACCACATGCAGCTTTCTTCTCTTTCTCCTTCTCCTTCCTCTTTCTCCTTTTCTTCTTCCTCCTCCTCCTCCTCCTCCTCCTCCTCTTTCTTCTTCACTGAGGTCCCTTTCTTTCTCTCCCCTTGGGCTTCAATTCTTGCTTTATATTTTTTCTGGATCCCGGGGACCCATTTCCCTCCTCCTTCTCTTCCTCATGTTGCTATATTCTAGTGCCTGGATATCAAATCTTGGAGAGACTATTTCTCTGCTGTTTGTTTACCAATCATTGTTCACTTCTCAGAAGTCCTCATGAGTGTCTTTATGAGGTGTGATAAAAAATTTGGTGACTGCTGATGCTGAGTGCCATCCAACAGAAAGGCAGGCTTGTAAAAATGTAACAGTGTGTTCTCATCCACCTTATTCACCAGATCTGGCACCATACAACTTTTGGCTCTTCCCCAAAGTCAAAATTACCTCAAAATTTAAATGTTTGAATCAATTCAGGGCATCAAGGCATCCATGACAGGGCAACTAAAGATGCTTATGAAAGAGGGCTTCCAGAGCTGCTTAAGAAAGCTGTGAGAATGATGAGATAATTGTATGTGAAGCTATAGAGAACATGTTGAAGGGGATGTATAGCAATGTGTCCTGCACTAAGTATTTTGGGGATTGTTAATTTTCTGCTTTTTTTCTTTTAAAAATTTTATTACTACATGTTCGCAGTACATAATGATTATACTTATTGTGGGTACATGTATATAGTACATCTTAATTCTCTTCTTCTCTTGCTTCTTTTTCAAAATTCCCTACCCTTCCCATCACTCCCTGCTCCTTCCAACTCTTCATCCCCTTCAATTTTGGGAAAGATCATTTTCATCATTGTATTCCTTTTTTCTCATCCACTTTCATTTTCCTTCTTCCCTACTCAATCTCTTGTTCCTCTATCCATATGAAAAAAGGAACTCTCTATTTCTTATCATCTGTTTTACTTCCCCCCCCTCTGTCACTGTCTCTCTCAATTTCTCATATAAGAGAAGCCATGCACTATTTAAGCTTATGTGTCTGAATTATTTCAATTAATATTTAGCTTAATATTATGGTCTTGAATTGAATCCATTTACCTTTGAATGCCTCAAGTTTATTTTTATTTTTGTGGCAGTATTCCTCACAGTTCTCAATAATACTGCGCCTTGTAACTTTGATTACTGTATATTGTTACACTAGCTCTATTTTATGACTAGTCATTGTTGTTGAGCCTTATTGTAGGTATATATGGATAGGGAAAACAGCCCGCACATAGTAGTATCTGTGATTTCAGGCAGCACTGGGGGTCTCAGAATATCTGTTTTGCATAAGTTGGGACTAGTAAGTATACTTTTTTACTTTCTTTCCTACAACCCTAGGAAGGGATGAAATGGGACATGGCATATAAAAGTATGCTTTGGACCCAGGGATTTAGAGAAGATTCTGGAATCACAGTAAGAAGAGGAACAAAAAGGAACAGCATTTTGGGGACTTAGTTGGCATGGATGGATCAAGCCAGACCTGTCATTCACAGGTGGTCCCAGTATGGAGCCACTCCCCCAGCTTAATGACAGCCACCTTGTGAGCAAGGCCACTTTGCTCGGCATTGCCAGCTCCTCCATTGGCTGATTCTTGTCCTTCCCCTGGCCCCAGTGATGGAGAATTCAGCTGAGCCCATGCATAGGACACCTGTAGAGCAGACAGCAGGACCTGAAGCAGGCATTTGCTTCAAAGGAAACAGGTGCTCCTTGACTCATGATGGAGCCTGATAAACCACTGCAAGCTGTACAGGTGCTAAGTCAAACATGCATTTGGTACACCCAGCTCCTGCCCACTGAACACCACTGCTAGTTGTCCTAGAGAGTCGGTTGTGTCCCCTCAGGGCTGCAGGCCGATTACAGGAGACCAGGTATCATACCACACATTGCTAACCCCAGAGAGGATCCAAGTCCAGGCTGGAAGTGGGGTTTCTCCTGAATGTGTGTCACTTCACACCATCACAAGGCCGAGAGGTCATTGTGAGTTAGGGACTATTTATCACTAGGAATGAAAGATGAATTCATGAGATTTCTAAAATCTTAGATGGAATTAATAACTGTTGGTTTTCTGTAGCTCATGGTTTGCTGTTATTTTTATCATACCATGTGTTAGACAAAATAAAAATAACCACGAGCCAAAGGAAACCAGCAGCGGTCACAGTCCTGACACTGACACCTTGGGCCCAGCTTACAATCCAGGCCATCTTCTGAGGTGAGGCGACAGTGGCTCCTTCTGGCCCTGGGAGAGCCATTTTGTCTGTCTGACCTCAGCAGGGATGGGGTTGTCAGCAGTGCCGCTGCCTCATGTGACCATCACACCATGGACGAGCAGAGCTGGTGCCCCAAGAGTGCCATGGTGCCCCGTGTCATGAGGATGGGCTCACCTATGCAGTCACTGGACACATGGTGAGGGTACAAGGACACACACAGGCCAGCTTCAGGTGGCAGGGCTTCTACCAGTCCTTGAAGGAGATGAGGATGTCCACACAGTGCTGGGCAGCTTCTCTTCATGGGGAGCCTTAGCACGGTGACATTTGGATGATGTCCTATGGGTGAGGGTGATTTCCAGACTGACTTCCCAGACACACGTACAGATAAGGGCTGTTGCTTACTCCTAGTGGAAGTGGTGCAGCCCCCACCCCCATGATGAGCCAGAGCTGAGATTTGTGTCAGGGAAAGCAGAGCTCTGCAAAAGGGAAGATGGAAAGAGGCAGCCAGGGCGACTGAGTTGAAGGTAAGCACTTTAGCCTGCAGGGCTGGTTGGTGAGCATGGTTCATGCTGGGGAAAATCTGTATCTACCTTGAGGATATGAAGAGGGGAGCACTGAGACCTGCGGCTGCACCTGAATGCCTGGTATGCTGTTTGGGGGTCTTGTTATTGGGGCCACTCCTTTATCTCCCAGCTCAGTCTAAGGTAAACGTATAGGATGCTTTTTCAAATGGGTTTTAGGAGAGGTGGAGTGGAGTAAGCTGTAGTAAGAGGGTAGTGAAGTGGCTGCTGACATGCATCCCAGAGGGTCCTTTACTTCTCCAAAGTGGCTTCAGTGGCCACAGGCTGGTCACATCTTCCTTGGGGAATAAAGAAGGGACCTCATCTCAGTAGTTGACATTGGAGGACACGTCACAAGGGACAATCATTCTCCGTAGCCAAGAGAAACCTGGCCTCAGCATCAGGGGCTGGTTTGGGTGATACAGTTGGGAATGCTGGGGCCTGGATGGTGCCTTGGTTCTTGGGGTCTTTCCAAGCCAACTTTGAGCCAGGGCTGGGAAACAGAGGTTCAAGAGGACAGAGCTAGAGCTAGGAGAGTGCCTGGAGGGGAGCAAGGAGCACCCAGGACAAGAGGCTTCCCAGTCATGGGCGGGAGGTGGGCCTGGCCCTGAGCAGGTGCCCTGTGGGAGGGGTGGTTTGTGACTGTGTCCATCATCATCAATCCTGTGCAGGCATCTTTGTGCTACAGGAAGCAGTGTCACTGTAGCTGAGGTCCTCTTGGTCCTGCTATGATTTGCACTATTGTGTTTTCTCAGATGAGGACATTTAGAGATATGCACTTACCACGCAGGAAATGCTAGCTGTGTTCACTGGGTCCATTAAAGATACTCCAAGCTTTGGCTCGCACTGTCTCCGAAGTGGAATTTTTTGCCTGGCAGTCTCAGCACAGCGTCTCTGTTAACAAAGACTCTCGAAGTTGGAAAGAGGTTGTACATAGGTTGCTACAGAACAGGAACATTTTACTACAGGAGCATTTGTGGGGCATGGCTCAGTGGCCTGGGACAGCTGAGCACCTGTTGCCTGGGTTTCATGCGTGTGTGTCTTGGGGCTGAGGCTTTTTAAGAGCAGCTTATAACTGGTAAGTAATTAGGCACACAGGCCTGAACCCTTACTATCTGGGTAGAGCTAGTGATCTACCTCCTTCCCCAAGGAACAAGACAGTGTGGAAATTAACAGACAGGAACAGTTATCATTTTCTTATCACTTACCAAACAAAACACTTAAAGCAAAGGACCTTCTGTAAGGTTAAAATTTCCTAACCAAGAGTGACCACAAGTGTGCTTTAATTTTCTCAAACACGGACACTTGAATTTAGGGAACTGTGGTAAATTTGGGTTTAAAGACAGCACGAGGTGGTTTCCAAGTGCAGTGGAGCCGTCTCTTGCCCCTCGCTGTCTCTGCCTCCTGACAGCATGGCCAGGCTGGCGCCCCAAGCTGCAAGGGCCCCAGCACCAGAGCGCCCAGGGGACCCGTCTGTGCTGTGCTGATCGACTTCCCCTTAATCCCAGTGCCGCTGCTCTGGCTTCTGCCCAGCAAGGGACTCAGAGGTACAGAATGGAGAAAACCCATGGGAAGGGGCAACTCCTGCAATGGCCACTCAAGGTGGCAAGGGCAGTTCTGTCTTACTGTTTCAGTGCCCAGTGGCCCAGCGCTGGATTCCCAGATGGTCCGATGTCCGTCCCTGGAGCATCCGGAACCAGTCACAGATGCGCAGGAGGCGGCGCAGCTGGGATGCTCTGTGTGTGCCACACCTGGGTTGGCTGAGCGAGCACTCTGTAGCTGTGGGGCGGGGCCCTCCTCCTGAGGGATGAGGACAGCATTCCTCCGCCATAGCCGGGACAGCCATACTGTGTCTAATGCCCTGAGACACTGCACAGAAGGGACTTCCGTGGGAGCACCCACAGCGACACGGTGTCCACAGTTCCACGTGAGACTTTGCTTGCGGTGCGGCTCATAGTAATGTGAAATCAAGGCTGGAGCCAGGGGTGGGGGCAGGGGCGGAGCGAGTCCTGCTGCCTGAGGCTGCAGCCGCCCCACACTCCCGCCTCCCTCTCTGGGGGACAGGGACCCCTAAACTGGGGGAGGGGCATTGCTCAGTGACCAGACTCTTCCCACGTTTCCCGTCCCTCACTGTCACACAATCACACAGGGTGCAATGTAGGGATGAGTTGGGGGCCGTGGTCTTGTAAGACCCAAGTTTTCTGATCAAGGTGGTCTCCCTCTTTGATCTTTGCTCAGAATATAAAGACCAAGTTTTCTGGGCAGAGAAGCATTGCTAACAACCCCGTTTTTCTGACCACAGGGTAAACTTATCCCCTCCCCGATAGTTGCTTAATTAGAGATATTATATGTTTTGCTGAGTATAGAGATCCCTGATAGTTGCTTAGTTAGAGATATTATATGCTTACATGCAAAATATATAAGAATAGAAATAGAGTGCCCCCTGTTGAGCTTCTGAGTATGAGATAATTCCCCTCATGGGTACCCCAAGTGTCCCAATAATAATCCTTAGTAATGAAAAGTTAAAAATAGTATCCATCCTCAGCCCTATGTAAGCCTGTCTTGAAAATGGGTTGGGGCCTTCAATTGGAAGCCGCTGTGATGGTGCCACGGGAGGTCCAGGCTCGAGTTTGCCGGGCTCGAACCTGCAATAAACTTCTCATGTCACTACATTGGACTCGACTCCTTGGTGGTCTTGGGGATTAGGCGGGTACAATAGTCTCAGGCTCCCTGTGAACCTCAGACTGGCTGCAGAAGTAAAGGGGAGCGTGAGGCCATCGTCGGAGGGGCTCCCTCCATTCTGATTTTGAAGCTGCCATAGCCGCAGGGACCCCGCCGTGCAAGCGGCACACTGGACACAGGGAGCAGAGGATGCTCAGGGACCCTCGGATGGGCCGTGTCGCGTTCTGTGGCTGGGGGTGCTCCTGCTGTCTTCCAGACCATTTCCCAACTGCAGTTGCTTTTCCCGTGAGAAGCCCTCTACCGTGGGCATTTTGTTTTGCTTGGGACTCCTGTCTGCTGGAGGGTGATCCTGAGAAACTACTTATCCCCTCCGCAGCCGGGATTCGCCTTCCTCAGGTCAGTCATTTCCGCTTCCACAGTGGTTCCCCGTGGACAGGAATGGACATTATTTTCACACCGTGTCACAAGTGTGTACTTTGATCTCTGCCTCTCCTACTCCAGGGCGTCCTTGGATTTTCAGCAGGGAATGACTGGGTTCCTTAAGTCAGGAAGGAGGGCTGTCAAGTCGCCAGCCTGGAGCGTCAGAAAGCGTCCCTGAGCCATAAGCATGCGCCTTCCGCCTTGGAGAAGAAGGCGGAATTCTTCTCCTGTTACAACTCAGATTTTCCATAGTTATTTTCACCCACCTGATCTCCCTTCCTCCCTCCCTCGCTTGCTTCCTTCCTTCCTTCCTTCTTTTTTTCTTCCTTTCTTGCTATGTTTGGACTTCTTTGGTTCTGAAAAATATCAAAACTGAAGCCATCTGAGGATTTGCGAACCCAGTCCACAAACGATCCAGATGAACACACATTCGTAGCCCAGTCTGGTGACTTTATCCTCCCGCCACGCGTTTCCCTCTTAGCACCTTCAGAGATGCCGTCGAACCTCTTGTAAGGTCTGTCTCTCTAACAGAGTGCTGGAAGATGGCTTGAAAATGACTTGTTCTGAGTAGGCTTCAGAATCGTCTCTTGCAGAGCGGGTCAGGAGGCAGGGTTTGGAAAGGACCCAGAGACAGAGAAGACCACGCAGCCGGCTTCCCCGTCTCCACGCCTCGGTGAGGAAATGAGGGGCACTCGCCCTGCTCTGTGTCACATGTCTGTGCTGTATTGGAGACCTACCGCTGAGCCCAAACTCGTGCCACTGTTGCCTGCTTTCCCTCCACAGCACACTACAGCTGCCTGGGTGTGCTTTCTGCCATCCCTGGTAGGAGATGGCACCTAGAAAACTCTCTGACTGGCACCTCCTAGCGGCTTCCACCGCAGAGCACTTTCTGATTTCCAGGACTCAGCCCTGATTCGTCCCCCTGCCGATTGATCTCCAAAGTGGGAGGATGGCGGCACTGGGTCAGGAGCCCTGGGGACACGCGAGTGGACAGTGGGCAGTGGCAGCTCTGCCTGGTCCCCGGTGGAAGCCTGCTGTGTGCAGTTTGTCACCGTCTTTTTCAATATATTTTCAGTTCTGAGTAGACGTTCGCTTTTCACTTTTCTCCTTATTTCAAAGATAAGTAGGTGGGAGTGACTTAGGTGGCCCATAACAAAGATACAGTTTTATAGAAAGGTTTTTAAAACGGAAGAGAAGGCACCATTGGTGGAATGAGGTTGGCAGTGGTTAAACTGGGCCAATTGGCTGAGAGAGTTTGCCGGAGGTGAGGTCCACGGCAAACAAGCAGGCAGGATCTGCATTCTGGCCACCTCACCCGCCGTGCTTTTCACAATGACTGCGACGTGGAGAATCTCCATGGCTTCTGTGGTTGAGACCAGGCAACGTCCACGCGCAGCCCTGGTGTCTGCACCGCTGTGGAAGGGCGACTCCTGGTCTCTGTCACCTGCGGACTCTGTCTCCTCCTCCCCTCTCAGGCAGGCAGCCTGAGGCCTCCTTCCTGGGTTATCCCGCTTCCTGCCTTTGCTTAGCGTTCCTCCATCAGGTTGCTGTTCTGACCAACATTGCCTTCAGAACAACAGTTCCCAAGTTGCTTTTGGATCATGAAATGTTTGAAAATCTCAGGCCACTCATGACCTTCTCCCTGGGAGAAACAGAGAAGCTGACATAAAATTTGTCACAGACCCTGTCTGCTTGCGGGTCTCTCCTGAGTGGACACAGTGGGGTCAGGACTCTAGGCAAGGCTCCTGGGCCTGAATTCAGAGCCAGCTCTAGCAACCCGTGGGCTGGTTCTCGGGTCTGGGAACCCGGCGGTGCTTGCTCTTGCAGTGGATAGATTCACCTCAAGGCATTGCTGCACCTCTTCCTTTCCACTCTTGCTTACAGCTCTGCAGTTTACCCTGCTTATTAGTACCAAGACAGGGCCACAGGGGTTGGGGTATCAGCCCCCTCCCTACTCCAAGCCTTAGGTTTCTTAATGCAAGTCAATCCTCTGATTCCCAGATAAATATCTCTATCTACCACAGCATGAGAAAATTGATGCTAAAACACTGGTCAAGAGCATTGGCATTGGCTTCTCCACCTGGTCTCCTCCACAGAGTGTCCTCCTCCTCGCCAAACATTTGTATAACTAGGACTTTTTACTGGGTACAGACTCAGAGGCCAAGGGGACAGAGCTCCATCCCTTCTGATAACCACAAACCTGTCTTGCTTTTCCAGAAGCGATGGGCAGCATTTGTAATGTTCACTCACAGTTAGGCATGACTGGCTTGTCTGAGTGTTACAGGGAACTGAGGCCACAAAACCATCTCAGCACTTTCCCTGGAAGTGAAAGACAAGTACATGCTCAGCAGAAGACTAGCCTCTTTGAGCCATTTGCCATGTTTGAATTTTGCTGCTGTGTGACCCTTGGGCACTGTGTGTCAGATTTGAAAGCATTTCCTTGAGCTCCTAGGATCTTTAAACTAACAAATGATGTGTGAACCCAGAATCATCTTCCCTCTGGAGAACTACGTTATTAGCTTGATATATGTCAGGGAGAATGTGGTACCTGGTGTGGGTTAAGACGAGGGACAGTGGAGGCGTTCTCCCATAGATCAGCTGCCTGAACCCAAAGTAAATTTTCTGTGCCTGTTCATCTCAGACACAACCATCAGTCATTCTAAGTGAGCTAAGACTCAGAGCACGTAAGATGAGGCCTGTCTTGTACTTCCTCATTTTGTCTGCAAAGTTACCATGCTCATTAGCATTGCTTTTCCTCTCTGAAACAAGCATATGGTGTCTGTGAAATCTGCATGACAGATACTTTTGCTGTGGTCTCTCCAGGGTTCTGAGTTTGCTTGGAACTGTCTGGAAACCCAGCAGCCTGTTAATTGTGTAAAAACCCGGTTCCGGTGGAGCATAGCCTGCTGGATCATGTCTCTTCCAGAAAGTGTCTTCTTCTACCCAAGTATCTGCTGCTCTCAGACACTGTCCAGAATTCAGTGAGGTGCTTGGTTTTAAAAGATTTTGTGTTGGGAAGTGAAAAACATGGTCCTGAGCAGGCACTATATGTGTATTCTGTGCTGTGCCTGAGATGGAGCATTCGGGCTTGGGGGTCTAGCATCAGGCAGGACAAATTCAAACCATGTTTGCATCACTCCCAGCAAGAGTCCCTTGGCTCAGTGTATTTGGTGAATGTTCACTGAGCATCTGCTACCTGGCCAGGTGGGGCTGAGCTTGAGAGTCAACATGACCCAGAGCTCGCCTTCACAGAACCTACAGAGTGAGAAGGGTGACAGGTGCAGAAACGGCCCCTGTGCACAGAAGGGGTGGGAAACTCTACAAGGGGCAAGGTGAGGGCTAGGGGAGTCACAGCTGTGCAGCACATGCTGGCTCTCATACATGACGGCCTGGACAGTGCGGACAGGTGAGGTCTTGGCAGAGGGAATGCTGCCAGCCACCCCGGAGGAAAGGCAGTAAGTGGAGGTCAGTAGGAGGCGAACTGTCCGCTGTGGTTTGGGGTGACAACCCAGCCATGAGTCCCAGGAGAGACCCTGAGGCCAGACTGGTCACGGGGTGGTGATGTGTCCACCGTGGGCAAAGCACTGTCCTTTACACCATACCTCCACCACCGATGACACATCCTTCCTCTCAGAGACATTCCGCTGCAGACAGACAGCCAGAACCGTGCAGATCAGCTGGCGTTTACTTGGTTACTACTGTAGTACAGCAATCTCCTTCCTTTCTACAAGAACTATATTCATAATAACCCATGATTAACGATGACATGCAATTTTCCTGCCATTTCATGTTAATAAGGCAGAGTAGGAACTTTTATGGGACATGACTGGAATGTTCTAAAGACGGCCCTGAGTACAGGAATCTCTCCTGCAGAAATGCCTGAAATCAGATAAAAGGAGTAATAATGATGACAGAGGACATGTATAGATCACAACTTTTATAGCAACCTCCCTACTGTCATTCTGGCTTATCTAAGTGACTCAATGTTGGCAATGACTGAGGAAGTAAGAATTCTCATGCATGGGGAAACTGAGGCTCAGTGGGTTAAGTCACTGCCTAAAGGGGCAGTGGATAGCAGAGGCCGAGCTGGTACCCAGGCAGTCTGCACAGCCCTTGCTTTTATCAGAGAATTCAGACTATTACCGGGAAAGCATGTTAGCCTGTGTTGGTCATGATGATCATGAAAATCATGAAGACGTTCAGTTTACAAAATACTTTCGTATTTATTACTTGCTCCACACAGTAACCAGGGCTACAGGTGGACAGTATTTTTCACTTAGACACTCGGGTAAGTTAAATGCCTGAAAAAGCTTCTTTCTGCTATGATGCTGTTGAACTGGGCCCCAAGTTCAGAGTGTCAGATATCAGACTTCCCTTCTTTTCGTATACATCCTAGCCCAGGCTTTGCCATTTTTGAATGAATAGGTTTAGCAGGAGTCTTAAGTGACATGAGACCTTTGCCTCCCTCTGAGCTCTGTCAAGAGAGGAAGGGAAGGGCCAGAGGAAGCTCTGTGGAGAGGGCCAAAGTCCACAGCCAGCGTACTGCACTTTCCTGGTTGTCTTAATTACTTCCCCCACCAAGTTCATTGGTGCATAAAGCAAACATAAAGTCCACAGCCAGCGTACTGCACTTTCCTGGTTGTCTTAATTACTTCCCCCACCAAGTTCATTGGTGCATTTAAAGCAAACAATACTTTTACATTCATCATTGGGATCTTGTACCTTTACATGATACATCTTGGTTCTTATTTTTTCCCCATACCCTGCCCTCCCTTCAGCCCTTCACCCTTCCCTATTTACAAAGACTCTGTTTCCATTTTAAAAGTTTTTCACATTTTCTTCTTTTCCCTTATTTCCTTTCTTAATTACTTTTTTCTTCTTGCTGAGACAAAATGCCTGGCACCCAAAGGTAAAGGAGGAGATGGTTGTTTCAGCTCAGATTGTAGAGGTTTTACTCAGAGTTGGCTGGCTGCAGGGCAAGGCAGCCTGGCAGAGGAGAAGCAGCTCATGGCAGGCAGAAGGAAGGAGGCAGCAAGCAATGAAGTAGTGAAGCGGCACGATGACAGCAGCCCCTTTCTGTCCCCTACATCCTCTCCAGGCCATGTCCTTAGGGTGGGTAGCACTCACACCTGGGCTGGGCCTTCCCATTACCCACACTCAGAACTGTGCCAGCACCAGTCAGGGGGCTGACACAGTGGTCACACACCCTAACCCCAGCATCACACTCTGCATCCAGCTACCTCTGAAAAGACCCCCGTGACTGCGTGAAGCTTTGGGGAACAGCCACACACGAGCTGTAGCGCTGGTTGACGGTCCGATGATGTGGAAGTGGAGTTGGTGATGGGCTTCTAATTTGCTTAAATTGATAACCAGGAAGGTGGCAAATATTAAGGCCTCAGTAGGGAGTAGAGCTCAGTGGTTCTCACATCTACATTACTGGATTTCAAAAGTACAACAAAGCACAGCATAACAGTTCTATGTTTCACACCCATATATTCCTAGCATTTTAGGGATGAGCCAAGATTTGGAGGAAATCACATGCACTGCTGCATTTTCCATTTAACAGTTACATAATGTTCAAATAATGACAATGGCGATCCCAGGATCACAGATCACTGTTTGGTGGGTGGCAGGTGAATCTCCAGGCCCAAGCAGGTAGGTTTTTCTTCTCGGTGGGTAGCTTCATGGTCATTGCACTGATAAATGTTTTTGTTTTTAAATCAGCCCCTCTTGTGGAATTATAAAAGACTCAACACTGGAGACTCCGAACCGATCTTTAAAAGCAGATGGCTTTTAACAGGACACAAGCAATAGGCTTCCCAAGGTTGAAGGGTCCTTGGCAGGACGGCACTCGGTGCTGGCATTCATGAAGGTGAGGTGACAGGGGATTGGACATTGTTCGCATGAAATGTCTCTGCTTTGAATTCTAGCTTTTAGGTCAAGAAGGCAATTGGACTTCTGAGTCGAATCCACACTTCTGGAGGACGGTGCAGTGAGATGACCTATTTTGGTTAGCTCTTATAGATGTGTCCAGAAGCTCAAGCGGAGTAAATTCTCTGCCAGCATCTCTTTCTCCTTCTGTTTCTGACTCAGACTGGGGCAGTGACTTCCAGATTTGAGAAGTGGTTTGCAAACCATTTTGCTCTTATTAATTTGTTTAAAGTTAAAAGTGACTAATGATGACTTCTAATGAAATATTAGTCAACCTATTTCCCAGTCATTGCTGCTGGCAGTGTAAATTGGTTGATTCTTTATGGAAGAAAATTGAGTGTTTCCGGCAAAACTTACCTCTATATTCTTCAGGATGAATTCAAGAGAATAGAGAAAAACAATAGCAAAAAGGGATCTTCAAATGCTATTGAAATGGCAAAAACAAAGCACAAACCAAAATGCGGAACTGGAAAGTAAAACGCAGTACATTCATTTGATTGAATATTAAGCAAGATGGAAAAGATAACCATGAGCTCTGTATATGGAAAACATTTCATGGCATAACAGAACGTGCGAAAAGGATGTAGAAAGTTACTTTCTATAGAGAGTTAAAAAGCAATCAACTGCAACAGGGGACTCACACTGTTTTTGTCACTGCTATAATGTTTATGTCACAAACACTTTCAACACGCTAGTGTTCAAGAGCTGCTTAGCGCATGCCCCAGACAGCCTCAGGAGATGCCCAAGCCCACCTAGGTGCCAGCCTCAGTTTCCACGGAGTGTACAGGGCCCGAAAGCACCAGGCATGGCCTGCCCTTCAGCAGGGTTTCCATGCTTCAGGGTTTTGATCCCTCGTATTTTTTTCTTCTCATTCTTTCAAAAAAAAATTTTGACGAGAGAAATAAAGCTATTATCGACAGAAATGTGGCAATTTGGAACCTTGCTAGGATGAAGCACACTTTCTGAGACCAAGCAGACTGATGTTATGTTCTCACTCTCTTAGTGACAAAATCCCACTTCTGCAGATGCAGGGGAAACACAGGGACGTCGCCCTCAGTGATGTCATCACGGAGCCCACTGCCCATCAGGTGCCAGCACAGATCACTGGCAACTCATGAGGTGGGTGTGTTTGTATTTGATCAAATCAGCTCATTTGTCCTAGAGCTTAAACAATGCTTGTTAAATCACTACTAGTGCTGTCATGATTGTTTTCACCATGAGTATTGGTATTTACCCAGTTTTCCTGGAGATCATTGATATTAATTATGGATAAAGACAGATAACTAAGCTTGGATCATGGCTCCCCTCTCAGACACTCATCCAGGAGCCAGAGGAGGAGGGAAGAAGAGGATAAAGAACAGAAAATCTTTTTAAGAAAATGAAATAAAATCTATGAGAAACCTGGGAAGGCAGAAGGTATTTGTGCAGCTGTGTAAGGAAGAAATGTGGGGGCAGAAGCACGCAGAGCACCCACACGTCGTCCCCTCACCCGCTCTCTTTCCCTTGACTTGGGATGAGCATGGGGTTGGTCAGGCCAGCCTACCCTGGAGGACACCCTACTTTTAGCTTGCAGATGTGGCCAGTGGTCTGTGGACAGGTGAGCAGTGAGCTCATGAACCCAGGTGGTGACATAGGCCCCCTTCAACTACCCCGAGGACAGTCCACCTCCACAGTGCTGGTGGGAGGGAGGTTGGAAAATCACCATGTCAGCTGAAGGGACAGGAAATATTCAGGGGGTGACCCAGGGGTGGTTGCTAAAACCAATGAGTAGTATGGTAGATCAGCTGCCCTGATGTGCGTCCTGTCTTCCAACTTTGCCTCACAAGGCATTCTGAGACATGATGAGGGAGGTGGATGAGAAATGTGTCTGAATGTAGGCTGTTGGGACAGGGCGTGCTCCGTGGGTGGGCACATCAGGAGGGTCAGAGCATGAGTGGCTTTCTGCAGAGTGGTGCTCAGATGGCCCTGATGTACCTCAGGCTCCCCAGAAGAGCCGGAGTGCTAGGCCAGGCCGTGATCCTAGCCAGGCAGTGGAGCCCTCCCTGGGATGGACGATAACACATCTCAGTTCTGTGCCATCCCCTTTCCTCCCCACGCCACCTCTTGATCCTCTTTCCACTTGAGAAAAGATCTCCCTACTTCCTATTATCTATCTTTTATTTTGCTCTTTATTTATATTTGGGGGTTCTGGTGTAAGAGAAACCACATTGAATCCTACGTATCTGATTTATTTCACTTAACATTAGGATCTCAGGGTAAATCCATTTTCCAATGTTTATACACAAGAAGAATAAATGAGTCATTTCTAGGTACATTCTTTTTTTTTAATTTTTTAAATGAACCATTTATTAAATCAGATTGTTATTCTTAACAGTTATGTAAGTTACATGTATGTTTAATTCAGAGTATTTCACATGAAAAATTTTAAACTCCTATAGGCAAGCAAAATTGTACCACACAATATGTAAGTGGGAAAAGAGTACTGCTAGACATTCAAATAGGCAAGTATAAAACAATAATAAAAAATTTAAGCATTCCTTTAAGAGAATTCAACACTACAAGCTAAATGTACTTTCTGAGTATATTCATATATTCAAGGCAGTGTTTCTTTTTTTAAAACATCAAGAAATGGACTAAGGCTCATTAATAGACACAGCTGCCCTCAAGATTTCAATCTCAGTTGCTTTCTTTAAATTAAAATTCACAAAGTGCACAATTAACATATATCAAAAAACTGAATCTGCTACTGTAACAATAGCTGACCATGCTTTCTTAATACTTAGTGGTTTATTGGACCAAAGTATGTCTTCTCAGGAAAAAAAAAATAAGCCACTATAAAATATTTAGTTTGAATTGTATGCTAATACTTTTCTTCATAGAAACCAAAAATTATGGAGGAAGGGGTTATTTATCATAAGGAATAGAAAGCAAAACACTAGAGTGACCAAACATTTTCAAAGAACAAGCACCGCAAAGGACATGTGCATTCAGTTTTGTAATATTTATCAATGCACTTTTCTTACTCCAACCAATCTACTTCATCAAATTCTGAATCATCTTCTGAGTCACTATATTCCACAGCAATATGTCCAGAGAGGATGGTGGCAACAACATTTTCAATGCGTTCATGCTTAGCTTCCTGTTCACGCTGCTCTTCTACTTTGCGTAGCTGAATACCTTTTCGTATTGCTTCCAGTAGTACACTCCTGGCATCACTGATTGCAGGTAGGGTTGATGGTGATGCTTTGGCTTAGAAGCAGATATAACTTGTGATGGAGGAGATGGAGGCATTAATGGAACATGCGGACCGGGGGCAGTAGATGGAGTTGGATGTAGCCCAGAGGGAGGACGAGCAAGAGCTGCAACTGTGACAGGTGATGATGGTCGAATGCCAGGTGGAGGCAGAGGAGGTGGTGGTGGGGGTGGAGGCAGCCCCTGGACTTCACCTTGTGGGAGTGGACGGACTGGTACAGTTTCACATACTGGGGCAGCTCTAGCTACTGGTGGAGAGGGCTGTACTAGAGGAGGTGCCATTGGTGGAGGAGCTGGGTGAAGAACTCCAGGGGCGGTCTGGAGAGGAGCTGGAGGTGGTGGTACTGCTGGCGCTTGCAAAGCAGTGGCTGGAGGTGGAGCGGGGGTACTGATCGGGAGGAGCTGAAGTCACTGAAACTCTCAATGAAGAAGTGGACAAGGCAGATGGAAGAGGTGGTGGAGGAGGTGGGGGAATGGGACTCACAAACACAGGTGTTCTGCCTGTAGCTGATGACTGAGGACCATTTTCTATCCAACCTGTAGTAGAACTGATACAGGTGGGAATGGGTTTCACATCTCCTGCTCCATGCATGGGTGGAGGTGGAGGTGGTTCATGGGGTCTGACTAAGACCCTCTCCTCAGCTCTAGTCAGAAGCTCACTCATCTGACTAAATGGCAAGGCAGAAAGTGAATGAGATCCATCCATATGGTCCACATATGTCTGAGGTTGTGTTTCAAAATGAGAGTTGGGGCCATTAGCGACTTCGATGTGCTTATGTAAGAGATTAGCATCATCTCCAGCCAGCTCTGGACCTTGGGCCAGCTTCTGCCACTCTCTCCGTCTGTCATGAGTTGCTCTTGGCACTTTTTTCTGGTTCATGAGGACGATCTAGATTTTTCTGCTTCTGTTTCCTCTTTTCCTTCCTCTTATCCTCTGTATCTTGCAACATTTTTTCTTTCCATAGATCAAAGAAATATGAAGGATTGGTATAAAACTTCAAACCCTCTTTACCACCATCCCTATAAGGAGTGAGTATATTGAGAGGTGGAGGTGGTTCACAAACATCATATGTTTCCTGTAATGGAACAGGCAAAGTCTTGTGGTCAAAAAGCTGCTGATCTTGAATTGTTGAGCTTTGGAAAGCTTTTCTCATTGTTATATCTTGCAGAGACAATTCTTCCTCTTTCGGGTCAAGCTGTGTAACACTAACAGATAAGCGGTCCACACATTCCTGCAATGAGTTAACTCTAGGTACATTCTTATTCAAATGGAACCATACAATAAACAACTTTCCCTGGGACTTTTTGCGAATCTCGGTGTAATCCTGGAGGTAGCGATATCAGCCCATTTCTTCACTTTGTAGCCCATGCACTTTCTCAGAGTATTTCAGTCACCTGCTGCTTCTGTACTATTATCATTTAATGTGAAAGAAGCATGTTTCAGTGAGGACAGGAGGATCGAGTGCCTTGAAAAGAACCTTAAACCATGCTGCAATTTTCCCTGACTGAAACAAGCCCTCTCCTGCCGCTTTCTGCCCTTGGGGACAGACCCGCACAGTTCCATGAGTGGTAGTGAAGGTCTCTGGAAGAGCTGGCGGTGGCACCTCCTCGAGGGTGGCTTTGTGCCATCTGCAAGTCCCTGGGCTGTGGCTCCTGGGCACAACCACACTGCTGGTTCAGTGGGGCCACGGGCGACACTGGCTTGGTTTTCACATAGGCCATTTCTTTTGCTGGTTTTGCTGTAAATTCTGCTCGAAAATGAGAATGAAGTAAATTTAGAGGCCACCTCAGCCAAGGTGTCTATTTGTTGGGTGATTCTCGGCACAGGGTCACAGACACGGAAATAACATGTGGGACACTGACAGGAACATGATGTTTCTGAAATAAATCACTCTTACTCCCTTGCTTTTTTTCTTATTATCCTTCCTTGTTTTTCTCCCTTTCACTCCTGCTTTCCTTCCTTTCTTTTTCTCTTTCCTTCCTTCCTTTTCTTTCTTTCTTTCTTTCTTTCTTTCTTTCTTTCTTTCTTTCTTTCTTTCTTTCTTTCTTTCTTTCTTTCTTTCTTCCTTCCTTCCTTCCTTCCTTCCTTCCTTCCTTCCTTCCTTCCTTCTTTCCTTCCTTCCTTCACGCCCTGAAAATACATGATAAATAAGCTTTATGCAAACCCAGATACAACCCCTGCCAGACTATTACATTTCCTTGTCTCATTTGGAGGCCGTGATGCCCATCTGCTGGCACACAATGGAATCACAGAGCAGAATTACCCCTGAAGGGATTTTGGTGGGACCCAGGCGTGTCTCAGAGCCCAGGGTGCAGCTGTGGGTCCTGTCAGGCTTGGAGAGTTCAGGGAATGCTCACATGGAGTCCGGCTAGGTTCTGGCTGTGTCACTGACTCACTGTAGGGACTGTGAGCAAGTTTATCACTTTTCTATAGTTGATTTTGTCATCTGTGAAATGGGGATAATCACAAGGTCCACCACATTCAGGCAGTGTGAGGGATGACAAACTACATGCAAAGCATTTGGGAAAATGCTTCTCACACAGGAAGCCTGGAATCAGTGTGGTCCATTCTCCTGCTTGGTTATTTCCATTATCACCTGTCAAGCAGCGTGGTCCTTGTCTGGGCAGGGGTAGGAGAGGGGCGGGATGGAGAGCGTGCCGTTTGCCACGTTCCCACTGAGGTGCCAGAAGCAGCATCTGTCCATTTCTACCACTTTATTTCCCAGGCGAGTTCCATTGTATGAATTGCTATAATTTGTTTATCTGCTGAGAAAAAAAAAAGCAGTTGTTTTCCTTATTTGGCCATTATGATTTAAACCACTTCTTCTGAGATGACTAGCACCGACTAAGAATGTGAGTAAGGTTCTCCGAGAGAGGACGTCCCCAGCTGGCCGGATGTGGCAGTGGCTGTGTGGCCCAAGACCACGGACTTGGTCTGCCTTCCCCATCCTGCTGGATGGCTTCCCTGTGAACGGTGGCGGCGGCGGCAGCCTCTGCATCCCCATGACCTTTGGTTCCGTCCCGACTTTCAGTCCGCGTTCTCATCGCCCAGTATCTGATAACGTCGGGGTGATCAGGAAGTAAGTCAGTGCACATCTTCTCAGGTTTCTTTCCCTTCATCTAAATGGAAATAAGCACAAAAAGGAGAGGGCAACTTGCTCTGGGTGACTGCAGTTCCACAAGTCTCCGGTTAATAAGGAATATTTACTACGAGGGTTTTTACACTGTGTAATGAAGCCAGTGCCTGCATGGGCTACAATGTGACTTCCCCATTTTCATTTATATTGTATATTTTAAAATTCTTTAACGTCTTCCACTTTAGTAAAATACTTTTTGTGACTATTTCAGTGAGAGGTTCTTTGCCATACTTATTTTGCACAGAAATGAGACATGCTCTAACTTTCTCATTAACATTATTGGGCTTTCAGTGGCAAAAGACACCTATCATATATAGAACTGCTGGTTTCTCTGCATGGACTTAAAGAGTTTAGCTTTATTAAATGATTAGTATAAGATATGAAGGCTTTTTTCTTATTTTTTAAATCTGTAATTATTTCACTAGCCCCTAAGGATCACTCAATTTCTATGGTTCAACACTTGGGTCTTCATATATATGCAAACATATTTTTAAGAAATTTAAAATTCACAGCAAAATCATGTAAAGGGCAAAGGGATTTCCCATAAACTCTGGCCCATACATGCATGGCCTTCCCCACTTTCCACACCCTCTCCCCAAGTCTGTGCCTTCACCCTAACTGAGGAGTCTGAGCTGATGCATCCTGGTCACCCAGAGTTTGACTACATCAGGCTCACTCTGTGTCAGAACTTCTGTGGGTTCGGACAGCTTTATGTGGACATTTATCCATTGCCACAGCACCAAATGGAGTGGTTCCACTGCCCCCCAGGTCCCACTCTCCCCTTCACCGCCAGCACCCCCAGACATGGTACCACCTCCATCATATGTGTGTCACGGAGTTGGAATCATACAGAGTACAGCCTTTGTAGACAGATTTCTGTCGTTTAACAACAGGCACAGAAGATTTCTTCCTGTTTTCTCACTACTCTTATCTCTTTTCAGCACTAGCATTCCATCGTGTGGAAGAAACACGGTTTATTTGTTCATTCACCTCCTAAGCGCCTTCTTGGTTGTTTCAAGTTTGGGCAATTATGAGTGACACTGCTGCAAGCCCTGTGTGCTGGTTTCTCGGTGGACATGCTCATGCCATTTTAAAATATGACTTTTTGTAATGTATTCTGATCACCAGAGATGGGCCTGATGGGGGGAGGAGAGAGCATGACAGGGCCCTTTCGCCTGTTTGAACCCTCATCTTTTTGCCCAGTGTCAACAACCTTGCAGGACTTCCTTTCATATCTTCTGAGATTCTCAGAGCAGCCCAACTTCATTGTGAGGCATTCTTGTATTTCATCTCCTAGGTAATATCTGTCATATGTACTCTTTCTGCTTCTGAGAAAGGAATGTAGTTTGAACCGGTTTAAGAAATAAGTTCACAGGAAGAATTGGGCCTGTGTGAGTATGAGACACCTCGATCCAGGGTGGGGACCCCATGGGACACTCCTGGGGCAGCCAGGCAGCACACTGGGCCTACAAAGGGTGCATTTCCTTGAGAGCTTGCACCTTGGTGGGCGACTTCCAGAGGAAAATCAAGCATACATGGGATTCTCCGTACAGTTGGCTCCCCCTCAGATCTGACAGCATTTCTGGAATTTAATTGATTTAAATTTATTATGAAGAGGAACCAGCATGGGACCCTTTGGAATCTCTTAGATTCACTTTCCTTCTTTGAGCCACGGAGCAATCATTACAGATGTTTCCGCGGCATTTTCCGGGTGCAGGCCAGCCCAAGGAGACTGTGTCCTCTCTAGCATCGTTCCCATTCTGTGTCCAAAGCAAGAGTCACCACCCGCCTCTATCCTTCCCCGACCTTGTTTCTTTTGGGTCTGCCTCTCTCAGCCCCGCCATAGCGACTTGTCTTTGGACTTGGAAATTCCTACCTCCAAACTCTGTCCACAAGTGAATTAATTATGCTTCTTAAGGAGTTTGCTCATTCATGCTCAGATGTATGTAGGAACACGTGTTCTTTTGGGTTTATACCCAAGAGTACGAAAACCTTCAAGATCTTTTAATATTTTGAGTTCTTTATATATTTTAGATGTTAGTTCTCTGTCCAAGGAATAGCTGGCAAAGATTGCTTTCGCCATTCTGACTCTTTACCCTTTGCTCTTTGCTAGGCAGAAGCTTTGCAGTTTGACATAATTCTATTTGTTGCTTCTCAGTATTATTTCTTGTGCTACTGGGGTTCTGTTCAGGAAGTCTTAGACTTCCCACCATAACAAAAACTTGATAAAGCCTTAATAAAAACTGGCCCCCAAAATTAATAGATACTTTTCAGAATAATAAGCCCAAGTATATAAAAAAGTTCAATGTCACTGATCATTAGAGAAATGCAAATTAAAACTACAGTAACATACTGTCTTTCCCCAGGAAAAATGGCCAAGATGTCTAACAATAACAGTTGCTGATAGGAATGTGGAGAGGAAGGAGTCCTCCTCCATGGTTGGTGAGAATGTAAACTAGGGCAACCACTATGGAAACCGTTGTGGAGATTTCTCTAAAACTAAAACTAGAAATTCTATTTGACCCCGCTATCCTCCTCTAGGTATAGCCCCCAAAGAGTTGAAAGCATCATATCATCGGGATTCATGCACACCCACGTTTATAGCAGCACACTTTGTAACAGCTAGACCTTGGAGATAGCCTAGATGTCCATCCACAGATGGATGGATAAGAAAAGTGTGGTGTTTGTACACAATGGAGCACTGCTGTGCCACAAAGAGGTATTTGAGGCATTCATTGCTAAGAGGATGCAACTTGAGAACGTAATAGTGAAATAAATCAAACACAAGCTTAAATAGTGCGTGCTTTCTCTTATGTGAGAAAATACAATTTACATACACAAATAATGAGCAAAGTAGAAGAAAGATAAATAGGAAATATAAGTTCAGATAATTCTCTAAATTCCTGACTCCAAAATATTTCAATAAATATGCTAATCCATTTCATTTATACTTCTAGCTTCTCTTAGTTTATTGAAAAATAAAGTTTTGTGCTATTATCTGCTTCTGTGTAAGAATCTTTTTGTCTCTGTGGAGCTACCTTTAAGATATGATACACAGTATATTGACTATTCTTCTTTCATTATTTTATACTAATTTTGTTTTATTTTTTAAAAAATAAAAAAGCACTTCTAAATCAAAGAATTGGTGGATCACAGTTTCCTCACAATTTGGCCGGTGCTGTAGTGTGGATATCGGGGTTCCCCCAGAGTGCCTTCTCAGGCTCCCGGTCCTCAGAGCTCCGCCCAGCCCAGCCTAGCATCTCTGGTCCCCAGGTCCCCTCCAGTTTGATCTTTCTGCCACCTGCTGTGAATGTCATGCGGATGGAGTGCTGTAGTCCATAGCGTTTGGCTTTGGTTTCTGGCATTTAGCACAGCACATCTAAGGTTCACCTGCAGGACTTGCATGTATGAGTGGTTATTTTATTTTACTTTGTTTTGTTTTTGAGTAGCTTTCAGTTTTGGGGAGGGACCGACGTTCATTTCTCTATTCACATGATCATTTGGGTCATTTTATGTGCAACAGTTTTTATTTCACTTGAGGAAATAATTAGAAGTGGGCTTACTGGGCTCTAAGGCAAGTGTGAGCTCCACTGCATGAGAAACTGCCAAACTCTTTTCAAAAGTGACTGTGCTTGTTTGGCATTTTATGATCTATGTATGAGAATTCCACTTGTTTGCTATCCAAGCCAACACAGTATTGTTAGTTTAAAATTATTTTGTAGTATTAAACATTAGCACTTCTAACACGTTTAATGATTTCTCATGGTTTTAATTTGTATGTCTCTAACGACTAATGTGGTTATTTTCCATCCATATATTTTGTTGGAAAAGATTTTCCAGTTTTTAATGAGTTTTTTTAATATTGAGATTTAAGAGTGCACGTTTTCTCTATGTATTTTCATAGTTTAAACTTTTTCTGTCTGTTTCATATTCTGGATAAATTTCAAAAAATTTTCTCAGTCTTTACAATATGTTGTCTGCTAGTGCCTTTATTTATTTATTCTGTGCAGTGCTGGGCTTTGAACCCAGGGCCTTTGCCTCCTAGCCAAGTGCTTATCCAGCTATGTCTCTAGAGCCCAGAACTTTAAATTGACTCCTTTAAAAAGAGGTATTATCATTTTTGTTTCAGGATGTCTTTTTTTAAAAAAAAACATGGAGGCCATTTCTTATTTTAATCTTTGAGTTGCAAAAAAAAAAAAAGAAAATCCTTATTTTAAAGCTGCTTTGCAAATATTTAGGCTATATTTTGTTCCCTATGGGGTCATCTTCCTGACAGCTGGGTCTATCAGGAATTGCGCTCAGTATCGGTGTCTCCCACACTGGTGCTGACCTCCATCCTGTCGCTCTCCACTCTGCCTCACCTCTCCCCTGGCAGCCTGTCCTCCCAGTCACCCTGCAGTCACCTCCACCTGGTTCCAGGGCTCACGGTTCGGGACCAGCTGCATCCACAGCCCACTCCAGATGTCCCCGAGGTCCCCAGGCAGCCTTGGGCTCCTGTTGCCTCCGGGCCTGATTCCTCCTGCCCTGGACAAGCAGCTCCATGAGTCAGACTGCCTCCACCCCTGCCTTCTGTTCCCTTTCCTTTCTGGGAGCTGGAGTCTGATCCCAGTGAGCTGCAGCCTAGTTTGCCTTTGGTCCCCTCCACGCAGTAGTCAGCATTTGCATTCAGAGCCAGGGATAGCAGGGACAGGCCAGTCTCCACATCCCCTTGTGTTTCTGTTTCTTTCCTGGACTACAAAGATGTCTGTCCTCGGTCACTTCCCCTCATTTCCTCCGTTGCATGTTCTCCATCATCACTGTGTGCTTGGAGGAGGTGGGGGCAGGCCTGGGATATCTGGGTGTGAGTTCACCGCCCCACCTGGGCCACAAGCTCATTTCCTTTGCAGGGCTGGGTGCAGGGCTGGGTGTGGGCCATCATACACTGACAGCCATGCCTTCCACGTGAGATGGGTTAAAAGTAGTGAAAGGAGACAGCATAGCAGCAGGACCCTAAGTCCCTGGCTTTCTGTCTTCAGAATAATGTTTTGAAGCTAGCAGACTTTTCGTGACCTCTCACAGGATGAGGGACGTCTATGGTGACTAATGCGGTACAGTGTCTTAGAAATTCATGGCTCTGGCTCACTTACCAAGACGCCAAATGTCTCCAAGGGAATTTACAGTCTGATTCGTGCAAGACTTTAGAAGATAAATCTGTAACAGCTTCAGAGGAGCAGCGGAATTAATGGCTGGCCATCTGGCTTGGTTTTATTAACCTATTTGTTCCAACGGTGCTTGTTGGCTTTGCACCGGGGACGAGTGAAGATGAACTGGTTGGGAGGTATTTTTAAAGGACTTCTGAGACTTGTGTCTCTGTTCTCAAGAATGTGTGTGAGACAACGCTGCTGAGACGATGCTCACTCACAGACAGGCACCGATCTGCTAACGTGCACCGACGCTGTGTTGGACGGGGTGCGGCCTCGGTCCACAGACCTGGGGGCTGCTCTGCTCAGGGGCTTCTGGGTCAGGCGCACATTTTCTCAGTTTGAGATTCCTCACTGGGAGCTAGAAATTCCGTGAACACTAAGTAAAAATCTTGCCCAGGGCCCAGTAGGGCTCTCCTTTGACTTCCTTCTCTTCCCTTCCTCTCTCCCTCTCCGCTCCATTTCTCTTCTCTTCTCTTTTCCGTTCCTTGTCTCTCCCATCATTTGTTTTTCTCCCCGCCGCCCCTTCGCTGTGCACAGGATGTGCTTCCCTTTGCGGGTTTATCAGGGATGGCCTAGAGACGGTGCTGCCGTCTAACTGCACATCCCTTGGGTCTCCTTCGCCCAGCTCCGCATTTCCAGTCCTCTGCCCTGTGTTCCTTAGGCGGAGGATGGTCCTGCGGAAGAAGAGATTCACCGGGGCAGGGAGAAGAGAAAAGAGCCAAAGAAAGGGTGAGGAAGAGAGAGGGAATGAACCGCACCCGCCACTGCTCCAAGTCCTTCCTTTTCCAGGACTCGGAGATTGGAATTTGACCTCAGACTCAACAGCCCCACTGCGCTGTGAGCCTGGACTGCAGCACCAGGTAGCCATCAGGGGGGAAGGAGAGCAGGATAAATGTGAGGAAGTGGTGGTGGGGGTCTTTGGGAGGCTGAGACGGGAAGACCGCAAGTTCAAATCTAGCTGACGGAAATGGTAAGATCGTGAAACCCTATCGCAAAATAAAAACTTTATTTATTTATCGATTGGAAACAGAGCCTATGTAGCCCAGGATGGCCTCAAACTTGTGACAATCCTCCTACCTCACGCTCCTGAATGCTGGGATTACAGATGTATGCCCAGCTGAGAGCAGGATAAATGTGAGGAAGTGGTGGTGGGGGTCTTTGGGAGGCTGAGACGGGAAGACCGCAAGTTCAAATCTAGCTGACGGAAATGGTAAGATCGTGAAACCCTATCGCAAAATAAAAACTTTATTTATTTATCGATTGGAAACAGAGCCTATGTAGCCCAGGATGGCCTCAAACTTGTGACAATCCTCCTACCTCACGCTCCTGAATGCTGGGATTACAGATGTGTATGCCCAGCTTCAAAAAACAAAACAAAACAAAACAAAACAAAAAAAACAAAATTTAAACTGGGGTGTGGATGTAGCTCACTGCGAAGGTCTTGGGTTCATTGCCAGTCCTAGAAAAGAAAACGGCACGCGTTTGGAGCCCCCAAGCTGGAGTCTTACCTCTCTCCTCCACGCTGCCCAGGCCACTCGATCGAGCCAGTGTTCCTGTGCCTGGGCACTGGGGATAGCGCTGTCCGCGACTGCACTGCGTGCGCACCACTCTCCCTGCGCAACGTGGGTCGCTGTGCCCCAGCTAGCGTCAGGCCCTCAGAGAACGGCTGCATCCTAAGGGGTGCTCACTTCTTCAGGAAGTGAGGGCCCTGGGTCCGCGTTTAGCTTTCTCTCCGCCTTTTCTGGTGGGCTCAGGAGAAGGACACGGGCCCGGCAGCCTGTCTCTGGAAGCCAGGAGCCAGGTTGGTTTCTGGGCAGGTCTTCCCTTCCTGACTCTTGAGAAGACGGAGGGGACACAGACGGGCGAGACAACGACAGGGAGAGGGCATTCGCTCCTTCATGTCTAAGCTGACTTCTGCGGCCCGGCGGGGACACGGCGGCGGGGAGGACGGTGCCCGGGAGGGAAGCCTAGTGGGCGAGGGCGAGGGGGCCAGCTGGGTGACGGCTGTGTAGCCAGGGTTTTCCTCCTCTGCCGTTTCCAGGGCTGGGCTGTTTCTGTCCCATGGGGTGTGAATTTATGAGCTAGAAACGGTGGCCGCCATCTACATCCTCTGCAGTGTTTGTGCAGCTCTGCTCGTGCATTTGTTCATTTTCTCCATGACTTTGTGTAAGGCGGGGAATAGCCTACCCCCACCGGGAAGCTGAGCACTAGCTGAGCTGCTCAAGGCCAGGCTGAGAGGGAGGGCAAATTCAAATCCACCCTGGTCCCATAGCCGGCGTTGCACGCAGAGGTGAAATGTGAAGGTTGCAGCTTGGAGGGCTGCGTGTGGGTGCACGGCGCATGCTGGGAATGCTCGGATCAACTCCGGGATGCTGTGACCTTTACAAGGTCTCCGCCTCTCTGCAGCGGACTCTTCTGCCCCTGCAGCGGTAGCTGAGACCTATCAATGGTCAGCGTTCCTCCCTGGTCTGCACAAACTACTCTCTGTGTGTCTGTGACTCAGCCACTTTCGCCGGCCAGCTTCCTGTTGGGCTAAGGGTCCAGGCACTGCCCCGATGTCTCGAACCATTGCTCCTGTTTGTGCCCACCACGTGGGGCACTAGCATGGAGGGGGTTATCTAGGGATCACCCACTCTTCCCCTGAGCACGGCCGTTGGCTGAGTTTTTGGCGCGGCTCTCTGTATTGATGTATACTCTCTGTGTGTGTTTCTCAGCTCAAATAGCTGCTGGCTTCAAATAATCCCCTTCTTGACTGTAATGAGGCCACATTTTGTTTTCTCTGTAAATAAATGAGATCCCAAATTATCCAACATCTGCAGAGCTCAACCTGGCACCAGGCTGCCTCCCTTTTCTCGCATTCTCGAGAACACAAACAGGTTTGCCATTTACTCTGTTGAGTCTACTTTTTGAAATATCTGCTTTTTTTGCTAGACAGTGAATTTCAGGCTTTGTGGCATCGTTTCCTTGACATTTGTAATCATGTTGCTCTGCATGACTGAAGTCAGTCCAACGTAACTGGGGCCCTGCTGGATGCCAGCTGTGCTGGCTCCCGGATCAGGGAGCGCTAGGTGCTGTGTTGAGTCCCTGCTGGGCACCGTGCTCTGAGGCTGGAGGGGCAGTGGGAGCTGCAGCCTCCAGGGCCTGCTCCCCCCAGCCCCCACTCCCATCTCCAGGGAAACCTCTGACAAATGCCACAACTTCTCTGGCTTGCAGCTTTGTTCACAGAATCCATGAGTAGGATGCAGTGAGCCAAACGTACAATCCCAGAATGCTGGAGTTTTTAGAATCTTTGTGCTGAATTATTGTGCAATAGGTAAAATTTCCCCCATCCTTAGATTCAATGGACCACTGCTTTGTGGGGCTTTCAGGTGTGCATTTTTGCTGAACAACTCTTTAGAACACTAAGGCAGAGTGAAATTTTGCTACAAATATTCACATGGCAAAATTCAGGGCGAATGGTCCTTTCTTTGCATGAATGAGCTCATTAATTTTCTTTCACAGGCATTTTGAATGTTGGATCAGAAAGATACACATGACTATAAAGATACAATTTCTCATTCTTTTCCATTTGTTTTAGTTTTGTTTTAGTTTTGTGATTAACATCAACTGATTGAACACGTTAATGGCTCAGTGGGGGATTTCAGTGTGTGTATATATTGCACACCGAACAAGTCAGTGTAGTTAGCGCCTCCTTCTCCATGTCTTTTCTTTACATGTGGAGCCTTTGAGCTCTTCTCTTCCACATCTTCATAAACACACCACAGATCATGGTGAGCTAAGTCAGCCCACTGTGCTGTAGAAACCAAAACTGGTGCATTCTGTTTTGGTACCTGTTATCCAGCCTACTTTTCTCCTCAACTCTCCTCAGCCTCTGTTACTTACCATCTAGGTTGAATATTTTAGCTTCCATATATGAGAGAGAACACATTGTACTTGTTTTTGCATCTGATCTGGCTTACTTCATGTAACATAATATTCTCCAGCTTCTTCCATTTTTCTGCAAAAGATAGGACGAAATCTTTCTAATGGCTGAATAATACTCCCTTGTGTATATGTATGGTACTACATTTTCTTTATGCATTCATCTGTTGATCGTCACCCTGTCTTAGCTATTGTGAATAATGATGCAATAAACATGGAATACAGGCATCTCTTTGATATGCTGATCTCATTACCTTTATGTGTGTATCCAGAAGTAGGATAGTTAGATCACATAATAGATCTGCTTTTAGTTTTTGAGGAACCTCCTACTGTTTTCCATAGGGCCTGTACTAATCAACCTTACCACCAACAGTGTGTCAGAGTTCCCTTTTCTCTATGTCCTTGCCAGCATTTGTTAGGCTTTTTAAAAATAGCCATTCTAATAATACTGAGATGATGTCTCATTGTAATTTTTTATCTGCGTTTCTCTGATCTACTGGTTGAATGATTGAACTTTCTAATGATTAAACTTTTAAAATACATTTGCTGGCCCTTTGTATTTCTTTGTTCAAGAAGTGATTATTCAGATCATTTACCCATTTAAAAAATAGACTACTTGTTTCTTAGTTTTATGAGATCTTTATGTATTGTTGATACTGATCCTTTAACAGACGGGGAGCTGGCAACTGTCTCCATTCTGTAGGTTGTCCTCTCGCTCTGTTAATCCTCTCCTCTGCCTGAAGAAGCTGTTAGTTTAATGTAGCCATAATGTCCATTTTTGGAGTCATGTCAAAGAGATTGTACCAGTGTCTCAATGTGATTTTCCTACATTTTCATCTAGGGTTTTCTGAGTTTAAGATGCACTCTCATGTCTTTGACCCATATTGAGGTTTTTTTTTTTTGTTTTTGTTTTTGCACAGAAAGAAGGATGCAGATCTCAGTATTCTGCAAGCAGAGGCCTGGTTTTCCTAGTACTGGGCTGAGGGGCCTGGCCTTGCGGGTGGGTTTGAGGGCAGTGCTAGTACACGTGGAGGTATCCAGTGGCTGCCTTATGTCTACCTCAAATCCAGGCATCAGTTTTCTGTCACTACCACTCTACACTGTCTCCTTTCCCCTTTGACTCACTGTCAGAAGGCACAGGCTTTTCCTTGTTATGAAAGCTGAGAATGAATTTTCATGGTATTGCAAAAAAAATTTAGAAAGTCAGGTGAGTTATGTTTTGAGAAAACTCAACACAGGAGGTAAAATATTATTGAACGAATATAGTTATAGCAGGAGAGCTGGATGCAGCAGAGGAGACCAGCAGCAGCTTGTGACCCTTTGGTAGATCTGCCTCTTAGGCCCAGCACAATAGAGGAGCCAAGCCACACAGGTGCCAACACAGCAGTGTCCATGACCCTCACCCCTGCGAACAAGAGAATGAGGGACTCTCTGAGGCTCCTAGATGAAAAATTGAAGCCCACTGCGAAGGTGAAGAAAATCTCTGTGATAAAGGTACACCACACCACCATAGTTGGAGGGACCAGCACCTCACATCAGAACCTGGTCTAACTTCAGGGGAAAGATAGCTAGAGCCTACAGTAGAACTTGCAAAGTTCAAGCCAGCAGGTCAGAGATCTCAACTTGGGCCTTGAAGCCAGAAATCAGGCTGAACCTCAGGAGATAGCTGCTGGCTTGCTGAGACTAATTAACTTAGACCCGTACACTCCTGCCCACACTGTCTATTGAGTCAACAGCGGCATACCCTGAAGGAGGCCCTCTATTTCCATTAGTATTCTTAATTTGCAGAGTAATATTTTTCTCTTATCTTTAAACATTTTAAAAAATTTATCCATCTTTTTATTTTCTCAAGTTTTTCCCCAATTTTACCTTCTTTTTGTTTCTTGTCTTCTTCTTCTCTCTCTCTCTGTCACTTTCTCTCTCCCACCTTGTTCTTCATTTCTGTCCCTGTTTGTTCCTGTTCCTGCCCTACTTCAAATTTCTTGTTTTCTTTCTTTTTATTTTCTTCTTTTCCCTTCTCTCAATTGCCATTAGCTTTAAAAGAAAGTGATCACAGTCTCTAGCCTCCCTATTGCTGTTAGTTTGTTCTGTTCTTGTGTACATTTTTTTCTATCTTCTCCTCTTCTCTTCAACAGCTGTCTAGAGTTTGTTTGACCTTCCTGTGGCCTCTGGCCTCACTTCTAACCTTTCTCTATCCTATCTATCTATCTATCCCTCACTTTCCAACTCCTTCCAAGTCCCCATCCCAAAAGGTCAAGTTGCTATATTGAAGTGTTTATTCATGATAAACATATTTTGGGCTGATCCTCAATTTTGATTTAATTCAAACAGTTAAAGGTGATAGATTAATAACTACAAATTGTCATTTTCTAAGCTGTGCTTGATGCTCTTGTGTTGCTGATTGTATCACTTGGGCTAAGGTGTTGTGATTGATCTAATCAGTTGTCCTTCCTGGTATAATGAAAATGAGATTGCCTCAGAGTCATAAGAGACTCAAAACCTAAAGACCAGTTATATCTGGATGATCAAATTATTAACGCAGTAATTAAACCAGTGACAATACCAACAATAAAAATAGAAATGAGAAGACATTTAAACAAGGCACATACACAGACTTCCACCTCAACAAAGGTAAACTCTGAGGGAAATGAGGAGGAAAAGTCTGACAGTAAACCATCTGGACACCCTGAACTGATAGTACAGGAAGTTAAAAAAACAAACAAACAGATAAACGAGGCTCTAGAAAAATTCAAAACAGAAATAATTTTTCAGATAAGCACAGAGTTGGTGAGAAGAATAAAAGACATGATTGGAGACTCTAGAACAGAAACAGATTAAAAAAAAAATAGATGAGCTCAGTACCATAATGGAAACCATGAATGCCCAGCATAGGAAAGAAATGGAAACCATGAATGCCCAACACAGAAAATAAATGGAATCCATAAAACAGATTCAAACAGATATCCAGGAGATTAAAAACTCTATAGAAAGGGGCCGGGGATTTAGCTCAGCAGTTTGGTGGCCTGCTTCACAAGCTCAAGGACCTGAGTTCAATCCCCGATAACAAAAAAAAAAAAAAAAAAAAAACCAAAAAAAAAAAAAAAAAAAAAAAAAAAACCCAAAACAACAATAACAAAAAAACAAAAACCTCTATAGAAAGTATTCATGGAAGAATGAATAAATGTGAAGATAGAATTTCAGATATAAGATTGCAGTTAGTGATCTTGAAAAGAGAGATCTCTTAAAAGCAGTAAGGGATCATGAGAAATCAATCCAACAACTCTTAGATGATGATGCAATGAAGAATAATATAAGACTGATAGGAATCCATGAAGTAGCAGGGGAAAGTACAAATGATATGAAAAAATCTACACACAAGATTAATGACAGAAAACTTCTCAAACAGAGTGGAAGAATTTAACATGCAGATAAGTGAGGCATATAGGACTCCAACTAGCCATGATAAACAAATCTACACCTAGACATATAATAATCAAGATTCTAGAAACCCAACAGAAGAACAAAATATTACAAGTAGTTAGAGAAAAGAAACAAATCACATGCAAAGGAAAGCCCATCAGAATCACAGCAAACTTTTCAGCACAAACCCTCAAGTCAAGGAGAGTCTGGAGTGAGGTATTTCAAGTCCTAAAAGAAAACAACCTCCAACCTACATTGATGTATCCTGCAAAACTATCTTTCAAAACTGATGGGGAAATAAGATACTTCCACTACAAAGAACACCTGAGAAATTTCATAGACACCAAACCAGCACTCCAAACACTCCTAAACAATGTCCTGGAAAAAATAAAATAAAGGCCCCAACTCCATAAGGGCCAACAGAGAAAATATAACAGGGAAGGCAAAAAGTCAGAGGGAGAGAGGGAAAAATAAAAAATAAAAGAGCCAACAACAGGAAAATGACAAGACAATGAAATGTCGATATATAACAGTTATAATTATCAATGCTAATGGCCTCAATTCACCAATCAAAAGAAACAGGCTGGCAGAATAGATTAAGAAGCAAAATCCAACAATATGTTGTATACAAGAAACTCACTTAATCCACAAAGAAATTAATAGACAGAGAGTAAAAGGATGCTCTTCATGCAACAGGGGCCTGGAAAAAAGTGGGTTTAGCTATTTTATTTGCAGATAGAATAGATTTTAAACCAAAACTAATTAAGAGAGACAAAGAAGGCCAGTATATCCTTGTAAAGGGAACAATACAAGAAGAAGAAATGATAATCATAAATGTATGTTCACTGAATTCTAGTGCCCCCAGCTATCCAAAAATATTACCAGATATGAAAAATGAAATAAGCACTAATATAATTGTAGTGGGGGACCTCAATACTCCACTGACACAAATAGATAATCTAGACAAAAAATCAATGATGAAATGCTAGAAATGAAACAAGTCTTTGAACAAATGAACTTAGTAGATGTCTACAGAGTATTCCACGCAACAAAATCAGAATATACATTCTTTTTGGCTGCACATTGGTCATTTTCCAAAATAGAGCACATGTTAGCTCATAGAACATGCTTAAGTAAATGTAAAGGAATTGAAGTTATCCCATGTATGTTATCAGACCATAGTGTAATTAAACTGGAGATCAATAGCATAAAAAAGCACAAGAACTTCACAAACACATGGAAATTAAATAATACACTGCTGAACAACCATTGAGTCATGGACAAAGTTAAAGAAGAAATTAGACAGTTTCTACAATTAAATGATATTGCCAATACAACATACAGGAATCTATGGGACACAGTGAAAGCAGTTTTATGAGGGAAATTCACAGCAGTAAATGCCCATCCTAGGAAAATAGAGTGAGCTTAAATAAACAACTTAATGCTTAAATTTAAGCTCCTAGAAAAAGAAGAGCAACACAAACTGAAAGCTCATACAAGGGAGGCCATTATAAAGAGTAGAAATTAATGCAATGGAGACTGAAAACTCAGTGAGTCAAACTGAAAGCTCATACAAGGGAGGCCATTATAAAGAGTAGAAATTAATGCAATGGAGACTGAGAATGATACAAAAACTCAATGAATCAAAGAGTTGGGTTTTCAAAAGAATAAATAAGATTGATAAACCCTTATCCAACCTTATCCCCCCTCAAAAAAAGAAAGAAAAGGCTCAAATTCATTCAATTAGGAATGAAAAAGGTGAAGTCATAAAGATGCACCAGAAATCCAGAAGATCATGAATACCTACTTTGAAAATTTGTACTCTAATAAAATGGACAATACAGAAGAAATTGACAGATTCCTAGATACATATGAACTTCCAAAGTTGAATGAAGAAGATATGAAAAGTCTAAACACCCAATTACATTCAGTGAAATTGAAAACATAATTAAAATTTTAACAACAAACAAAATCTCAGGTCCTGATGGCTTCACTACTGAATTCCTCAAGACATTTAGAAAAGAACTATCTCCACTACTTTCTAAACTCTTCATTGAAATTGAAAGGGAAACAATACTTTCAAATTCATTCCTGGAACTAAGTGTTACTTTGATTCTAAAATGAGGGAAAGACCCAACCAAAAAAAGAGAACTACAGGCCAATCTCCCTAATGAATATTGATGCAAAAAATCCTCAATAAGCTACTGGCTAACAGAATACAGAGGATCATCAAGAAGATCATACACCCTGACCAAGTAGGATTTATCCCAGTAATGCAAGGATGGTTCAACATATGTAAATTAATTAATGTAATACACTATATTAGCAGAGTCAAGGACAAAAACTATAAGATCATCTCAATAGATACAGAAAAAGCAATCAAAAATATTCAACACCCTACAGAAAATTGGAGTAGATGGTCTCTATCTCAACTTGATAAAGGCTATCTATTAAAAATCAACAGCAAATATCATTCTAAATGGTAAAAAACCGAAAATCTTCATGCTAAAGCCAGGAACAAGAAAAGGGTGTCCACTATCACCACTCCTATTCAATATAGTTCTAGAAACATTAGCCACAGTAATTAGACAAGAGAAAGAAATAAAAATAATAAAGATAGGAAAAGAAGAAGTTAAATTGTCACTATTTGCTGATGATATGATACTCTACATTGAAGACCCAGAAAACTCTGTCAAAAGATTTCTAGACTTAAGTAACAGAAGCAGTAGAGTAGCTGGATACAAAGTAAATGCTTGAAAATCAATACTTCTTACACAAATAACAGACTCACTGAGAGAGAAATTAGGGAAACAATTCACAATAGTATAAAAAAAATGAAATATCTAGGAATCAGTCTAACAAAGGAGACAAAAGATTTCTACACTGAAAACTACAGCACTTTGACAAAAGAGATTGAAGAGGATATAAGAAAATGGAAAGATATTCCTTGCTCCTGGGAAGGAAGAATCAACATAGTGAACATGGCCATACTTCCAAAACTGCTATACAGATTCATTGCAATCCCTACTGAAATCCAAACAGTATATATATATATTTCACAGAACTTGAGAAAACAATCCAAAAATTCATTTGGAATCAGAAGAGATGTAGAATAGCAAAAGCAATTCTAGGCAACAGAGACTTGCCAGGGCTATCAAATTCTCAACTTTAATCAGTATGGCAAAGTCACTGGAATAAAAACAGTATGGTACTGGCAAAGAAACAGACCCAAGGATCAATGGAATAGATCAGAAGCTGCAGAAACACCTCCTGACATACTCAACTACCTCATCTTTGACAAAGAAGCCAAACATCTTCTCTGGAGGAAAGATAGCCTCTTTAATAAGTGGTGTTGGAAAAACTGTATTTCAACTTGTCAAAGATTAAAACTAGATCTATATCTTTCACCATGAGCTAAACTAAAATCCAAGTGGATTAAAGATCTAAATATCAAAACCAAAACACTAAACTTACTGGAAGATAAATTAAGTAGAGCTTTTGAAGACACTGGCATAGCAAAAGACTTTATGAACAAATCCTCAGCAGCACAAGAACTTACACAAAGAATCAACAATTGGAGGTTGTGGGGAGAAAGGAACCTTTCTCCATTGTTGGTGGGAGTGCAGACTGGTGCAACCACTGTGGAAACCAATATGGAGATAGCTCAGACATCTAGGATTAGAGGTCACATTTGAGCACCTATCCCTCTGCTGGGTATCTCTCCAAAGGAATTAAAAGCATCATAGCACAGTGGTATATGTGCACCCATGTTTATAACAGCACAGTTTGTAATAGCTAAAACTTGGAAACAACCAAAATGCCCATCAAGTGGAGACTAGATAAATATGTTTGTTTTTTAAAAAATAAAATGGAGTACTACTCAGCCATAATTAATGAGACATTTATAGCTAAATGGCTGTACATTGAGGCTACACTCAAGTGAAATAAATAGGACACACATGAGTAAAAAACGAGTGTTTCTCTGGTGTGAAAAACTGAAAGTTGAAATAAGGTTCAAATGGTATAACTGATAGTGTGAAATAGGAAGAAAATGGTTAAAGGGTAAGTGGGAAGGGGAGGGGAAAGGAAATAAGGGAAAAGAAAAGAATACAAAAAAAGGAAAAAAATGGAAACAAAGTCTTTGTAAACAGGGAAGGATGAAGGGGGTTAAGGGAGAGCAGGGGTATGGGGAAAAATGAGAACCAAGACATATCATGTAAAGGTACAAGATTCCAGTGATAAAAGTAACTGTATTGTTTGCTTTAAATGTACCAACAAACCTAATGGGGGGAAACACCCAGGAAAGCTGGCATTACTGTCAGATTCAGAAAAGAAAAGAAAAAACATTCCAAAGTTGTTAAAGTGAATTTTGATTTTTAAAAACCTCAAATTACATTTCACAGAAAAGTAAATTTGTAACAGGAGGTAGACTTTGTGTTCTCTAACTGTTTACTAAGTCAAGGCAGTCTTCTGTCCTCTTTATTCCAATTTAATAAGATTTTTTAGAGCACTTCTCCATGAGAGCTGGGGAGAGCTTTGTTATGTGAAATCAGCTCTGATTTGCCTGGCTCATTTATTTCCTCAGTGTATCACAGGCTGTGTGTTGGTTTCCCTAACTTTATGGATCCCAAAGGAAGCTGGAGGTACTCATGAGCCAGACACCCAGCTGAATGATCATCGCCTCAGTGGGCTGCCCAGAGCCGTCAACAGTTCGGCTAACACCAGTGGTCTTCCCAGCATGGACAGGTCAGTCTGGCTTCATGCTCATTTGGCATAAGGTATGGAAACTCAGCTGGGACACCTGGAAGCAGACAGAACCCTGAGATTTCAAATGCCACTGTCCCTCCAGCCCTCACCCAAAACCCCAGCCTGATATAGTGGGAGATGAAAGACAGCAGCGGTATAAGAAGCAGCCTCAGGGCTTTATACCATCAGTTAGAACTTCCAAGTACCGTGGAAAATGCACTACATATAGAACCTGGCCTCCACTCAAGAGCCTTACACACTTGTGGAAACTGAGCCTGTAGTGGTCTGCATAGAATTATACACTACAGAGTGCAAAAAATGTGGTGTGAATCATTCTTGGGTTGATTTCAGTGTTGACAATACCTTGTCACCTCTGACACTGGGAGAAAAATGCCCATCATGTCTCATTGATAGATGCTTTGCATGTCATGGAGGAACCTCACAATCTTGTCAACTGTCTGTCCAGGTGCCTCTTCACTGTCCTACAAGGAAGTCCTGGTCCCAGCAATTCCACCACCTCATCTTCATGAATGCTGCCATTTGCACCTGGGATTCTCCCACCCATGATCATCCAGATGATCCTTTCCTGTCTAAGATCTCATCAAGTCCCACCTCTGTCCTTGCAGCCTCCCTGACTCCTCCCACTTCTGATGTCCATGCCTTCATGTTGTGCAGACTGTGATTTGAGCTGCGTATTAAGCTCTTCTAATCTTTTTCATTCATTTTTTTTACCTGACTGTGATCATCCCAGTGTCTGCAGTGATGCTGAGAGCACCTTAAGGGTGGCTGTCAATCCCACAGTAAGCCGGTGTCTTCTGCGGCTGGCATGAGGTCCAATACACATTGGTACCTGAAAGCATTTGACAGAGATTTGACAAAGCACAGATTCCAATCTTTGTGCTTGGATAGACTCATCTGTTCCCTTCTTCTCCCAGAGGTACTGGAACTGCCAGATTGAGTGAAATAAAAAATAAATAAGTAAAAAGCTAGGAAGCACTGAATAAGTCATACTTCTTGATAAATAAGTATTTATCAATGATGATAAATGTATTATTAAAATCCATATCTGTTTTATTTTTAATCTTTATTGAATTTATTGGTACATTTTAGGTATACAATACAGTTACATTCTTATTGTGACGCTGTACCTTTACTTGACTTATCTTGGTTCTTATTTTTCCCCATTCCCCTGCCCTCCCTTCACACCTCCACACTTCCCTGTTTACAAAGACATTGTTTCCATTTTTTCTTTTTCACATATTTTTTCTTTTCCCTTTTTCCTTTTCCTTTACCCCTCCCACTTCATCTACTCTTTTAAATCTTTTCTTCCCATTTCACAATACCAATTATACGTTTTTATCCTTATTTACACTTTTAGTTTTTCATACCAGAGAAACTATTCTGTATTTACACGTGTGACTTATTAATTTCACTTAAGAGTATGGCCTCAATATGCATCCACTTAGCTATAAATGTCTCTAGTTTCTCATTCTTTATGGCTGAGTAGTATTCCACTTTATAAAAAACCCCCACACCTTTTTTATCTAGTCTGCAGTTGATGGGCATTTGGGTTGTTTCCAAGTCTTAGCTATTAGAAACTGTGCAGCTATAAACATGGGTAAACACTTATCACTTTTGTATGATTCTTTTAATTATTTTGGAAAGATACCCAGCAGAGGGATAGCTGGGTCAAATGGAACCTCTAATCCTAATTCATTGAAGTATCTCTGTATTGATTTCCACAGTGGTTGCACCATCCTGCACTCCCACCAACAATGGAGAAGGATTCCTTTCTCCACACAACCCCACCAGCATTTGTTATTGGTTGATTTCTTGATAGCAGCCATTCTTACTGGGGTGAGATGGAATCTCAGCACTGTTTTCATCTGCATCTCTTGAATGACTAGTGATGTTGAACATTTTTTCATATGATTATTTGCTGCTTTTACTTGTCTGAGAAATATCTATTTCAGATGCCCATTTTTGAATTAGGTCTTTATATATGGGAGTTATGATTTTTTTTGTGTTCTTTATATATTCTAGATAGTAGACCTTTGTCTGAGGAACAGCTGCTAAAATTTTTTCTCACATTGTGGGTTGTCTTTTAGCTCTGCTTATGATTTCTCTGGCAGTTCAGAAGCTTTTTAAAAAGATGAGATACCAATTGTTGATTCTGTGTGCCAATTCCTGTGCTACTGAGGATTTGTTCATAAAGTCTTCTCCTATGCCAATATCTTCAAGAGTTCTACCTAGTTTATCTTCCAGCAAGTTCAATGTTTCTGTTTTAATATTTATGTCTTTAATCCACTTTTATTTTAGTTTAGTGTGTGGTAATGATACAGGTCTAGTTTTAATCTTTGACAAGTTGAAATACAGATTTTCCAGCACAATTTATTAAAGAGGCTATCTTTCCTCCAGGGAGGGTGTTTGGGTCCTTTGTCAAAGATGAGGTAGCTGAGTATGTCAGGAGATGTTTCTGTATCTTCTGTTCCACTGATCCTCAGGTCTGTTTCTTTGCCAGTACCATGCTGTTTTTATCACAGTGGCTTTGTACTATAGTTTTAGGTTGGGGATTGTGATACCCCCTGCCATATATCTGTTGCCCAGAAATGCTCTTGTTATTCTAGGTCTCTTTTGAATCCAAATGAATTTTTGGATTGTTTTCTCTAATTCTATGAAATACACTGCTTGGATTTCAATAGGGATTGCATTGAATCTGTATAGCAGTTTTGGAAGTATGGCCATTTTTGCTATATTAATTCTTCCTACCTAGGAGCAAGGGATATCTTTCCATTTTCTTATATCATCTTCAATGTCTTTTTAAGAGTGTTGTAGTTCTCAATGAAGATGTATTTTGCTTCTTTTGTTAGGTTGATTCCCAGATATTTCACTTTTTGGATGCTATTGTGAAAGGAATTGTTTCCCTAATTTCTCTCTCAGTGAGTCTGTTATTGTGTACAAGAAGGTTATTGATTTTTGAGTCTTTACCTTGTATCCAGATACTTTAGTGAAACTGTCACTCAAGTCTAGGAGTCTTTTGGCAGAGTTCTTTGTGTCTTCTATGTAGCATATCATATCATCAGCAAATAATGACAGTTTCACTTCTTCCTTTCCTATCTTTATTGCTTTTATTTCTTTCTCTTGTGTAATTGCTGTAGCTAATGTTTTCAAAACTATATTAAACAGGAGTGATGATAGTGAACATCCTTGTCTAGTTCCTGATTTTAGTGTGAAGGTTTTCATTTTTCAATCATTTAGTATGATGTTGGCCATTGGGTTTTCATAGATATTATCAGGTTGAGATAAAGACCATCTATTCCAATTTCCTGCAGGATTTTTATTATGAATAGGCATTGAATTTTGTCAAATACTTTTTCTGCATCTACTGAGATGATCCTATTTTTTTTGTCCTTGACTCTGCTAATATAGTATATATTTATTGATTTACGTATGTTGAACCATCCTTGCATCCCTGGGATAAAACTGACCTTGTCAGGGTGTATGATCTTCTTGATGACCCTCTGTATTCTGTTAGCCAGTATCTTATTTAGGATTTTTGCATCTGTATTCTTTAGGGGGATTGGCCTGTAGTTCTCTTTTTTGGTTGGGTTTTTCCCTCGTTTTAGAATCAAAGTAATACTTGCTTCTAGGAATGAATTTGGAAGTATTGCTTCTCTTTTAATTTCATTGAAAAGTTTAAATGAGTAGTGGCAATAGTTCTTCTCTAAATGTCTAGAGGAATTCAGCAGTGAAGCCATCAGTACCTAGGCTTTTCTTTGTTGGTAAATTTTTAATTATGTTTTCAATTTCACTGATTGTAATTGTGGTGTTTAGAATTTTTATATCTTCTCCATTTAACTTTGGTAATTCATACATATCTAGAAATCTGCCCAACTCTTCTGTGTTTTCCCTTTTATTAGAGCACAGGTTCTCAAAGTAAGCATTGATAATCCTCTGGATTTCTGCTGGGTCTGTTGTGACTTCACCATTTTCATTTCTAATCACATGAATTTGAGCCTTTTCTTTCCTTTTTTGATAAGGTTGGCTAAGGGTGTATTGATTTTATTTATTCTTTTGAAAAACCAACTCTTTGATTCGTTGATTTTTTGTATCATTCTCTTAGTCTCTATTGCATTAATTTATGCTTTGATCTTTATAATTTTTTCCCCTTGCATGAGCTTTGGATTTCTCTTGGTCTTTTTTTTTTCTAGGAGCTTAAGAGTCACCATTAGATTGTTAATTTGAGCTCACCCTGTTTTCCTGGTATGGGTATTCACTGCTATGAATATCCTTGTAAATCCACTTTCATTATATCCCACAGATTCCTATATTTTTACTGTCATTGTTATTAAATTGTAAAAACTATTTAATTTCTTCTGTGACCCCTTGGTTGTTCAGGAGAATGCTATTCAATTTCTATTTGTTTGTGAAGTTTGTATGTTTTTTTAATGCTATTGATTTCCAGTTTAATTACACTATGGTCTGATAATATACATGGGATAACTCTGATTCCTTTGCATTTACTTAAACATGTTCTATTAGCTAGCATGTCGTCTATTTTGGAAAATGACCCATGTAGAGACAAAAAGAATGCATAGTCTGATTTTGTGGGGTGAAACACTGGAGACATCTATTAAGTCCACTTGTTCAAAAGCTTGGCTCATTTCTAATATTTTGTTGTTGATTTTTTTTATCTAGATGATCTGTCTTTTTGTGACAATGGGATATTAAGGTCCCCCACTATAATTGTATTTATTAGGTGTTTATTAGGTGTTTCATGATCCTTAATATTTGTTTTGTGTAGCTGGGGGTTCTAATATTTGGTGTATAATCTATATCTGTTTTAAAGTGCATGGTCATGATTGTGTAGAAGCAATTGAGTGAATAATGAAACTAGAATATTGTGTATCAGTCAGTGCAGTTCAGGAAATGCCTAATGCCCCAGTTTCTTGGAAAGTAGAACTGATTTCTACAGTAATTTTGTGAAGATATTGCTGTCTGTCCAATAATGATGTTAATATTGACCAGGAATTAGAGAGAATTTCTTTTTCTATGTTAATGTGATCCATATTTTTAAGAAGGACACCAGTGCACTCACCAAGGAAGTGCTCGGCCCTTCCTGGAATTAGTCACTGTGGTTTTCATAATCTCCATGTGATGTGTTGAATGGTTTTGATGATGAGAATTTGTGGATATGACAGAGACCAGCAGTAACTTGATGAATGGGCTGGAGGATTCAGGGTGGAAGAAATTTGTTGGAAAGGAAGTGTATGATCAGAGTGGGCCTGGGAGGGGCAGCACAGAACTCAACTGGCCACAGAGGGCAGTGGCACCAGGGACAGCGGCAGGCAGGGGCAAAAGAACAGGCTGGAAATAAAAGTCAGATTAATGTGATGTGTGCCAGGCTTGGGATGTTTTAATATATGTAACTCTTAGTTCTTACAACCACCCACCTGGCAGGTATATATTAGCGCACTATTCATAGGAGGAATACAGTCAGGATTGGGTAGTTTCTAGGACTCAAGATCTGCAATCCCACTGAGGAATAATCTGAATCTGAGTAGCCACCCCCCACCAGTTGAGCATTCCTATGCCCACCAGATGCTGATCATAGGTTCCTCCTCCCTGAGGTGGTGCAGAGAGCCCAAACTCCTGCTCATGTCTGTCGGTAGAGCTAGATGCTTTTCTCCAAATGGCTCCTTTCTCAAATCTGGATCAAGTTGACATTATTGAAAGTCTGATATTTAAATGATAGGTACTAAATTATTCTTGAATGACCTTTGAGCTGGTTTAGTGACCTTGTGCAGGTCTCTAAATTCTTAAGCTCCTTTCTTCTTTTCCTCCTGGGGCCTATCTGGAAGGATGTACAATGCCCTCTGAATCTTCTCCTCAAAGCGGTTTCTTGAGTCTCAGTGTTGGCTCAAGTAAGGGAATCATAGCCACTGTGTCCTGGAAATGGCAAGTACTGGACTTGGGTATTACTGAGGGGGGCAGCATCTTAGAAGGAATGGACTTCCCAGCTAGCTCCTGCTTCCTAGCAGGTCCATTCCTCCGGCATCAGCAGGGACTGTCTGGGCATGCAGACATTCGTTCTCACTAACACAGCTGGGGCCTCACAGCCTTCGCAGGAATCTGAATCTACTCTTTCATGCAAAAATACAATCTTGGAGTAGGCTGTGGTAGCTGTATGTGGATGCTCAGTAGAAAGGATCATATGGAGACTAGAGGTGGCCACAAAATCTTTGATGCGCTTCCCTTTGAGAGGTAGAGTGACTTTTCCTCTCCCCCTGAATCTGAGAGGAAGGGAATCTCATGACCCTTGTGGCCAACAGAATGCAGTGGAAGTGATATTTTACAACATCCAAGGTTTGGTCACAGTGGACTGTGTGGCTTCCATTGCTATTCTAGGGTGTTCACGTGGAGGACATTTCTCCTCTGACTGCAGTTGCCCCAAAGGAAGAAGCCTTTTTCAAGTTCACATGCGTGTTGTAGAAGTAGAACCAAATTAACTCCAAATTCAAAAATCTTTCTTTAATCCCTCAGCTCTCTAAAAACCAAAGGATGACTCCAAGGATAGCTGGAGCATGGCAGAGGGAGCTCTTGGATGGCTTAATAAGTAATATGTGATGTGGGTGTGGGGCTCCAGCTGAGGATTTCCTCTTGCCAGATGTGTGAGTTTGAAGGAGCTGTAATCTCTTCCGTTTCCAATCAGCTGACACAGGATAAAGATAACTTCCTGAGCCTCATTTGGAGGAATAGCACAGCAAACAAGGAGAAGACATTGTTCAGGGGGCTTAGAAATAGAAGGTGCTTGGCAAGTAGCTGCTGAAGCATTTATTGAGCACCTCTTTATGTGTACTAGATGTAGAAGTCACATCCACAATCCATCTGGAAGGAATAATGATGTTTCTGTTCTCCAGATGAAGAGGCTGAGGTTCAATTGCATTAGCAACTTAACTAAAGTACCTTAGAGAGAACATGAGCCAGGATTCAAACGAAATACTTTCTGACTCTGAAAGCTAAGCTCTGTGCTTATGTCGCATGACTGTCAGGCTCCAAGAGAGGAAAGATTGGCTTGGGGCTAAATAGCGGGGCCAGTTGGTGTGCAAAGTCCATAGAAGGAGACCACAGGCATGGAGCAAGGGACTTCAACTTGACCCAGACATGAGTGGCTGGAAAGACAGCCCTGCTGCATATGCCGTCAGTGACCTTTGGTCTTTAACTCTTCTCTTCCTACCAAAAGTGGGTCTGGGTGGGAGTACAGGTTGTTTTTCTAAGCGGTGGGACACTGTATCCTGACTGTGACTCCTGGGTCTGCCCTCCTGCTGAGGTTCAAGTGGAAGCTGCTTCAGTCTGGTATTTTGTTGATGAGATGTCTGGGAGAGCATGACTTAGGGGCTTCACGGCCCTGTGCACAAGACCCAAGAAGACCCTGCTCCCCAGCCCTGGCCACATGAGTGTCTGCAGGGAAGCAGATTCCTCCCTGTTTAGGTTTCTAAAGAGGTTGCACACTGACAAGTTGCTGATGACTTGCTGTATGGGACAGAGCTATGATTTCTTAAATTGGTTCATCCAGGATTGCAATGCCAAGGAAGAAGAAATGTAAGTACACCACCAATACACTTACAGATTTGCTTTCTCACTGCCTGGCCGCCACTGACTCAAACAAGGAAGCTGATTTTATTTCACATCTCCAGTGAATAAAGTTAACTCACTTCATGGAAGATTTCGGAGAATAACAAGCTTCCAGGGTGACATTTCCCATAATTTAAGAGAAGGAATATTTTTAGATTATAACTTGATTTAGATTATAGATTTTAGATTATAACTTGGCTGCTTAGATTATAACTTGTGAACTCGATTCATCCTGCACAGATGATACTCATGGATGGCTGTTGTGCCGTAGGAAATTCTGTCTTTAGGAGGTTCACAGGCCATAGAGACCAGACATCTGGAGGTAATGTGTAGAACAGCAGGTGACCTTGTGAGGTGGTGACTGAATTCATCTCTATGTAGTTGCTTATCTGTCTTCTTTTCTCTCACTTAGCCTTTGAGGTCTATTTCTTCCACTAAGCCCACAATGACAGAAAAAAAAAATCACAGAACCCGCAGATCTTGGTGAAGATTTCCAGGTCAGTGGGAGAAATTTGGGAATCTCATGGGGCAGAAGTCCAGGCAGCAAGGAGTAGGTGGCTGGAGACAAGCTGCCTTCATTCCTGGACCCTCCTCCAAAAGTCCCTCCCCCCTCTCTCCATCTCCCATTCCCCCTGATATTTCTGCCCTCAAGTAATTTGCAATCATTTTGTATAATAAAGATGACCTTGTATTTAAGTCAGAAGATGATGTCTTCTCAGGAAAAGCATCTTTTATTTTGGTACCAGGGATTGAACTCAGGTCACCAGCCCTAAGAAGCCCATCTTGTTCAATGTCATCTCCAGAAATTAACTCTTGGGATCTTTCGAAGTCAGAGAGCAGAATGATTTCCAAGACATCTTTTTCTGGAAGTATTCCTCTGGTTCGTGCAGTAGCTCTTGGTCCCAAAGTTTATGGCTCTTTTTAAACACTGAAATATTTTATGTCAGGTTACTAATTGGATGTTTTTATCTTTGGTGGTGGCAAGTGAGTCACTTAACTTGATTCTCCAGAACTGAGCTCAGTATCCTATCCAGAGTGTGGGCTGAAGAGATTCTTGTTGTTGATGATGTATTACAAATTGTGATTTCTTTGTTCCAGAATGTATTTCACTGACTTTCTGGCAACATGGAAAAAATCTTAAGAAATCTCGTGATTTTTAAATTGAGAGACATTTGAACTTGGAGAAAATAAAAATGAAAACTTCAATAACTTGAAACACTGGGAGGCAAATAAGTTTAAAATTCCCATGGTACTGAACAAGCAATCTTGGCATTATAGGAAACAAGCAGTGTTATCAGTTTTTCTGCAGTAGAAGATTACAGCAAAGTTCATAACCCTATAGCTTCTTTGAGACAAAACCGCAGTGTTTAGAGACCAAATTTCTGGCTGTCATGGAAAGCAATTTTTTGACACCTACTGTGATTGAAATGAAGATCAACAGAGCTCTCCCAATGATGAGTTTAGATCACTGCTGTCCTAGCCAAAACTGGGTCCTTGAATTACCAAAGGGGTATTATTTAAAGCTGTGGCTCGGTGTCCCTTTAAAGATATTTAAACATGGAAAATTAGTCATCAACTAAAATGTTATTGCTTCATTTGTCTAATATTTCACCTTCACTGATCTAATGCATTTGTAGAACCAGGGGTCAGGGGCTGCTATGAAGGAACTTTAACCACGTTTTCAATCAGAAGCAGCTCCAAGCCCTGTCCCAGAGTGAATGTGCACTCATTGGCACGAGGTCCCCATTGGTGCCCTGTTCATCCACACAAATGGCAGATCATGTCCTGATTGTTGCCGTGCTATTGACCACAAAAGCTCAGCCCCAGTGAAATCCATCACCAAGAATTCAATGGCTAAATTAGGTTGAATTTTTACAAAATCATTCTTGTCCAAACAGCACAGGTTTAGATATCTAAACAAACAAATGCAATGTGTGCCGTGCTATGTCATGACTGCCTTCCAGAAGCATGGCAAATGGACCTTTCAAAGTACCAGAAAACATAACAACATATTCAGAAAACCCTTCTGCTTTGGGCTTTTAGCCATAATTATCCTTTTCTTGAATCTAGAAACAATAAACTAAGTGATGTGATGTATTATTGTATTCTGCTTGAGTTAACGGACTTAAAGATAGAAAAATTAAACATATGTGTGTTTAATTTTAAAAAGATGAGACTATTCATCCCACTTTTGAAACTACTAGCAGAAAATTCTTAGTTTACACTAACAAAATATCTAATGTTTTTGCTTCCTTCCCTGTGCAGTGACTTAAATTTCTGATAACTTTATAATCTATTTCCTAAGGCACACAAAGCCGCTGCACAGCATGAAACAGTTTTGCTGGGTCTTTCCCGGAATGGCCCTGCATGAGGCCACTTTTCTGGATGTCAGTACCAGAGGCTGTCTGGTTACCCTGTCCTCATTTATCTTTTTCTTGTGCCTGATTTCTGTCCGGGAGTTGCTGTACCCTCAGGGTTGTTGGCGCTGTTCCAGGTATGAAATCATGGATGTTCAGTTCCAAGCCTAGCTTTCTGCTCTGCACCCTGGAAACCACGATGGTCCTTTGTCAGCTCGACTACTGAGTTTGCCAATGGAACTTTCTAGAGAAGGGCCTGAGCTGGGCAGAGGAAAATGGGACTCATATCTTTTTGTTGGTTTTATTCTTACCATCTTCCACCCAGCCCATGTCTTCACCCTAGCAGTGGCAATCCATCCAGCTGATGGTTGTTTCCCAAGGATTGTTGAGTTTTACAGAGACCTCAGAGCAGCCAGAAGTTGCCTTTTTCCTAGAGTTCTAAGCCCCAGGTCCATGGAGCCCTTTCTCCAAGTTCACAAGTCCTCTCAGCTGGGGTCTCAATTTCAATTTTGTGAGACCCTTCCTCTAAGTTTCAAAAGGCTTTGCAAAAACTAATCGGATTTATTATAGATTTGGAGGTTGCAGCCTGATGCTTCGATGAGTGCTTATAATGTGGAATTATTAGATCAAGCAGACTAACAGATCCACCACCCCACATACTTGCTAATTTGTGTGGTGAAAACATTTAAAATCTACTCTTTTGGCAATTTTAAAGTAGACAATGCATTATTATTTATTATAGTTCCCTTTCTGTACCACAGGTTAGGAAAGCTTTGTATCTCTTATCTGCATCTTTCCTCACCCACTCCCAGCCTCTTGTACCCAACTTCTTAATTTGAGTTTTGTCTTTTTTTAGATTTTATGTATAGGTGAGATTATATATTTGTCTTTTTGAGTTGGGTGCATTTCCTTCAGCATAACGTTCAAAAGGCCAAAACAGGCATTTCTCAAAGGAAAACATATGAATGGCCAAGAGATGTATGAAAACTGGTCAAGAGCATGGAAATGTAAAATAAAACCATGATGAGATGTCACCTTGGACCTGTCCAAATGGCCATTACCAAAAAAAGAAAAGATACAGTTGGTGGTGATGTACAGAGAGTGAAATTATCGTGCTCTGTTGGGATGTTCCTGAGAACAGCTGTATGGAAAGTGGTGTGGAGGTTCCTCGAGAACTCAAGACTGCACTGCCAAGTGATTCAGCCGCCCCCAGCAGGAAGACATCCAGGGAAATGGAGTCAACCTGCTGAATATCTGTCCTCCACATCCACAGCCGCACAGACCCTAGCAACCGAGGTGCCCACCGACAGGTAAGTGTGTAAATGAGATGAGACTCACACACAGTGGGGCGCTCTTTAACCTGAAACAGGAAGGCCATGCTGTCACTTTCAGCAACACAAATAGACCCCTGGGACAATTCGCCAGGCTTCCAAGTTTTAATAATCCCTAACCCCCATTTCCTCCTCAGGCCTAGTGAGGATCACTGCTTCCTCCAGGGTGACTCAGGATGCTCTTTCTCTGCTTTCAGCCACCTACTTAACAGACCTATATGCCTAGCGAGTGAGTTTGTACATTAAGTCCTGTGTGACACTGACTGGTGTGATTTCCATGCTCTGAGTGAGATGGGTGACACTGGTGCCAACTTGAAGTCAAATTCTATTTCCTCAGTTTTATGGATGATGAACATATAGAGTTTTAAAAGGTGTCTGACATTAGATTCTTAAATTGATACAAAAAAAACCAAAATATGGTTTGAAGCTGTTGATGAATGTAGTGATACCAATCAAAGCTCACGGTGGCAAGTGGCAGAAAATCTAATTTAAACAGAAAAGGGGATGGACTGGCTTATTAACTGACTGACTTAGCATGGAGGGACAAATCAGAGCCAGAACTAATCTTCCTCAGACATTGGACCATGAAGATTAGTCACCAGCAGAAAAAGTTACTGCTTTGGGAGTCTAATAATATTTCCACCTTCACTGATCTAATGCATCTGGGGGCCCATGGGAAGGGGATAAAATCCTGCCTTCAAGCACAGCCAGACCACGAGGCCCAACATCAGTCCTGGTAACTGTATCTTCTCCAGTTCCTGCCTGTGCTTTTCTTCCTGTCAGCTTCATTGCGAGGCAGGCTCTTCTTGTGAAGTTGGTTTTGCAGCCAGCCGCTCCAGGCTTATTCTTGTTCTGCTCAAAAACTCCGCTGTGGCTCTGGCTGGTTTTTGAATCCTTCGTCCCTCTTGGGCGGGGGGTGAGGGCAGCCAGGTTCTCATCCCCTGGATCATCCAACCACACCTGCATGGGGAGAGGGAAGCAGAGAATTCATTTCATCCCAGCCAGATGGGCCAGAGCATACTTGCGGTTTCTGCAGGGCAACTGTTGATACTGTGGCCAGAATGCAGGATATTGATGCTGAACCAGCGGATGCCTCTCCCTGTGGTGGGTGGGAATTAAGGAGAGAGAGGTGAGACTGGATCTTATGGGGCGCCATTAAGTCTTCCCTCGGGACAACCCGCTTTGCAGACACTGCTGACTGACCATCTCTGTGGCTTTTGGACCACTGCTGTCCCCTCGGGCTGTCCTCAGCTGATGATGAGTGTGTAGGAGCTGCAGAACCAGCCAGTCCTAGATGCAGTTGGTTCCAGGACCTGCCTCTGCCTGGGCACGGCTTCCTCAGTCTGCACCGCAGTCTGAGGCACTTTCTCCCTCTCCTGCCTTCACCCCTTCTTGGCACAGGTGTGAGCCTGTGCTGCAGGCGGAGGCCTCTCTTGGGTTCTCTCCTCCCTCCCACAGAGGCATGTGCCCTCACAACCCTGTGCCCGTGTCTCTGTTTCCTGGCATCTGCCACTCAGAGCAGCTGCACCCTCATCTTGTACAGCTCTGCCTGGGAAGGAATGAGTATTGAGTCTGCTCTCTAATTTGGCTGCTGACTTAGGGAAGGGAAGGTCTCGAATTTCTCTACTAGTGATGTCTGGTGGAGAAATAAAAGGAAGTATGCAGGTGAATTCCTCTTCTGACCCAACTGTGCATCACACGGAGAGAAGTGGATGCTGAACAGTGTTCTGATGTGCAGGGTCTCATCCCTGGTGTGGGGCTATGCAGAGTCTGATGCTCTCACTCCATTTTGTGTAACCAAGGCAAGTGTTTATTGGTCACCGAGCACACTGGGGACAGCCAATGAGCTCCTCTAAGTTCTCTCTTTGGGATCTAAGTAGATGTGAGCCTTCCTGAGACCTTGCAAGTGTCCAGCACTGCAGTGGATATTTTTCAGCTGCCTTCCTACTTAATGGATAGTAGGGTTTGTTGGTAACATATGTGGAGTTGCTGGAGAATTCAGAGTCCTTGGCCCCACCAGGCTGGCAGCACAATGATCCCTGGGCTTTGACCCTGAACTCTATTTCCTGTTGTGTCCTGGTTCTCAGCACCCAATTAGCATAATATCCATCCCCGCGTTGAGTTGTGACAAGCATTGAATTTCTCCATGCTGGAACTCTTCTCCTCTGAGCTGAATTAATCCAGATTTTAGTCAGCAAGCTGATATCTGGTCATGAAACCTGATCCAAATGAAGAAATAAAGCCAGTCTCAAGGAGGTATTCTGTGGGTCACAGCCCCCATTTTCTCCTAATCGGAGAACTCTTGCTCTTTACGCTACAGATGGTTCTGTCTTAGCTCCATGTAACGAGGTTCAATATGGTAGGAAAATCAGTGGAGGAGGCTGGAGAGATGAATTTCTACCCATTCTCATGGAAATTTCAGCCTCTCGGACAGAAAAGGCTTTCTCAGTTTATCAGGAGAGCGTTTCTCCTCCGTGGCCACGAGGCTCTGCTAGTTGAGAACTCCTGGGCAGTTGTAAATGCAACACAGAGCAACATTCACTTGGTAAAAACTCAGAAAAATCCAGAAAACAAAACTATCCCTTTGTGGAAGCCAACCACTACCTTCTATTGACTTCTCCCCTTCCCAAGACCCCTCATGATGAGCCACGGCCATGTTCCACCATCACTGGTCCAGAGTAGGTGGGGATAAAAGTATTTTGCAATATGTGAGAGAAAGGCTGGGACATTGTCATTTGTCCTTACAGATATGGGGTCAAAATTCTAATAGAGTGTGTGAGACATTTTTTGTATCCTTTTGTCTAAATCCAAGCCTCCCATTACACAAAGAGTAAAATGATGGTTGGTTTTCATATTTTAAATGAGAACAGATTGAATTTTCTTAAAATGGTAAAACTTTCCTTACAGATTGAAAATATAGTTCTGGGAATTAGGTTTCTAGTGAAGAGGAGGACATTTCTCTCATTGTTGTAGTCTTCTTGAAAGTCTCTTTTTGATGTGAGAAAGACTATTTGACACACTGTTTAATCCTGGGCTCTCTTAATATTTTTCACTGGTATTACTTCCAGTTTTCAGATGAGCCATAGTTTTATAAGCTGAACATGCTGAGTACAAATAGCAAGGACATTTCTTGTCTAAAAAAAGAATCTGAGTAATTTGATATTCTAGAGGTGGTTCTAATACTGCCTACAGATAAATTGATCATTCATACAGGGATTTTAAGTTTTTATCTTAACTATCAATCAAACAATGTCTCCTAACTTTGTGCTTTACAATGGTAGTTTGAAAGAAGGGAGTAATGAAGAACTGTTCTTTAATGCATGCAAAGTTTCTGTTATGCAGGATGAATAAGTTCTACAGAGCCATTGTAAAACACAGTACCCACAGTTAAGAGTACAGTGCTGTGCATTTTTAATGTTTAATGTGGAGGAGAGGGCTCATATCAAGTGATCTTACCAACCAAGCAACCAGAAAATCACAAAAAAAAAAAAAAAAA
>NW_022900913.1:4390381-4412356 GCF_012274545.1 Fukomys damarensis
AAACCAAAAAAAAAAAAAAAAAAAAAAAAAAAACAAGCAACCCACAAGAAAGTCTGTGGAAGTACGGAAAATATTTAGCACTTTGGTTGTGGTTATGGTATCATGGGCACACACCTAGGTCCAGACACATCAGGATGTGCACATTAACTGTCTGCAATTTTTTTGTGTATCAACTATGCTCGAGAAAATGAAGAGAATTAGGATCAGTCAGCTGTGGAAAAGCCGCCATACTGATTAAAGTCACTGACCTATCTGAAAATCATGCACTGGTCTTTACACATGAGTCCTTATGTTTGATCTTCCTTTGTTTGATTTTTTTCCCTCTGCCTAGAATTATGATTTTGCTCATCTGCTTAGGAGGCAAAGACTGGTTTTTTTTAAAATAACTGAGATTATAGGAAGAGTTTCCTCACCCGATTGACATTCATTCACCCTGGTGTTTTTAGTTAATGGAAGTTTGCTAAATAAAACAAGCAAACAATTTTCCTTACCTTTCGAGTTAGCGATTGAGTTCCTGTTGTTTTCATGTCCATGGGTCTTTATTGCCAGATTATTAAGAGCACCCTTGCATCATGTGAATTTTATAGGTGGTGGCACAACTAGATCATGGCTAGGAGCTGACCAGAGGGCCAAGGAGCAGCTAATTTAAACAGCAGGGACTGTAGTTATGGATTGCCTTGTTGATTCATTAGTAGTAGCTTGATTATTATATCCACGGACTTCTGACTTTCAATCTTCCTATTGAGAAAATTAGCATTATCATGATTCCTGATTGTCTTTTCAACTTCAGGGATCTCTAGTGTTCTGCAATTTCAGTTACGTGGTTTGGTGTGTCTTTTCTTTTTCTTTTTTTTTTTTTATTGCCACCAAGGGAATAAATCTAGGTGTGTGTAATTTTAAAAATTTTTAGATTGGATTGGACATTTTCTGAGCCCTTTCAATTGTGAAATACTGTTCTTTAATTTTATGAAATTATATTTAGATGACAATTCCTTCCTTTTCCTTTTAGAAATCCTATTGTTGAGATTCTAAACTTAACAAATTAGTCCTCTCATTTTCTAATGTTTTTCTGTTCAGTGTTCCTCGGTCCTGCTCTTTCTACTTACTGTGCTGGGAAATTTCTCTGGTCTTCCCAGCCAGGCTGCCTTCTCCTCCCCTTTTCTCTCCCTCCTGGTCCTCCGTCTTCCTGCCGCAGATGTGTGACTGTCATTTTTAAAAAAGCTCCTCATTAGTTCTACGACTCTGCATGGATGCTTGTGCTATAAAATATCGCCCCATTGTTTCATGGCTGTGGTTACCCTCTTATGAGACCATTCTGTAACATCTTTGTGGGGTTCTCTTTACTTTATCTGCACTGTAGGATTTTGGATGCACCAAGGCAACTGAGGTTAGTTCCATGTCTCCTTTGATCTGTAAAGGAAGGTTATTGCTATTGGTTTTTCTAACAGGACAGCAATGACAAGAAGGGAGAATGGGGGTGAGAACAAGACCTAGAGTAGAAATTTAAAATCAAATATCTTCATGAAAACATTTAGTGCAGGGCAATGAGCTGAAATCCTGTGGAAGTCACCAGACTTTCCAGAAAATTTTTACTCTCAAATTTTATTTTCTTCTCAAAGTCTTGATGGTTTCAGTTGATATCTGGATTACAACACGCTTTGTCTTATACTGACATGGCTGACCTGCTCTTTTGAGTGTGTGCCTCCCCGTCCTCTCTGTGCCCCACACTGCCCACCTCCACACACACACACACACACACACACACACACACACTGTTTTTAAACACCAACATGCACCTTTTTGTTTCCTTACAGATTGCGTTTTCATCATGCTCACTATCTCTGCAGACTTCTGATCTTCATTTCTTCTCTGTGTGGGGAACTGGGTCTAACAGGAAAGAAGTAAGAAGATCTTGTGGGTGCTCCCAAGCAAAATTCATCCTCCCTCCTCTGGGACGTTTTTGTATTGTGTTTGTTCCCCTTCTTCAACTCTATTCCCATTGAAGGTAGCATAACAAGCTCTTCTAAGAATTTATTATCAGACCACCTGATTTTGTCGTTATATTACCTGTGTTCAGTGGCCAGTCTGGCTAACCTCACTGTGTAGATAAAGCCATGGAGGTTAGGGAAGGTAAGTGCCCATTCCCCAGTCAGTCCCTGGGTGCTGTGAGTGTGGGCACTGTGACAGTGTGTCCATTGCCTTCCCGGGAGTCCACTGTCCAGCGCAGCACAGACCCTGGGCTTGTTCCCAGGGACACTCATTCACCAATGGATTCATTGACATTGCATTCTTTTTTTTAAAAAATGGTAGCAAAGTTCTATGAAAGGTAGGAAACGAAGCAGGCTCTGCAGAGTGAGTTTCGGCCAAGGAGTATGCCCTGCAGGATGAGGGTGAGTCCCCATGCAGAGAGAACCCAGTGGTCCGATATTGCATTCTCCTGGCTGCAAGTTGGAATCATTCAAAGTGATGCAGAAAATGTTCTACAGAGAATGGGTTTGTTGTTCTTATTTGTTATTTTATCAAACCCTGGGCACAGGCTTTGCAGCTCTGCTCAGTGGAGTGGTTTATGAAGGTAATTTGTTCATCGATTCAAGTTCAATACACCTGGCTGCAGCATCACCTCCCTGCTCATAGGTGGACCTGGATGGGGACCAAACCCACCCCGGGGCACCAGGGGTCTTTCCCATGAGGCAGAGAGCTGGCTCCATGGCCTCCTGGTGTGCCAGGGTACTTGGTATCACACAGCAGGCAAAACCATCATTGTGTGGTGCTGTCTGACAGCCAGGGTCTTTCCCGACACCCTGCAGACCACTGCAGAGTGTAGCAGTGACTGAACATCACTGCAGAGTCGGACTGTTCCTTCACCTCCCTTGGGTTTCAACACAGAGAAGTTTTTGTCTTTTTTAACCAATCCTCTGATTACTTTTATTTATGTATCAATGAGATGAATTGGCCAAGTCTGGCCTTGTAATACATAGATTTTATGGGGTCTGTGTCATTCTACGTTAATGAGGTTTCTTAATAGTTTTTAGAAATATTCTAAAGCTGAGCGATTCTTGCCAATTTCCTGATCTGTCTGCACAACACTAAACAGGGCCTGAAACTCTCCTGTGTTGCCTCCAGCCTTGTAGACTACAACACAGGAGAGCTGCACTGCCCTTTTCACCAGCTCAGGTATTGCTATTCCCACCTAGAGAGAGCTCACAAAGTTTGTGTTCATCTGATTCCAAGGTGTTCTAGGATATGTTCAGAGTGCGTGGACACTATATGGATTCTTATTCCCAAGATGCCATCCAGAGACGCATGACTTCTGGCTCCTCTGTAGAGTTTGCTAGTCATCTTTCAGAAGTGCACAGAGAGAAGATAGTCCGAAGTGTCTCTGTGCTTGTACCTGCAAATAATCCATAAATCTCCCACACAGCTTTGCTGACTGCTGTGAGTAGAATACACTTCCTGTTTCCTCAGAGATTTAGGGTTTCTCTCCATTCTCACCCAGAAGAATAATTCACAACCGAAATATGCTGAGATACATGTTTAATGGCAACATATGGCACAATAAAAAGCAGCAGCTTGTATAGTCTGGAAAGAGAACCAGATGACAGCAATCAGTAATACGTGCCCAAGAGGCAGCTCATCGGACCAAAGGCCACAGGGATACTTTCCATAAAATGGATCACAAATTCTATAGAATGCGATCACACCTGTTGAAATGATCAGGTCAAATCCAGCAGCTCTAGGTGGCATACATTATCCCTTCCAAATCTGACAGTCTAGGATCTTACGAGCGATATCTTTGCTATAAAAATAAGACATAATCACACAATTCGTGTTCTTGCCGCCCATCTGAGGCCTCGACCATGTGTCATGGTGTGTGGTGTGCTGTCTGCCAGACATATCACTAATTTTAATACTGCCCCTGCCTATGCTGGCCAGAGGCACACTGCACAGTCCTCCTGTGTCCCCTCATGGAATCCAAATCCATGCCAGATGACCACAAGTAGTTTTTATAATGCCGCTATCTTTGGAAGTACAGACTGTGATGATGTTATTTGTGCTCTTCTCTAGAACTCATAGGACCATGGGGAAGACATACAAAGAAAGAGAGCATTTTTTATACTGTCCTAAATAATACACTGAATGATAAAATAAAGGTGGCCCAGAAACAGAAGTCCAGATGGGAAATGCCGCAAGGGGCATGAACTGGTTGGCAACAGCTGGTGCTGCTGGGCAGTGAAAGGAAATGAAGGCAGAGGTGGAGCCACTGGACGCAGTCAGGGTGGGTCCTGGTGCCCTCCCACGAGTGGTGTGAATACCGCGCAGCCAAGGGCCCGACAGCAAAGAGCTGCTAGAACGGGACTGGGGGAATGGGAGCGAGTGCTTGGAGACGATGATGATCAGCTTTTACCAAGTTGTGTTAAATAGTGCATGTGTTGAGTCCCGATGTGTCCATTCCTTGTGTGGAGCTGGTACACGCACAGAACACACTGTCATTCCTCTTTCATCCCCCTCCCCTTCCCTCCCCCTTCACCTGCCCATCTCTCCATCATTTGCTTTTTTGTTTTTGTTTTTTTTGGAGGAAATATGCAACTAAAGGGAGAGGTGGCTAGAGGTTGGTATGGGGGTCGGGAAAGATGTTTAGAAATTAAGAAGATACTTTTGAAAGGGTAAAAATAAACCAACAGAGAAAAATAAAATTAATGTGTTGTAAGAATTAAATAACACACATAAGACTGTGCAACAAATATAGATGGAGAGACAAATGGAGATTATTATTTTTAAAATGTCTGAGTCTAATTATGGCAGAACTTTCTGGTGACATAAAAATCATAGAAAAATGTAAAATATAAACCCAAACTACCACAAATGAATCCCTCATGAGTAACTTGCTTTGATGTTTTGTTCATTTCACTGTGTAAGAACCAAGTTTTCAGGTCGAGGTGGGCTCCCTCTGTGCCCTTTGCCCACCTCTGTGTCCCTTGCCCAGAACATAGCTGCGAAAATTCCGTTCTGTATAATTCCATTCTGTAAGACAGTCTCCCTGTGTTCTGTTCCTCTTTTTAAGGCAAGCTGTCTTAGGGCATCTCCACCCTGTTTCTGTTTCTCTTTTTATGATCTAAAGATGAATTCTTCCGGCTTAAGATAATCAGTGTTCTTTAAAAGGAGGAACTGACTTAGCCAACATAGGTACTAGTCACAGCTTACATAGGTAGCCACTGTTAACATAGGCATTAGTCACTGCTTACATATGTAGTCTTTGTTAATTATAGAATTTGTTTAATCAGACGTTCTTTAAAAAGAGGAATTGATTCTGTGAACATAGGCATTAGTAATTTTCCAGCAAGTGCCCTCCAAGTACCCCTCAAATATCCAATAGTAAGCGAAAGATAAAAACAGGACCTATAAAAAGGAAGAGTCTCCCTAACCCTATATAAGCCCGCTTCAGAGATGGATCTGGGCTGTCGGTCTGAAGCCGCTGTGATGGTGACACCCGAGGGGCCATGCTCGAGCTTGCAATAAACTTCTCTTGTAATTTCATCGGACCTGACTCCTTGGTGGTCTTTGGGGACTTCGCGACTTGGGCACAACAACTGCATTCTGTTTATTGTAGTTCTACATTCAGTATTTATATATAGTAAGGAAAATTCCTTCATTAATCTTACAGGGTCTTCTTAACTATTTATTGTGTATATTTTTCCAAAAGAGCCTCAAGCTTGTTTTGTGATGTTACAAAAATATACTATTGAAATTTTAATTTTAGAGGAAAAAAAGAACTTCATAATGGTTATCCTGCCAGTCACTAGACTTCATATATTCAGATCATCTTTATTTTCTGTGGGAAACATTTTCTTAGTCTTTGCCTTTTTCAGAAAAGCCCTGCAGATCTCTTGCTCACATAGTTCTGGAGTATTTTACAATTTTTATTACCATGGAACATTTTTACTTGGCTGAATGTCACAGAAGAGTCATTTATTACTGATTGCAGCTCAGAAAATGGGGAGTTTCCCCTTTCAGCAGGTGGGTCTGGCCCTCCAAGATGGAACTGTAAACGTCGCCTTTCATGTGTGTAATCCTAAGCTTTGATGTTATCTTGCCGATTATTTGGCCCTGCTGTGTGCACTAAGTTTGTTTCAGACTCAGGATAAAAGAGGTCCATTTCCTTTGCAAGGTTCACATCTATGTACTTTGCTGTCGGTGTTTAGCCAAATCTACTGTTTGGATACCTCCTTCTGGATTTCTTGAGTCTCATTATTTGAGCAGATTTTATGCATGATTTGGATGTAGTGGACTTGTGCACCGCAGCCACATTTGTTCTTTGTGCTTATATTAGCACCCAAGGCTCGCTCTGCAGACACCTGTTCTCAAAAGGGAAGTGCTCTAAAGTGGGCTGGACAGTAAACAGGACAACAAGACCAGATGTCTCCTTCTTTCCTCAACTCTAGACCAGGTGGGTTAATGTTGAGCATCTCACATATAATGAGTAAAATGGGATGATTGAAGAATGAGTCACAAACAGCTCTTGAGCTGGCTACCAAGGAGTACTGGTTAACAGTGGCACACAACACCCACCACTCAGGCAAACGCTGGCTCCTCTGCCTCTGTGGATGGCACCAACGCAGTGGTCACAGTCCTGGTGGGTGTGTGTTCACAGGCATGAGCCCCGGTCCCAGCAGTGAGCACATGTTGTGGTCGTCCATGACAGTCACCAAAGAAACAAGTCGCCGACATGTATCCCCAAAGTGCAAGGACTGCTCGATGCCACTCATACCCTAAAGCATGGTTACACACGAATGTGTAAATCAGAAAGAACTCAGAACTCCATGGTAGTAGCATTGAAATAAAGCATGAGAATGCGTCCAGAGCCTTCCAGAAACCCAGACTGGCTCATGGAGCACCACCCTGCTCCCTGAATTGGAGTGGCACTGCAGAGTATGGAGGACTTGGACTTGAAGGCTGAGATCGTGACCCACAGAGTGGCCTTGGAAGAGAAGCTTCTGGTCAAGTCTTCACCAGACAGAAGGTCCTGAGAGACGAGGCCTTGCAGCAGGAGGCAGGCCCACAGCTGAGAGCCCCTTCTCTGGGTCCATGAGTAACTTCTATGTGTCCTCAGATCCTACTGCACAGGCCTCCCACTCGCCTCTTCTGGGCCAGAAGCTGAAGCCATTATTGGCTGGGAAAAACAGAGCTGTACTTTTAGATTATCAGCCTTTCAAAATCGTAGTGTAGATATTATTGAAATAAGCTTTAAGGTCGATATATGGACTGAATCTTAGCCTATTAATATGAATAAAACCATTGTAGAACTGTTCCAAGCAGTTAAAAGCTGGATGTGTGGATATATCAATCATTACACCTAAATTTAGTATCAGTACTTTTTCTTCCCTGTTGTCTTGGCTAAGCTTATAACAAGTGGGGCAAAGCCATCATCCTGAAGAATTGAAAAGTGCAGTGCCTTTCAAAGCATTTCCCTTCAGGAAACTTGCATCTTTGAAAAGTGTCTTTCTCCAGAGCCAGCAGGACTGAACCACTAATTGCACAAAAAGGCCTTCAAATGTGACACCTCTGGGGACTGAGCTGCCCTCCTTTCTGTGATTATCTTTGGTATTATTTTATATCAGAAGAAATGGAAGTTGGGTGAAGCTCAAATATCCAGGCACAAACCCAGCCAGGAGATGGGTGGATTTGCTGTGTGAAAATCACCAAATCAACCAAATCAATGGATACCGAAAATGTGATACGATATTAGTAAGTCATAAAGAAAGAAATTCTGTCATTCAGAGGAAAATGGATGGAACTGGAGGACATCGTGTTAAGTGAGCCATATAGGTACAGAAAGACATGGGTCGTGTGCTTTGTTTTATAGGTGGAAACTAAAATAAAAGGTGGCCAAAAATACAGGAAGGGCTATTAGATTGGGGGAACAGGATATGGGGGAGGGCAAGAGAGGGTAGAGACGTGACAACAGAGTGACCTCCAGGACTGCTTCTTGAGGGCCACAGACATCTAAACTCACAGGCTCCAGCCTTCTGTCCTTAAAATCCCGGGTCTGGGTTCAGGACCCCACTGTCCCCTGGCCGTGCAAGCTTCTACCTAGGCTCTACACCATTGCTGGTCCTGTCTGGGGTCTTCCATGACACGTATTAAGAATATTGTTAACGACATTCAAGTGAGTGACAAGTTCAGTCTCAGTGTGATTGTCTTCAGGGAACAGCAAAGCAGAGGAGGACGTCGGCTTCTTCTTCCTCTTCTTTTTCTTTTTTCTCCTCTTCCCCTCCCTCTCCTGCTTCTCCTCCTCCCCTTCTTCATCTTTCTCTTCTTTTTCCTCTCTTCACAAGCACTTGACTTTACTACCAAGGGGAACCTCAGTAAAGTAAATAAAATTGTGTAGTGCAGTGTACTGTGGATGCGCCTGAGTGCGCTTGTTTGTCTGCACCTGCGTGGATGTGCCAGGAGAACCATGTGAGGTCTAAGCTTCGGAAAGAGGGCTTTTGCCAGCTGTGTAAAACGCCAATGGTAGTTTTCGATGAAGCTTCAACTAAGCAGGGAAATTAAAGGCAAATACCAACAAATGTCTTTTGAGCAAGGTAGTAATTATGTTCAATATAATGTGTTAAATTCAACGAAAGACTCATATACTTTTCTTTAGACAACTTAATTTTGATTTATGTTTATAGGTCCATTCTGCTAGGGTGTCTTTCATCTTGCCTGGACTCTGGCCTATCTTCAATAAGTAGTGCTTTTATTTTTCTCTGAAGTTTTGTGTCTAAGGCACAGCACCTCTTATGCCTTGTGCGGAGATCCAAGTGCAGGCAGGTTAGGTGGCTCAACTGGGCCCACAGGGCCGGCACATGTTTAGCCAGGGCCTGAGCCCATATCTGCTCTCCGCTGAGTACTTAGCTTTCTGGATCGTGTTGAGGGTGCTGCAATGAGCTTGCTTTCAAGGTTGCATGTGATGTCATGTTTTTGTTTGTAAGATGTGTTTTACTCAAGGTGAGACACATTTATAAAAATCAAACCCCTGAGGACAAAAATCAATGGGAGGAGCCTTCTTGTCAGATGCTGAAATGAAGGGGCTGTCTGTGTTAAACAAGCACCCCGATTCCAGGTCTCATTGTGGCCTCACGCCAGCCCCACCCCTGCCCTGTCTTACCCTTGGGTTGTGAAGAAGATCTTTAGTTTTGCTCACAGGAATACCTGTGAATTTTTGGAAATGTGCTCATATATAGGAAGGGATTGTTCCTATCTGACAAAACCTAATGAATATCTGTGATGCTCTACAAATGAAAAAAATCACTCTTTATCTGCTTGTCCTAAATAAATGTTTGTTCACAGCTGCTCTCAGCTGGAAATTTTTCATTGTCAGATGTTTGCTTCCAGAGGTGGAGTGTGAAAGTCAGTCCTCTTGGGGCCACCTGTGTACTGTGTCCTTGAGCCTGTGCAGCTATCCCTTCACCATGAGGAAACTGGTGGGGCTCAACTCGTCAGGGGCTGTAGGCTAATGAGCTCCACACATGGAGTAAAACCCAGGTGTCAGCTGCAGCTTCTCAGCCAAGAGGGTGTGAGAGTGAGCCATGAGTTTGCCAGTCCCCCTGCTGCGCCATGCAGACCTTGTGAAGCAAAGCTGTTCACCAAGTTTCATGAATTTCCAGGAAACGTGGTAGGCATGGAGTTGCCTTCTTCATGCACAGTGTCTGCTCCCAGACCTTTGTTGGGGATTCCTCCACCTTCTGTATCTTCTGACTCCCCTGGAATTGTCTCTTCCCAGTTGTTAACTTTCCCAGCATTGGTGGTGCTGTCTGTCCTTTGTCCCCAGCATCATGGATATGGAATCCTCTCTTTTTCTCTTTGGAGAGTATCCATGTGTGATTTAAGTTCTAAGTTCCAAGAGTTATATTGGCTTCTTTCGAGTTCTTGTTGGTTATTTTTTCACCTTTAAATTTTATTTGTCTTGTTGTTGCTCTTGTGTGCTGGAAGCTTTCTCCCAAGTCTCGTGCCAATGAGGAGTCCCTTTCTGTTTGCAAGGGAGTCTGTTGGAACCTGAGAAGCACAGTGTATGACACGCCATCCCTACAGGGGCTGTGCTGCAGTGGTCTCCACAGGACACCATTGTTCTGTTGGGGAATCCATATGTGTCTGGCTCTGGATCTCTGGCTGGTTTTCTCAGTGGATGTTGGCTGCCATCTCCTCCTAGGGATAAGCTGCCCACCATTGCTCTGGGATCTAGATAGGGGGTTAAATGCACAGGACACTGAGTTGAAATTTTTACACCTGTGCCTTCCAATTCAGTAGCTCCTAGCTATGTGCTGCTATTAAATTAATTAAAATGAATTGAAATAAAAATGACTCCCTCAGTTTCACTAGTCACATTTTAAGCCTTCAAAGGCCAGCTCTGGCTCTTGAGTAGTTGTGCAGGTCAGAGGTTTATTTGAAGCATGCCATTCCAGACTCCTCCTTCATCTTGCAAAATGCTACTTGTCACTGGCTGCGCCTGACATCCCGAGTCCAGAATCTGTCTGGTTCAACTTTTCCAGAAAAAAAACTGTAACATTTGGCAGCAAAGGGGGAATATCTGTTCTTCTCCCACACACTGTCACCAGAATCTCCTCCACAGGATGGTGACCGTGTTCTTGGACCATCCTCACTCTGGGCCATAACAGCTTTTCTCTTGCATTCCCCTCAGCAGATCTATGTACCCATCCACTCCAGCTCCAGTATCACCGCCATCTCCCAATCACTGTCTCCCCCTGGTGTTTCCCTGGTGTGTGTGTGGTTCAGGAGCTTTCTACTTCATTAGCCTCCTTTCACGGAGGGTGGAGGAGGAGCCTTAGCTTCTCCTGTGAGTCCTACCCATCATGTGAACCGAAAGGACTGTCACTTCTTACTGTCTCTACCAGAGTCTTATGCAAAGAAATGAACTCTAAGAACCTTTGCCTCCAGCAAAATAAAGCATAATTCTCACAACTTAGAGTCAACTCTGCTGTTGAGCGGGGACCCTGGTCCATGCCTCCTAGTCTGAGTGGCAACTGCCCCATGAGCTCCTGAGACCAAACCCATTCCAGATATGCAGATGGAGGAGGAGCCCTGTGGCTGTATAATAATCAGGCTGGTTACATTTTCCCTTTTTGTTAGAGATGAAAATTCTGGTGAAGAACTAACCCTAACCTGCTACTTCCACACCCATCCATCCAGCATCCACTGAAACATGTATCAGTGGGTTAGGTGAGCAACCTAGGTCCACAAAAATAGCAGAAGCCCTGTTAGTAGTATATCAAGTATTTTAATTACTGATGATATAAAATTCCCTTGTAGTAGTCCATTTCCTCATATATTTTAGCGATTCTAGGCACTCACTTTACAAAGTTAATGAATATTTTAAAGGTAAGGCTTATACATACAATTTTCACTTAACCCAAATTCTGAAATCATTGGATTTGAATAAAAGCTTTTCCTTTAGTGTTTTTCAGCTGCACCTAAACTGTTTCTGCCTACTGTTTCCTCCCTGCAGCTGATTCAAAGACTTACTGACTCTCTCTCTGTCATCTTCCTCTCTCTCCTCTTCCCTTCCCTCCCTCTCTCAGTTTTTCCCCTCACCTTCTGCCTCTGCCCATTTTCTTAGCAGACAACATAGACTAGAACTCTTCATGTGACCCGCACAGGATAAACTCTAGCCCCAGAGTATTTGCTCTACAAGTGTTCCCAGCTGTATGTGGAAGTGACCTGTGTCCCTAGCCAGGATGCATTTTTGGGGAATCAGCCGAAGAAGAGCCATTCTTCCCACTGTTTCAGCCTTCCAGTCTCCTCTGTGCCAGTGCTTGTGTGCCTCTGTCTTTGTCTTCTTGGAGCTTCTATCTCATCTGGCCTTCTTTCCAACTGTTATGGCTTGTGCCTAGATGTCCGCCCAAGGCCCCATGTAGTCATATGTGGGGCTTTTTCCGAGGTGACTAAATCTAGACTGTGTGATGCTGGGATTAAAGGTGGGTGATTCCTAAATCAATCCCCTGATTGGTTTGGCATGGCCCAAATCCTGGTGGCTTGAGTACAATATAAGGGATAGAGAGGCTTGTCTGGCCTCTTATTGCTTGCTGCCTTCTCCCCACCATGAATGGTTTCTCCCCTATAATGACCTTTTGCCATGCCACCCTGCATTGGACCCAGACAATTATGGACTGAAACCACTACAAACTGTGATCTAAATAAACCTTTCCTCCCTTAATGTGCACGTGTTGGGTATTTGTCTCAGCAACAAGAGAAATAACGGAGACACCAATCTGACTTGTAAACCACCACGTTCTGTGCACGCATTCTTACTCTGTGGGCTCCACCTCCCACCATGGGCCGAGTGATAGGCTCTTCCCGAGTCTTGGTGGTCCCTCCACAGTGTTCAACACTACCTAATCATTTCTGTTTAACACTTTCTTCTTCTGTGTTTTTATAATCCTAGGTCCTCCTCTTAACCTTCTTTGCTGATCCTTTCTAGGGATCAGTTGCTGTCTTTTTTTTTTTTTTTTTCTTCTTCTCTGGAATTCAGAATTTTATCACTTTTTTTTCAGTAGTGGCAAGTAAACCCATCCTGGCCCTGACATTATTAATTTATTTTTGAGATAAGGTTTCACTGAGTTGCTCAGGCTGGGCTTGAACTCGTAATCCTTCTGCCCCAGCCTCCAACAGTGCTCCTTAATCTTTGCCCAGAGTGCTCAACACCATGCAGGGTTCAAAGCAATTCCCAGCCCTGACTTCCGTGCTCAGTTTTGGTTCAGCCAGGCCAGGGCAGTGGATCTACCATGATATGAACTTCCATAGTTTCCTGTGAGCTCGTGCTCTTTCCAGAGATGTTTCTCACCCCAATTTTCTGAATTACGGTACTGTTGACAGTTTTTTAATCACTTCAGGTAAACCCTTGCTTGTTGTTTACTGTTCCATCTCACTCTAGACTTCTTGTCATCAAATCTTAGTACCTTGCCGCCCTCTTTTCCATCCTTTCCACGTTAATTCAGTACAGGTCACTATATAACGTCATGCGTGCCCTTGAACTGTAGCTTTAACTTACAGTGCTTTGTCTCCCATGCTGTGGCACACACTGACAAGTGTGACCTTTGAGACTCGTGACTGTCTCTGCCATTATTCACCTTCAGTTAGGATGAATGTCGGATTCCTGTAGCGTGGTGCTTAGGGCTTCCTCCATCCTGAGCCAGCCTCTTCCCATGCCCCTCAGTCTTCCCTGTGACCCTGGCCTCTGCACACCACCCTCTAAAGTAGTTCAGTTCTCCTAAGCTCTCTTTGCTGTCTCTCTCTCTGCCCTGCCCGTATGAATCTCCCCACCATTGTGTCCTCCTAGTGAACTTCCTCTTTTTCCCCTAAGGTCAACACAACATTGAATTATCCTCCGACTTGGACTTCTCCCCACTTTTCCAGCCCACTGTGCTCATTTTCTGCTCCGAGCTCAGAGTAACTGTTCCTTTATTGTCCCAGCATCACTGTGATGGCCTGTATTTCTGCTCCATTTTCTTAGCAGTAACTGATTCTGAATTTCTGCTTACGAAGGGAGCTGGGGCTGGATTTTAAATACATAGACTCAGAGTGATATATTTGTGTTTATCCTTGGGCAAGCAAAATATATGGACAGGTGAATATGTAGTGGAAGTTTTGGACATTAGTAAATAAATCAATTTAACCAAATAATAAAGCAACCCATAAAATTGACACATCCTCTAAAATACATCTAGAATAGCACTAATGGGAACAAGTAGCAAAGATTTAGTGCAGCTAGCTTTTAAATTTTACCTATGACTTAAAACATATTTTTTGGTATATGACCGAACATAAAAATTATGGCAAGATTAGATCAACTTTAAGATGAATGAGCTTAGTATAAATCTTTCAGATCAGCCTGTTGCCATCAACTCATTTTCAAATAGAATTGTTTTTCTCAAAACAAGCCTAAAAAATTGGTTTGTCTGAATTTTTCTCAGTAATTATGAATAACTGTAGATAAGTGACTCCTGTCCTTCTTTGTTATCCTGTCTCCTGTTTTTTTTTGTTTGTTTGTTTTTGTTCTTTCTTTAAAGGTACCAATGAAGTAGAGGCCTGTGGAATTGTGGAATTTGATATTAGGCCTCATGTTAGGCCTCACTGATGCTTATGAAGTGAAATTGTTGACACCATTTGGGTGACCTCACAGGTTAAAACAGCTCTTCTCTCCTGCTCGGGACCCTTTGTCCTCCTGCCTTGAACAATTTCCTCTTTTCTCTACACAGGTGGTGTTTCCCTAGCCTTTCCTGTGGGTCAGAAGTTGGGCATGTTCTTTTAAAAATCATGATACAAAGTTTCTTCCTCAAAACCTGAGACAGAGACCAGAAACAGTAACCAGAAGAGAAATGAAGTGCATTTGCAACTGTTAATCATTTTGTTTCTTGCCTACAGCCAACTGGTTCTTGTGCACAAGAGTAGAAGGACATGGGTAGCTAGTGATTTTAACTCAGTCCAGGTAAGGGTTCCTGAGAAGAAAACTAGAAGTAAATGTGCGCCAAGACCCAGAACTCCAAGATGGTTACCTGGCTGAGAGTCAGCAAGCAGCCAACAGGGAGAGGACACCTCTCCTAGCAATAGCTGTGGTGGCTGGCGTCTGCCTGGGGGGCACACTTCCTGGCGAGTCTGGACGAGCCATGGACGTGTGCCTGGTGCGGTCTGTGGTTCCTGGCCCTCCCCGGCTGGTGCTGCGCCCTTGCTGTGCATCCTCGCTGCCATGAATGGCATAGCTTTGCTCCACCACATCTTCCATCATGAGGTGCCTGCCTCGGTGCCACCCAGCCAAGCACGGACTGAATCCTCTTAACATGTGAGCCTGTTTAAATCTCTCCCTTTCAAATTGTGGGTGTTGAGCGTCGTGCCCCAGCAACGGAAAAACCTGACTGACCCAATAATCCTTTGATATTGTCTACTGCGTGTCACATCGCTGTCCCTCTGCACGAGGATCGCGTGAGCAAGGTGAAGCCCGTCACAGTCCGCCTTCACTTACATCTTCCTTTCCCGAGCTTCTGTGCGGCTGTGCTTTGCCGCATTCCTTTTGCCAAAATTTGCCATGCCCTTTATTTCAAAGAGGCCTCCTCCAAATATGCGCTGGCCTTCAGACAGTGTTACTCAGGTGGTGCTGATAAAGATAATAATAGGTGGCAGCAGGCAAGTGGCATGAATTTTTCCCCGCCATACGTAATAGCTTCAACACCCCCTTAGGGCACTGTCCAAAAGGAAGCCTCAGACATCAGTGTTGCTATCCCTGACCTCTGCGACTGTCATGTGTTTGTGGGGGGAGTGAAAGTAATCGTGAGGAAGAGTTATGAATGTGGCTTGAGTGGGAGCAGGGTGAATCTGGTTTATCAAAGAGAAGGAAGAAGGGTGGGCTTCAGGCTTTCTGAGGGATCCCCGGTGGGCACCCCTAGGTGGGGCCTGTGTGGCGCTCAGGATTAAGTCACTTTCAGGAAGTCTTCCCACACTTCCTGGTAACCTTGGCCCTGCTCTGTGGGCCACACCATCTAGACCATGGGACCACGGGGGTAAGCAGTCAGCTCCCAGCCCTGCAGCCAGAAGACAACTCTGCAGTGGAGGCTCGCATTGCCCTGATGCTCACGTTTCTGGCCAAAGGAAGCATTTGTATGTCCAGCTGTACCCAAGCCAGAAGGAGTCACCTCTCCCTTGTTTGAGGGAAACAGACATCCAGTGGAAATGCCCTGGTGAGAGCTGAAGGATCGGAACTTAGTACAGGAAGAATACAGCCTGGACATTGATCTGATACTGTTTTGAGGAGAAAGTGCTAGGTCCCGGAGCAGTGCAGTTGGGGCTGACTATGCTTTCAGAGGACTCTGGTATCGGATCTGTTCCTCTGAAAACAATGGTGAGGGTCTGGGTGGGAGCATAGGATATCGGGGCAGACCACACTGGGAAAGTTGTGGGAGACACCAGGGAGTGTCTGTGGACCAGGACAACATGAAATGGACAGCTCTAAGAAGGAGATGCCCAGGAGCTTACACCACTTCTATAATAAAGGAGATTGGAAGCCAACATGCCATCACTGGTACCTTGCTGTGTTTGATGATTTTCAACATGATTAGGGTAGCTGGTAGATCTATTGTATTTTTGTGGTACTGGGGACTGAAGCCAGGGCCTTCATGCTGAACTACATCCCCAGTCCTTTTCTTATTCTGAGACAAGATCTCACCAAGTCACTAAATTGCCTAGGCTAGACTTGAACTTGTAATCTTCCTGCCTCAGTGCCCCTTGCTACACCAGCTGGTAGCCTTATTGTATGACAAACATCATCACTCAACACAGGACCCCTTCTGGGCACCAGCTGAAGAGGGTGTGCTAATGGCCATTGGTACACGTCGGCTTTCCTCTCTGAAAGCTTCGGGCATGAACCCAGAGAGCAGCACTAGGACGAGAACTTTCCCACCAACCTGCTGGTCCACTGGGTCTTTACCCAGAAGTTCCACCACTTTGCTGGTGATGAGAGATGAGTTCTCCTTGTCCTACCAAAATCCGGTCCCCACCCTGGGGCCCTGCGACCTCGACTGACTGGTCTCTTTCCACTGTTCTGGCATTTTCCTCTTGAAATCACTTCCTTCAGTGCTTAAACAATGGAATTTTATTTTTTCCCTGGTTATTTGAATCGTTATATAAAAATACTGTACATTCTGCCTTTTAAATATCCCTCCTTGACAGAATTGTTCCTCCAGCTGCTACCCCATTTCACTGTTCCCTTTGGAGCAAAATTCCTAAAAAGAGTCCCTATTTCTGTCTTCACTTTCTCACCTCTCATCCTCATCCGAGTGTATTTCAAGCAAGACTTTGATCCAACAATCCTGAGGAAAATGTCTCTATTGAGGCCAGGAGCAACTTTCCCTTTCCTGGGTCCCATGGTTCGGTACAGTTCTCAGTTGTGTCAGGTGGAGTGCTTCCCCTTTCTCCAAACTCTCTTTGCAAATGCAATTTTTGCTGGATTTTCTTGAATTACACAAGCCCTGTATGCTCAGCCTCCTTTGTTTGATCGCTAAATGTCAGCCTGGATTTGGAGCTAGTCCCTGACCTTCTATTGGCATTCCCTTGGTAGGAAATTTCACTCACATCTAAGTTAAGTTCCAACTGAATAGATAGCTGTGTCAATGCCTTTGCCTGTTTTAGCATTTTGCTTTACCTGGGGTTATATTATTTTTTTTCTGCATTTGTTTATCTTCTAAATATAACCTCCAGATATGCAAGGAAATTGCCTGTTTTGTTTACTATTGTATCTTCCATACTTAAAATAATGAGAAGTCCATAAGAAGAACTCAATACACACAAGTGAGCAAGAACATAAAGGTCTAAGTAATGAATCTTACCAGGCAGAATCATCCTGATCCTCAGTCATGGTTTATGCAACCACAGTGGACAGATTAGCTAAAACGTGGCCTTCAAAACATGGCCTTAGATTTATTTATTTATTTCTGTAGGTACTATCATCGAAGTGACATTTTACAAATACAATACAAAATGATTGAAGACAAATTTGATGTGTACCCGCTCAGCAGATGTTTTAACAGTCAGTTTATATCTTTACTTTTACAATTCCTGCTATGAGCTGAATTGTTTTCCCCCAAATCCATCTGCCCTCCCACAATGTGATTGCACTTGGAAATGAGGTCTTTATAGAAGTCACTAAGGTTTGAAACGTCATAAAGATTGGGCTCTGTACTGGTAAGGCTGGTCCTCTCATAAGAAGGACATCAAAGGATGAAATCTTGCTCCAGGAGCATATATCAAGGACATGGCCACTGGCAAGTAAGGAAGAACCTTGATATATTGTGTGTTAGTTACTTTTCTCATTGCTGAGACTAAATAGCTGACACTCAAAGTTAAAGGGGGAAAGGTTTATTCAGCTCACGGGTTGTAAAGGTTTCAGTTCATAGTTGGCTGGCTCCAAGGCAGGGTGGCATCGCAGAGGAGGAACAGTTCATGGTGGGCAGAAGGCAGCAATGAAATAAGGGGTGAACACAGCTCTTTCTATTTCCTTATATTTTATCCAGGCTCCTTAGGATGGGCAGCACTCACACCCTTACTCCTAGTGCCCTTGATCCTAGCATTGCGATAGAATCAGTTCCAGCTTCACACACTCTTGATCCAGCCATCTCTGAAAAAGCTACTTCTATGACTACACAAGGCTCCGGGGGGACATTTATGCACAAACCATCAACACAAGCTCCTGATCTCTTACTTTCAGCTTCCAGAACTTTGAGAAATGTAACTTGTGCTTTTAAGCTACTCTGTTTATAATATTTTGTTATGATAGTCAGACCAATATAGTTCCATTTCTCCCTCCCTTGCACCCTCCCTCCTTCCTTCCTTCCTTCCCTCCTTCCTTCCTTTTTGCCTTCCTTCTTTGTTGTTTGTTCTGTTTCCTTGTCTCTCTATCAATCAACATCTTTCCAGCATGGATCTTCAGTAAATGGATATCTAATTTCTCAATTCTATATATGTACTAATATTCTAAGTACTATAGGCATCATAAAATAGAAAATCTTAACAATAAATCTAAAGTGGACGTAGTTATAAAATGCCTTTCTAATCACCAGAGCTTCCGGTCCCTCCTGGGCTACACATGCACTCTGCAGACCGCTTCTGAACAGAATGGGCAGTGAGTTGAGATTTCCCTGGATCCTGAAGCTCTTTCTAACCTCTGAACACTGAATAAGAATTTTCAGCATAGTGCTCGGGGACCACAGTTTTAAATATTCCTTAGGAAAATTAATATTTTACTCTCTCTCCCTCCTTTCCTTCTTCTTTTATAATAATGGCCCCCATGATAGTCAAACTTTGTGTGCTAACTTGGCTAAGCTACAGCACCCAGTGTTCTGGTCAAATGCTAATCTTCATGCTGTTATGAAGCTATTTTACAGGCTTGATGAAACTTTGCAATCAACTAACTTTAAGAAAAAGCACTGACCTTCTATATGCAGGTGGCCTCAATGAATTGGTTGAAGGCCTTTAGAGGAAAAGCTGAGGTTTACCTCTCTCAAGACTGTTACATGGGAATCCTGCCTGACCTTCCAAACTACTGGCCTGTCCTACAAGTTTTGGACTTGTTGGCTGCTACAACTTTCCAAATAGATTCCTTCATACATTCTTTGCACACTGTCTAACATATATTAGTTGCGTTCATTTATTTGGTGAATCCTGATGAACAAGGTTCAAGAGACATGGGGGGTTGTAATCATTTATGTGTTTGCCTTTCCTGTGACCGGTGAGCTTAGGGACAGTCAGTACTATGCACCCTTACATCATGGCCTAACACGCTATCTAGCACCTTGTAGATGCTTAAACACTCGTGAATTAAGGGCCTGAGTAAATGGAAAAGAGATGGAGGAGATGATGGAAACGCAGAGGATTAGACGAAGGGTGAGATTATGAATTGATGAATTTTGAGAAAATACAAGAAACATCGTGAGTCAGTAGCAGCAGTGGCAATGGAGCTGAGCCCAGCAAGAGGAAGCACGAAGTGTTGGTGGAGGAGTGAATTTTTTACCACGCAGACGCTTTTGCAGCAGGGTCCCCTGCATTGAGACAGTGGGGTGGGTTCACCTGGCCTCACTTCTCGGGCAGATTTAGCAAAAGGACACAAAGAAACGAGCTACACATCCTGATGCAGTGAAGTCTGTGTGAGAGGATAAAGAGCAATGACAGAAAGAACCGTGCGGTTTGCTGTCTAAGGTCAACAACAAACGAGGGGGAGAAAGGGAGAAGGCCAGGAGGAAGACGGGTTTACTGTGATACCTAGAAATCCCTTCAACATGTGTGAGGAATTGAAAGTGTCAGCAAGGTCCAGGCTGTGACTGTGGGGTTAAATCGTTGAGGTCAAATGGAGAAGAATACGGCAGGAGTCAGTCATGAAAACTGTGAGGCGAAGGACTCAGGCGGGCTTTCCAGATGGCACTGATCATGCTCAGGAAGGAGACTGGACTTGGGCAACCGTGACTATGAGCTGCTAGAGGTTAGCCACGAGGAGAAGAGTGGACAGGAGGGATGAGCTGGGTCAGCACACGTGAGAGAGACTCCAGATGGGACCTGCTTAATATGAAGGAGCAGGGTTATTTATGGCAATGTGCTACTTTGAAAGATGAGATCGATGAAAATGTACAGATTTCGTTTTATTTTCTTTTTAATGTTTTAAAGGATTGCAGTGCCTTGTGGAAGGCCTGGACAAGTAGGCATCCCTGTAATTAAAAAGGTCAGTCAGGTAGCGGTGTCGTGGACACCCAAGGGCTATGCTGGGAACTTAACGATGCAGAGAATCAAAGGGGAAGCAGGGGAATTAGTCACACTTTTCCATCTTCTGGGTTACACAGGAAAACAGGTGAAATTTAACCACTGGGCTTAAAGCGACTTACCGTTAATCTATGTTTTTGGTTCTTCCCAGTCATTAAAAGTGAAATAATGCTATGATAACTTTAGTCAAAGAACGAACCAAGCACTCTTAAAACAGAGACTAATTTTATTGTTTGTAAACATCTTTTTCCCCCCAAAAAGATTATGTATTTGACTGTCTCATAGATCTATTTAGGAGAAGCATATCTAACTTTTTATTTTGTTTGTTTCAGTAATTTTGAAAGACCAATTTCGAAGTAGATGATTTTCCTTAGGGAAAGAAAGATTTCTCCTTATATGCAGCCAATTATTTTGTCCTATACTTGATGTTTTAAACAGTAATATACTCAACATATTCCACTAATTACTTAATTATTTCACTAATTATAATATAATCCAACTGGAAATTCTTAAATTTAATGTTGGCTTCACTATGTAGCACACCACAGTTGGGACTATACAAATGGGAGAAGAAATAATTCTCCAGTCCATTGTATACTGGAGCAGTTCTTTTATTTGTATCAGTATTGATACAGACATGAATGAATCTGGAAAACATATTGGGTTGCTAAACTGTTTCAACAGGCAATTTTTGGTTCTCTGAACATTTTGAATTCTTTCAGAGACAATGCTGAGTAATCTTTTCGTTAGCGCTCTGTTACCCTTTTAGCCCTACGGGAGTTGATCTTCAGAGTTCAGAATCTGTCTGCAAATGATGTGCTAGAAAGTGAAAGAGCAGCAGATTTTATTTCCCAATTTTAGACTAGGGAAAAGTGACATTCAAGGAACTTAAATGCCAGCCTGCAGCACAGGTGTGCCTACTCTGCCAGGAATCTAGACGGCTCTTCCAGAGAAAATTCTTACCAAGAACCATGGTGTTTACACACACAAGGCTCCTGGTGAAAAATCACTGGGGATGTTGCCTGATTGTCCTCAGTGGCTCCTGTGTGTGCTTCTGATAATCTTGTAGAGGTAGTTCATTCTTTTCTGTAAGATACCCAAGCAAGGAAAACACTTCCATGTAATATTTCTCGGCGATCTATCACCCCAGCAGTGCTTGTGTTAAGCAATGCAAATGTTTGAAGAGCCAGAAGACCTGCTGGTATTGGGTCATTGTACACAGTGACCATGACACAAAGTGGAGAAAAGAAATGGGTTCTCTGGGACATGGAAGGAGCTTCTCTCTGCTTGTTCATTGGTATCAATGACAGAATTATTTCATAAAATATACAGGAGATACCTTTTAATCATAGTAAAATGAGCCTACATATGCATGACACATATTCATTGATTTTACAACTTTTTATAGCAATGCTAAACTCCCAAGACACTTTTCTCTCTCCTCTATCATTTTGTTAGTATCATAGATTATACATATACAGAGTCTGCCAAAACTGTATACACACTTTAGGAAAAGAAAAGCTTGCATAAATATTTTGATTCTAAATTTATTGAAACATCATGATAAATAAAAGTTAGCTTTGGCCTCTACGATTACAAGAGGTGCTCAAAGAGGTGGCCGTTAGCTTCTAGACATTTATTAGTATGGAGAACTGGTGAAGTGTATATACTTTTTTGGTGGACTCA
>NW_022900913.1:4412412-4449697 GCF_012274545.1 Fukomys damarensis
TACATATATATATATATGTATATATATATATGTGTGTGTGTGTGTGTGTGTGTGTATGTGTGTGCGTATCCACATATACATATATACCTTCAAGTATTTCTATATGTAATCTACATACAGACAGAGATATAGAGGTATATGTAGATGTGGGTATTTCTATATGTATGTCAACAGAGAGGATTACATCATGCAAGATGTTATTACTATTGTTTTTACATAGCTGGTAAATAAGAGTTCTTGAGTAAAATCTGGCCTCTGCTTCTTTTGTAAATACAGTGATACTTCAGTTTGTGCGCTTGATTCTTTCTATAATTCTGGTCATGGAACAAATTCTGCAATTAGAATCGTGGGAAGGGTTAAGGCATGAACCCAGGCGTAGCATTTTGGAAGACCCCCACCACATATCGAATTGTCCCCAGTCTCTATAGCACTGTGACAGCAGAACTGAGTAGTCCCGACAGAATATTTTGCTAATAAACTTAAAATATTTACCAATTAACCTATTGCAGAAAAAATTTGCCAACCCCTATTTTATATATCATTCTAGTTTTTCTCATCTACTTAAGCCTGACATTCCTTTTTATCTCCCTGATTTTCTGTTCATACAATCAATTTTCTTCTAACAGAATATTCATAGTTTTTTAATGTAGTAAACTTAAAAAATGTTTCCTTTTTTTTGTATAAAAACAAAACATTTTGCCATCATTTCAGAAGTCTTTTTTTGCAGCATATAAAATTCCACTTCGGAATCTATTCTGCGGCACATTACTCTTATCATAGTTATTAGTGCATATTAGTTATACAAAGTCATGGACTTCACTGTGATATTTCCATACATAACTTGCTTTTATCTTATCCATCCACTCTCTCTAACCCATCACCCCCTAAAACCTTTCCTCTTCTCTAATAGTCTCTTTACTATTTCCTTGTCATCTTTTCCTTTCTGGGTTCCACAGGTGACAGAAAACACGTAAACATGTGATACTTGTCTTTAAGTGCTGGAGTTATTTTGCTTAACACGATGATCACCAGATCCACCTATTTCCCTGAAAATGACATGATTTCGTTCTTTATGGCCGCTGAATGATACAGCATTCCGTATAAACCACATTTTCTTTCCCCATTCATCTGTTGATGGGCATCTAAGCTGATTGTGTAATCTGACAGCTGTGAATAGCACCACAATAAGCGAGAGCACGCAGGTGTCTCTTAGTATGCGGGCTTCATTTCCATGGAAAGTGAATGGGATAATTAAATTAGGCACCAGACAAACGGTAAAACTGAGGAGACCAAAGAGAGATCATTAAGAGACACCGATTAGTTTTTCTTTTGGTGGCACATTGTAAAGAAACAGTTTTGGTGAGTTGTACCTGTTTAGAAAATTTCCTATTTTTTTATACAATTTCCAATTTGTTGGAATATAGTTGCAAACAATTCCCTACTGATCTTCTGGATTTTAGTTTGTAATATCTCCCTTTTTTGTCTTTAATTTTATTAGTTTCAATCTATTCTCTTCTTTGGTTACTTAAGGGTTTATCAATTGTATCTTTTCAAATAACTAACTCTGCTTCCTTGACTTTTTGTACTATTCTCTTAGTTTCTATTTCATTTATTTCTGTTTTAGTCTTTATTATTTTTTTCTTTTAATAATTTTGAGTTTGGTTTTTTTTAAGGCCTACAGCTACATCATTAAATGATCTATTTGAAATATCTGCCTTTTTATATGGGCATTTATAGCCATTAAGTTGTTCAAATAAAATATTTTCCTGTGCCCCACAAGTTCCAATAGGTTGTGTGACCTTTATCACTTGATTCTAGGAATTTTTAAATCCCCCGCACAGACACCCCAAGTTTTTCAGTGTGTCAGTGCTCATTTAAGAGAATATTGTTCATAAAGGAGTAGGGAAAGTGAGAGGGTTAGGGGAAAGGAAAGAAGGGGAAAGAAAAACTACGAGAAAAGGAAAAAATGGAAACAAAGTCTTTGTAATTAGGGAAGGGTGGAGGGCGTGAAGGGAGGCAGGGAAATGGTGAAAAAATAAGAAATAAGATACATCGTGCCAAGGTACAAGATCCCGATGATGAATGTAACTGTATTGCATACCTAAAATATACCAATAAATTTAATGGAAAAAAGTAAAAGAATATTGTTCAGTCCCCATTGTATTATTTCTGCAAATTTCTCTTCTTGTCTATCTCTAGTTTCATTTTATTATAGTCTGATAGGATACAAGGATACAAGAAATATTTGTTAAAAATAACTTGTGTAATAGCCTAACATCGCTTCTATTTTGATGAAAGTTTTGTGTGCTGAAGCAAAGAATGTGTGTTCTGTAGCTGTTGAATGGAATATTCTAGAGATATTGGTTATCTCCTTAATCTATAGTATAATTTATTTTATTTATTTTTTAATTGAGTTTAATGGTACATTTTAGGTATACAGTACAATTACATTTATTACTGGGATCTTGTACCTTTACATGACAGGTCTTGGTTCTCATTTTTTCCCCTTGTCCCTGCCCTCCCTTCACCCCCTCCTCCCCTCCCCATTTACAAACACTTTATTTCCATTTTTTCATTTTCTCATTTTTTCTTTTCCCTTATTACCTTTCTCCTACACTTCCCACTTTCACCACATCTTTAGCCCTTTTCTTATTATTTCACATGGTCAATTATTTCATTAGAATCTTATGTACTATTATAGTTTTTCACACCAGAGAAACTATTCGATATTTACACATGTGTGACTTATTTCACTTAGGAGTATATACTCAATATGTATCCATTTTCCTATGAATGAATCTAATTTTTCCTTCTTTATAGCTGAGTAATATTCCATTTTATAGAAAAACCACATCTTCTTTATCCAGTTTCCAACTGATGGGCAAATGGGATGTTTCCAAGTTTTAGCTATTACAAACTGTGCCACTATAAACATAGGTGTGCATATATCACTGTGGTATGATTCTTTTAATTCTTTTCGAAAGACACCCAGCAGAGGGATGGCTGGGTCAAATGGAACCTCCAGTCCCAGCTCTTTGAGGTATCTCCATATTGATTTCCACAGTGGGTTGCACCAGTCTGCACTCCCACCAACAATGGAGAAGGGTTCCTTTCTCCCCACAACCCCGCCAACATTTGTTATTGGTTGATTTCTTGATAGCAGCCATTCTTTGTGGGGTGAGGTGGAATCTCAGTGTTGTTTTCATCTGTATCTCTCAAATGACCAGTGATGTGGAACATTTTTTCAAATATTTACTTGCTGCTTTTACTTCTTTGTCTGAGAAATGGCTGTTCATTTCAGATGCCCATTTTTGAATCGGGTCTTTTTATTTGGGGGGGGGCTGATTGTTTTGAGTTCTTTATATATTCTTGATAATAGTCCTTTGTCTGAGGAGCAGCTGGTAATTTTTTTTTTTTCGCACATTGTAGGTTGTCTCTTAGTTCTGTTGATGGTTTCTTTTGCAGTGCAGAAGATTTTTAATAAGATGAGATCCCAGTTGTTGATTCTTTCTGCTGGTTCCCGTGCTACTGAGGATTTGTTCATAAAGTCTTTTCCTATGCCAGTGTCTTCAAGAGTTCTGCCTAACTTTTCTTCCAGCAAGTTTATTGTTTCTGTTTTAATATTTATATCTTTAATCTACTTGGATTTTAATTTAGTGCATGGTGAAAGATAAGGTCTAGTTTTAGTCTTTGGCAGGTTGAGATCCAGTTTTTCCAACACCATTTATTAAAGAGGCTATCTTTCCTCCAGTGGGGATGGTCAGATCATTTGTCAAAGATTAGGTAGCTGAGTACATCTGGAGTTATTTTTGTGTCTTCCAACCTGTTCCATTGATTCTCAGGTCTGTTTCTTTGTCAGTACCGTGTTGTTTTTATCACAGTGGCTTTGTAATATCATTTCAAATTGGGAATTGTTATGCCATGTGACTGTTGCCTAGGATAGCTTTTGCTATTCTAGGTCTCTTCTGGTTCCAAATAAATTTTTGGATTCTTTTTCTAGTTCTGTGAAATATAGTGTTGGAATTTCAATTGGCATTGCATTGAATCTGTATAGCAGTTTTGGTAGTATGGCCATTTTCACTATGTTAATTCTTCCTACCCAGGAGCTGGGGATATCTTTGCATTTTCTTATATCCTCTTTGATCTCTTTTTTCTCTATAGTATAATTTAACTCTGATATTTCTTTCATGTTTTTGACTGGATGATCCATTAATGAGAGTGGAGCATTGAACTTGGGCACAGTTACTGTATTGTGGCCCCTCTCTCCCTTGTGTCCTGTAGTGTTTCTTTCATAAAACTGGGTCCTTTAACATTTAGTACATATACATTTAGTCATTATTTGTTCCATTTGAAATAGTCACTATTTAGCACCCTTCTTTTTCTCATCAGGCCAATTTTGTCTTGAAGATTATTTTGTTAGATATGGGTATAGCTACTTCTGATTGCTTTCAGATTTGTTTGACTGTAGTATCTTTCCTATCCTCTCAGTTTGTGGTTATCATTGCTGGTGATATACATTTCTTATACATAGCAAACAGCTGAGTCTTAAAATCCAATGAGTTTTTTTCTGTCTTTTAACTGGAGAAATCAGACCACTAACATTCAGAGTTATTACTGAAAGATATATAATAGTTTTGCTGTGTTTCCTTTAATTACTTTTTTTTTTCTGATACTGGGGATTGAACTTGGGTCCTTGTGCTTGTGAGGCAGATGGCAGAACCACTGAGCTAAATCCCTGGCCCATCTTTTAATTGTTTTTAATAATTTTATTTAACTTATTTCTTCCTTATTCATCTTAGATATTGGATGATTTTCTAAAATAATGTTTGATTCTTTCCTAGTTCTCATTTTCTTATCTACTTTTCCAATGAGCTTTATTCTTTCATGTGTATTTGTGATTGTTTTATCTTGCTTTCTCTGCTGTACAAGGATTCCTATATGTATTTTTTGTAATGCTGATTTAGTCATCATGAATTCCTTTAATTTGAATTTACTTTGGAAAATTTGTGTTTCTCTTTTGATTTCAAAGGATAACTTTGTCATACACAGTAATCTAAGTTGTCAGTTATTTGGTTTGGGGCTTGAAATACATCATACCCTGCTGGCCTTTTGAGTTTCTGTAGAGAAATCTGATATTTTTCTGATGGGTTTTTCTTTATAAATGACTTGTCCCTTTTCCATTGTGGCTTTCAATATTCTTTTTCTGTGCTGTACTGTTAGAAGTCTAACCATAACATGATGTGGAGAAGTTCTTTAATGGTCGTGTGTATTTGGGGTTTTAATTGTCTCCTGTGGTTGCATGCCCACATAATTCCCAAGATTTACAAAATGTTCTACTATTGTTTCACTGAATAGGCTTTGTATGCCTTTATCCTGTACCGCTTTTTCTTTGTCTATGCTGAGAATTAATGTTTGATGTTTTAATCGTGTCTCATGAGTCTTGTGTTTTTGTTCTCATTTTATTCTTCTTTCTATCAGAATGTGATAATTAATCAATCTTGTCACCAAGCCCTGCTACTCTTTCTTCCAATTGATCTACTCTGTTGGTGAAGATTTCTACTGATTTTTAAATTTGACTTATTGTATTTTTAATTTCCATGGTTTCTGTTTGATTTTTTTCAGAACTTTATCTTTTTCTGAATTCATCTTTCATATTCTGATTGTCTTCATTAAATCCTTTCTCTGTTCATTCATGTGCTGTTTGAATTTATCAGTCATTTTTAACATCATTCTTCTGAATTCTCTGTGGAGTACTTCATCTGCTTCATTATTTTTGGTGTCAGTTACTAGTAAGTTAGAGACTTTTATGCGAGAGATGTTATTTTTTTCATAATTTTATATTTCTATGCTGAAGTTTGTGTACCTGTTGTAAGGGACCTTTGTCCCACTATTTTTCTTGCACTTCTCTGGGAAGAGCCTTCTCTCAGACTTGTGCTCTGGGCTACTGGTTTGCTGTGTGTGGTGTTGATTCTAATTCCTAATGGACTTAGTAGTGTAAGTTTCCTCTGACTTCTTTGGCTGTGATTAGTGGATCTTAATGCAATGTACATTATATTGGGGACCCACTGTCTTTCTAAGACTTACAAAAGTTGGGCCCCTCTGGTGGTTCCAGCAAGTATGCTGTGGGCAGCAGGGTACTTGGGTGTACCCTCTTGGTTATTCCTGTAGACTCGCGGACAATGTGCTGATGGTAACAGACATGGTGTCTGCGAGCGTCCCTGGAGAGACAGCGTCCATAGTAGTTACTGCATTCCTCTCTGCTCTACCTATGGAAATGAACATCTGGGAGTGGGGCTTCAGGCCCTCCCTAACCATGCTTACTTGGGGCTGTGTCTTCAGCTCCAGACTTTATCCTTTCTATTATTAAGTTAAAGTGGACTAGGCCACGAGGGGGTAGACTGCCGGGGTAGCTCAGACACAAAGCATCCACCCGCTGTGTTTGATGTGTTAGAATTCATTCCCAGTTCAGAAGGAAGGAGGCAGACAGCAGTACTAACCACACCATAAACCGACCTGTCTACACAGGCACAGTAACATTTCAAAATGACACCAACCACAAAGCCAATAACAAAAGAAGGAACGAAAAACATTATGAAGTAAACCCAAAAAGTTAAAAAATAACAAAAATAAAATTCATAATGAAAAAGAAGACAGGAGGAAAAAATTCCTATGAAAGTACCACAAAAATTGGAGAATATATTTAAGAAGTAATGAAAGATTTCACAAGTAAAAATAATTATAGACTAGGTGGAGAAAAAGAAGAGAAAAACGTGAAAAGTTCCTCCTGGCTGAGGTGGTGATCAGAGACCCTTCTTCCCCAGTGTGTGTCTGCTCTCCCTGCGGAGCCCTGGTGGGTGGCACAGTCAATTTCTACGCAGTAACTCTTCTCCTGGGGGACCTTTGGCATTGCATGTGTCACACCAGGGAGGCAGGGCGTGTGCTTGGCAAGTGTGCAAGGTCCACCCAGGACTCCTCACAGTACATGTGGGAAGCAGTCAGGCCTCCCAGCTCTGCGCAGAGGGCCTGGCAGTTGCTGCCCTGATCTTGGCAGCCCTGGGTCTGGCTCCCTCACAGGACTGGTTTGCTCCTCCTCACAGTGGTGAGACCCACTGCCGGGACCTCTGCTCACCTCCCCACCGCTCGTGCCAATCTGCGAGTCCTTCCTCAGCCTCCAAGATGCGGTATGTCCATCTCCCACCCAATCGCTGTCTGGGGGACCCACGTGGACCTCCGTTTGTGACGGCTGAGTTTTGGTTCAGGCCTGAATAGCAGCACACTTCTTGGGACTGCTCCTCGCTACAAATGCCGTGCCACTGTTTTCTGCTTCCCGTAGGCTTCACTCAAAAGTACCCATCAGGCTCGCTGCTACTCATCAGAAGGGCATCGGTGACAGCCCAGCAGTAGCTGTGAGGCTGCGATTTACGTGATGTGACTTCGTATTTATTCTACTCGATATGCAGAGCTCTCTGAATCTGTGGGATGGCATCTTTCACTCATTTTGCAGAGTCCTCACCCATTTCTTCTCAGAAATGTCTTCTGCTTCATTTTTTTTCCTTGTAGTACAGTTGCTTTTATATTCAATTCTTTTCATTATCTCCCATGCATTACTTATGCTTTTTTTTTTTTTTTTTGGTACTGGGGCTCGAACTTGGGTTCTTATGCTTACCAGGCAGATGGTAGAACCATTGAGCTAAATCCCCTACCCTGCTTATGCTATTTTTTTACATTCTCCCTCCATTTTCTTCCTTGTGCCTCAAAGAAGGCATAAAGCCTTCTTTTATTGGCTGACTATATTCTAACTGAAAAGTTCTCTTTTCCATTGTGTCTCATCTGCTATTAATTCTATCTAACAATTCCTTAATTTTAGTTACTATAATTTTCAGTTCTAAAATATAAGCTAGTTCTCTTTATAAAATCAAATTATTTAGTTCAATTTATTATTTTTCACCTACTTTCTTAGTTTTCATCATTACAGTCAAGGATATTTCAAAGTACTTTTCTAGTAGCTACACCACTGATAATGTTGGGTCTGTTTCATTCCTTTGGGACGTGAGGCTCCTCCTTTTCCTGGCACACCTAGTATTGCCAGACACCATGCATGAGCAGTTACAGAGTTCCTGTGACAGTGTTGTCTTCTCTTAGAGGGGGTTTGCTCTTCATAGAAGGCAGCAAAGTGTGAACTGGTGAGTGACAGCCGGGCAGAGCCATCAGAGCTGTGATTTCAGCAAGTCTGGGTTCACTAGTGCGACCCAGCCCTAGGTGTTGCCCTCCTGTGCTTCCTCTTGATATCCTGATGTTCACGAAGCTCTTCCCCAGGTTGCACTAGTTCTGATGCAATCTCCATAACATCATAATGTTTCTGAACACTGTTCTCCTTGTATCATTAGACTCGCTCTCCAAGCGAATGAAGATTTCTGAAAATGTCTTGAAGATGAAGCTAGTACCGGACTAGACTCATTTTCCTGTTCTTGATCTCCTGGGACTCCTGCTCTCCGCAGTCTACAGTCCATCAGTCCTATGAGATAAAGACAATTCCTGCCGCTTCTGTACTTTTTGGTGGAGCTTCTGCCCAAGCCCTGTGACTGTTTCTTCTGCTTCACACCCGGGCCTGGTGCTGACAAGTCTTCTGGAAACAGTTGACTCGAATGTCTGAATCTCCTGTGCGTTCTTCCCGTCGTTGGTTGCTTCATCCTCAAAGACATCGTTTTAATTCTATGTGGGCTTTTAGTAGTGTTTGTCTGACTGTTTATCTTTTATATGATCCTTTGTGAACTCTGCAAGTGGAAATCTCATTGGTCCTTGAAATGCACAAGGATTTACTCATGAAACTGTATTTGAAAGCTTTTCCTCTTCAATAATATGTAAAGCATGGGCAAAAATTTTGACTGATTTTTGAAAACTATTTCCAAATAGCGACATCTGATTGGTTTCATCGATGTCACACTACAAGTGGCTTTTAATCATTTTATTTCTGTTATTGTTCTAATAGTAAGTGAGCAACAAACTGGAAAAAGTCAACCCATGCTTACACTAAGGCATTCGACATTATTTTAGTTAAGGTGGAAAATGCACTGTGGAGTGAATTCTATGAGAAAAGATGGTAGATATTGAGATCAACCTAAAATAGTCTCAGTTAACAAATGAGTTACATTTTTAATAATCATTTTCAGGTTTCACAAATGAAAAATACTGGCTTTGTTAAACTTTGGGTTGGCACAAACTAGGAAACTATTCTAACAAGTAGAAGTTGTCCTTATTTAGAATTGGAGGCACAGGTGTGACTATGCAGCCATGCCAACTTTTCTCCAGCAGTGTGAGGGTCACCAAGGAGGAAGCTCAGGATGCAGGAGGGGGTGAACAGAAATGCAGTGGTTATTCTTGCTGTGTTGCCCTTCCAAGTGGTCCCTCCTGATACAACCTCATAAAAGGAACCCATAAGCTAGGGATCACCTTTTAAAATTTTTGCTTTCCTATCTCTGTGAGTGAGCCTCTGATGGTAATTTTATGTCCTTACTGACCTTCATTCCTTTATAAATAAAGAGACTACACTGTGGAAATCAATATGGAGATACCACAAAGAACTAGGAGTAGAGGTTCCATTCAACCCAGACAATCCCTTTGCTGGGTGTCTTTCCAAAAGAATTAAAAGAATCATACCACAGTGGTATATGCTCACCCATATTTATGGCAGCACAGTCTGTAATAGTTAAAACTTTGAAACAGCCCAATTGCCCATCAACTGGAGACTGGATAAAGAAGATGTGTTTTCTCTATAAAAATGGAGTACTACTCAGCCATAAAGAATGAGAGACTAGAGTTATTCATAGGAAAGTGGATACATATTGAGGCCATACCCTTAAGTGAAATAAATAAGACACATGTGTTTAAATACTGAACAGTTTCCCTGGTGTGAAAAACTAAAAGTGTATATAAGATCTAAATTGTATAACTGACAATATGAAATAGGAAGAAAAGGGCTAAAGGTGTAGGGAAAATGGGAAGAGAGGGGAAAGGAAATAAGGGAAAAGAAAAAAATATGAGAAAAGGAAAAAATGGAAACAAAGTCTTCGTAAATAGGGAAGGATGGAGGGGGTAAAGGGAGGGCAGGGTATGGGGAAAAAATGAGAACCAAGATCTGTCATGCAAAGGTACAAGATCTGAATGATAAATGTGACTATACTGTATACTTAAAAAGTACCAATAAACTCAGTGAGAAAAAAAATAAAGAGACTATGTATGTGATGCTTGCTTTGTTTCCAAAAACACACTTGGCTTACAAGTATCTTATTTTGTAATAAAACATTTTGCATTTTTAATTTCAGAAGTGAATATATGCATTGAATTCTAATTTACTGATTAAGATCAGGCCACATTCAATTTCAAGTTGTTGAAGAAGAGGGTCATGTTGGCACTGGTACTATGAAGAATGCAAAAGGAGGGGTCTAAGTGTGAGGCTTGGTGGCTGAACAGGTGCTCAGCAGGCCCAAATTCCTGTGTGCAATTCCGGCTGAGAAGGAAAAGAAAAATTTAAAAAGTCAATAAAATGACTGAACAGTTGAGATAATGATTTGGAAGATATCTATATCTATATCTATATCTATATCTCTCTATCTATCTATCTATTTCCTTTTTATTAAGTACACTGCCTTCAATTTCCAAAGTAGCATTCACTTACATTTTCCAAATCAGAACTCCAGTTCTTCAAAAGAAAACTTTCCTTTAAAATTGTTTTTTATAAAAATAATTCAGAGAGTTTTCCCACCCTCTTTGGAAATGAAAGAAAGACTTTTAGTGTACTCCAAAATGGAAGCATCCACTTTCTTGGTATTTGCGCTCTGGTTTAGATCAAGTACAGAAAGGCCACAGTCCCTTAAAAATAGCTATTTGCAAAGAGCTGGCAGGACCCTGACGCTTTAGAAACACATTGGCGTACAGCGAAACTTTTGGAGTGAACAGAGTGGGAAGAAACAGTTTTAAATTTGGGAAACCCAACATGGCTTCTCAGTCTGCAATTTAAGGAAATATTTTGATTGATGTACATCTATTTTCAGCCTAATTTTACTACTACACTGAGGGGAAGCCATGATCAAAACCAGATGGTTTTCTTTCTGCGGTAAATGTTTTCTTACTGACAGTGCTCTGGGAAGCACCTGTTCCCACCCTCACTGCTATCCTAGCCGAAGCGGTCGGTTACTAAGAGCTCTGCTGCAGTTTCCAGTCAGTTCTGAGGGACGACATAGTTAAATGCTCAACATTCCTGCTCAAAGTGACAGATGACAACTGTTGTGGAGCACTCTGTGCTTTTCCAGTACACTCATGAAATGTGTGCTGATATTACCCACCACAGTCTCTCTTCTGTGCGGCCCTGCACTAGCGTGGGCCTAGTATTTGACTGATAGTCACAGTGTTTGAAGACGTGAATCTCCCGTCCTGCGTAGAGTCACTGTATTTTGTGTCTCGATTTTTGGTGTTTTTCTCTTTAAGGTTAACATCATCACAGTCTTTCCCTTTTGTTCTCCACGTGGGACATTTTTGTCACATTTCTAAACCCTTGACTTACTGGCTTGGATTGTTTTGGTTTTTTAGCACTTATCTTTTTATAATTTATTTCTCAGTTTTCAAAGTAGTAGTTTGCGTCATTATTGGTGCTTATCCATCTGACATTTTTAGTCACGAATTAAGCTTATTGTTAGAATTTACATATGCGTAATGATCACGTTCATCGGATGGACTTTGTACTGGTGCATGATGCCACTTGATTCTCTTTTTCCCTCATTGCTTTTCCTTGTCTTTCACCTCACTTCCCCTTCTTATTTATGAGAGCTTTGTTTCCACTGGAAAAGAAAATAAAATGAGAAGAGAAAAATGAAGTGGAAACTTGCTTGCACTGTTGATGACAGTGAGGCAGTTGGAGTCCACAGAGCACAGCAGACATAGGATGTCTCCACGTCCCAGGCCCCGCCCTTGCAGTGCAGAGAGCCGGGAGAATGAATTAGTAGCTGTCTCTGATGGACGTCATTAAAAAGACAGGAAGCAGTTAGGGAGACAATTAGAGCCTGCCAAAAAGAACATCTGGTAATGGCGTTCTGTCACTCTCTCCCCCTAAGAGTTCTTCTCGCAAAGTGTAGACAATGGAAGACGTCTCAGTTTATGTTAATTTCCTAGTGTTTGCCTTCAGCTCGTGATCTGCAATACAGCCATGAATAGCAGAACATGGTAAATGATAATTCTCAGTTTCCAAGGGTGTAATCATTTCTCTCCTGTTCTGAAGTATGTAGACTTTCCATCTCTCTGGGTTCTGCCAAGTTGAGTAACAACACAGCCCACTGTATTAAACACTGTAAACCGGGTTCTGGGAAGCAGGAAGTGACAGTAACAGAGCCTCAGGGTGACAGGTGGCTCCCCAGAGAGGACAGGTGCGGTGGGTGTGGAGTGCACACATACGGGACACAGGGTGTGTGCACTGAAGGGAGTAGAGGAGAAACAATAATCAGCACAGGAAGGAGGCTGAAACGGGAGCACGGAAGTGCTGGCTGACTCACAGCACCTACAAGGTGTGAAAGAAGGGGAGCTTGGAGAGGGCTCTGCAGGGAGTAGGCTGCCTGCTCAGATGGGCTTCTGAACGCCCTCTCAGTACCCCAGCATCTCTTCTCCCAGAGTCTGTTCCTGTCCTCATCAGCTTTTACTCCACTTGTAACGTCTGGGGCTTCCTATTTTGCCCTTTTCGAAGTCATTTTCATGAGCACCAAGAGGAATAACCACATTTTACATCCTGTGCAGCTAGTTGGGGTTTTGCCCTCCTCCTGCTTTCTGAAGAGATGTTTCCCCTCCGGGCTTCCAGTGAGGGTAACATCGGGTGCTGTCCTTGTCCTCTTCTGTGCTGACCCGTGCAGACACAGGCCAGTGACAGCAGGGTCAGCCGCACCAGGGGAGCGAGTGCTGCCCGATGCTTAGGTGTTACCCCCATAGCCCGGGCTCTCTTTGTGTCCACGTTAGGTCTAATTTGTATCTTCTTTGGAATCAGCCTAGGTGGCTAAAATCCCCAAAGTGCTTCGCAGGTATGTGTGACCTCCTAGTTGTCTAGTTTTGCTGTAAAGCCTGCATCCACTCCCTTTTTACTTTTGAAACTGCACTGAATTTTTTTCTTAGGCTTTGTTCTCCTGCCCATCCAGATATCAGGGCTCTTCTGACACTGGTGTCTTGGTTACTTCTTGTTTCTGAGATGCAGTACACAACAGTTGCATATTAAAGAAGGAGATGTGCATTTAGCTCACACTCTGTAGAGCTTTCAGTCTGTAGTCGGCTGGCTGCCAGGCAGGGCTGCATGTCAGAGGGGCCTGGCGGAGGAGGGCTGCTCACAGCACGGCAGACAGGAAGCAGAGAAGGGAGGAAGAGGGGAGGGAGAGAAACCTTTCCAGGCCATGCCCTCAGTGATGCTTCTCCTCTGACCAGACCCCACCTCCCAACAGCAAGCCAGCTAGGCCACCCCAGAATCCACTCACCTTCCGGAACGTGGAGTCTGTGATGGCATAAACCACAACAGCTGGCCACTTCATGGGCCTGAGAGGGGGCTGCAGAAAGAGGAGCTGCAGAGGCCCAAGTGAGATGAGGTGCCAGGTCACACTGGCATGCTAACGGATGACACAGTGGCTTGTTTAGGATGCATGTCTGAATGTCGGTACGGAATGGAGTCGATGCTCAAGGCTGCGTGGAATCTACAGTTTTATGGTCAGTGAGGCTGTGTCTACTGTGTCCTGCTAAAGCCAAGATGAATACTCTCCTTAGTGGGGTGGCTGGAGCAACCACAAATACTTGCAGCCTGGAGGAGGAGGGCAGAGCCAAAGCACACACACAGAGCCCTGGATTGCCCTGTGGCACAGGGCCTCAGGCTGAGTGGCCAAGACAGCTGGGATTCATCATCTCATAGCTCTGAGGCCAAAGCCCGAGAGCAAGGTGTCACAAGGCTGGATTCTGCTGGGCCCTTCCACCTGGCGTCAGGAAGCTGTCTTCTCCCTGTGTCTTCACACGTCTCCTGTGTGCATCTGTGTCCTAATCTGCTTGTCACAGAAGGACTCCGGATATACTGGACTAGGGCTCATGCTAAAGGCCTCTCTTTAACTAAGCCGGCTTTACAAGTAGCCGTTCTCCAAATACAGTCACATTCTGGGATTCTGAGGGGCAAGGCTTCAACACAGGAATTTTGAGAGCTCATAATTCAGCCTACACCAGGTCCTCAGGGCAAATGGGTGAGGACTGAAGGTGTGCTCTGCAGAGGGGAGCTCAGCTCAGAGCTGAGATATGTGCTAGAGTTGCGGTGTCTAAAGCTCCCATACCCGACTGGGGCGGGTTTTCACCTCTGGACTTCATCTTGAAAGCCACCTTTCTAGAGGATCAGTAATAAAAAGCTGTTCAACTAAAGTTGTGAACCCAGCCTGGGCAACTGTCTCAACATACAGTCAAAGCAGGACTGGGCTGTAGCTCAGTGTGGAGGCCCCGGGTTTAATATCCAGGAGCACCTGCCACCCACGTTAATCTGAAGTACAGTGAGTCAGACACGTGAGCTTAAATATTGCATGGCTTCTCGCACTCAGGAAGTTTAAAGTATAAATAAAGAGCAAACTGAAAGATAGACAATAAGGAACAGGGAGACAGATACTTTTCCAATCAGAAGGGGATCAGTAAGTGGCCTGAGGTGAGAGAATGAGCGAACAGTGATGAAAGCGCTGCAGTGTGCTCTGTGCATGTGCCAACTGCTCACAGCTGCGCGTGTACCCCAGGGGTACAGCGCAACCTGCTGCTTTCTGCAATGTGAGACGACCCGGGGAGGGTGAGAGCACGCCAGCTACCTTCACACACCCAGGCTTACCAGTTTGTTGAGATTTCTTCCAGAGCTTAATGACCGAGACCCTGCACTTTGGAACTTTGTTTCACTCCCTGCATCTCTTCCTCTTCTCCCATCAAAGCACACAGAGCATTCCCATGCTCCCTGCTGCAGAGTGCTCGAACATCTGCATGTACCATCACTCAAGACCCTGTTTTCTACCAGTGGGCTCTTAAATTCCATCCTAAACAGTGCTATAAAGGACAGCTTGGACATAAAGACTTCACAGCTCTGTCTGTCTGTCCATCTCCCATCTATCATCCATCTTTATTGCTGTGCTGAGGATTGAACCCAGGGCCTGGCACCTACTAACCAAGCATTGCACCACTGCGCTGCAGTCCCAGGCCCTTTGCAGCATGTTTAAGGGAGAGATGCACGTAGCCCCACACCCTGGCAGTAGATCACTCGCACACAGCCTGAGTGCATCTGACGGTCTGCTTTATGTCCCCGAATGGACCTCCAGGGAGCCACTGCTGTGGAGCGCTGTGAGCCCCGGGTGATGGCCCCTTTCCTACACCCTGAACACAGTGTCACCACCTCCTCTCCTGGACCAGCTCTTCAGCAGGCCACAGAGTGCTGCACCCTGGTGGCCCTCATTTCCTCTGTGCAGTTTTGAATGCAGTCAAGGAGCTTTAGATGATTTGGGTTATCAGGCAGTTCTTTCTGTAGAAATGTCCATCAGGGCTCTTTGCTATTCTTACTGGCCTTGTATTGTCTTTGCCTTATTGATTTGCATGTGCTCTCTGAGAGAATACATTAAGTCTAATGTATTAAAATTGTTTTCCCAGATCATCTTTTCTTATTTTTGTGGTACTAGGGATTGAACCCAGTTCCTTCACACTAGACTATAGCCCTGGCCAGTTTTTATCATCACCATCATCATCACCATCATAATCGTCATTGTTATTATTATTATTTTATTTTGAAACAGGGTCTCATTAAATCACTAAGTCACCCAGGCTGAACTTGAACTTGTGATCCTCCTGCCTCAGCCTCCCAGAGTGCTCTGATTACAGGCGTGCACCATCACACCTGGATTCCAGTTCATCTTGATTTACAGCAGACGCACTTTTAAACTGAAATATTAAATCATAAGGATCGATAGTAAATGATTCTGTGTGTGTTTATAATACAGAAATGTTGAATTCTTATAACACCAAATGTAGACCTTGTGGACTTTGTGTTATTTTCCTACTCTAATATAATAATTTATCTGTGATTTTTTTTCTAGAAGTTTTGTGATGTCAATTGTTAAATTGGTTGCTATTCTATCTGGAATGCACTTTGGTGAGATGAGAAAAGGTTATGCTTTGCTGTTACTCAAGCAAAAAACTAATTGCACTAATGCCACTCATTGAATAATTCATCTTTTCACATTGATCTAAAAAGAGTCCTTTATCATAAACTGAATTCTTATGTGTTATGGATCAATTCTGTACTCAATTTACTCTTAGTGATTCAAATATTTCAGAGCATTAAATTATTTTAGATTGTTTTAGCTCAAAGTAGGGCTTCCGCATGGAGGGAGAGATTGGTGCTAATGAGAAGGATGTGAAGATAAATGAACAGAGAGAAAGAATGGGTCAAAATTAGATTAAAAATGCAGAAAAAGAAAATCCAAACATTGTAGGATTCTGTCTTTTATAAAAACTTTAATTGACCTCAGCTCATGCTTGCTCAGTGTTTACACTCCTTGTGTGGAGTCGGTGTGGGATCACACACCTTCTTTCTTTCCGTCCCCTTCCCTCACCTCGCCCTCCTCCCTCCATCTTTCCATCCCCTTCCCTCTTGCGAAAGACCTCCCTTCCCGTTTCCCTTTATCTATCTTATCTACTTTGCTCCTTGGTTTATGTCAACTGTGCATTTACTACATCTGTAAACATTCCTATGATATCTTCCCTCAGGGAAGGCTGGCATGGCCAGGTACAGACACACACAGGAGTTTAGCACACAGGAAGCCTGTTCGTAATAACAAAGGCAACTCGAGGTCATAGCCTGTGTGTTCAAAGATCGTTTGAGTATTTGCTCTCCTTGAAACTGAGTGTTCTATAACATCTCGTTGAGCAGTACCACCGAAGGCCTCTGTTGTGTTCCTCTTGCCAGTAAGCCAAGGTGCAGAGGGCCGAAGTGGGGAAAGCAGAATTCCGCACCATGTCCTCTTCAACCACAACCAATAAAAGAACTTCCCAGCTTGCCTCGCAGCTGGGTCCCACCGGAAGGATGAGGAGATGGCAATGCTGCCAACTGCTAGCCGGGTGGTGAAGATGCTCCTTCACGCCCCAGGTGCTCGTCCTGCTCCTCTGTCACGTGATGACACAGAGAAGATGCCATCTGCAGGGTCAGAGACCCTTGGCACCTTGGCCTTGACCTTCCCAGGGTCCTGAACTGTAGGCAATAAATTTCTGCTGTCTCCAAATTACACCATCTAATCACTGCAGCCTGGATGGACCAGGATGATAGCCAAGTGCAAAATTCACACTCCGAACAAATCCCATTAAGAAATATCACAAGGAATAAGCCATAGGAATATACTCCCATGACCAGGAGTATGGGAAAAAGAATTTTCATTTCGTTTCTTTTCTAGGTACTAATCGGTTAAGAACATTGGTAACAAAATATCTGGCTGATCAGACTCAAGGAGGCATTACGTGATTATAAGTATTGAACTGGGCTTTTCTATCATAAATGTTTTACTTTGATATAATATTAGTGATATTTTAAATTCAAAGGAAGGATAAGCAGAAGAGAATAAGTTAGTTATCATTAATAAAAGAAGTTGGCTACCCACTGTACATGATCCAGACCCTTCTCCTGTGTGAGTCTCCTCCTAGAGTCTTCAGGCCTAAGGAGAGAGAGGGGCGGGCTGTGGAGGCCACACTGTGGTTCCTGAAGTTTTCCTCTTGTACTGCTTCCTTTTCACTGCCATTTGTCTGTCGTTCTCCTCAGTGGTCTGCCTTGGCTACCAACTCCACACCTATCCATTGTGACTCAGAAGTGCAAATAGGAAAAGTCTGTCACTTTTGTGCTACTGCATGTATTTACATTGTGACACATCATTATTTTCATCAGGGGGCTTGGAATACACATCCTTCACCAGAAGCCCTAGGGCACAGAATGATAAAGTCACTAATTAAAGCATCACAACAAGAGATGGGAGCAGAGAAGCATCCGCCCCATCATGTAAGCCACTTGTCAGCTTTGGCTACCGTCAGAGGACCTTGGCTCTTTGGGGTCCCTGAATCCCAAGAAAATGAAGCAAATTCAGGTTTTAATCAGGTGGGTGGAATTTGTCAGTGACTCAATGGGAGATGTAGTCAGGATACGCCGAAGTGTTGGGAGAGAACACCATTTCAGATTCCGAGTTAGTGGAGAAGAGTAACGGAGGGTGTCTTGGTAACTCTGACACTGTCCTCTCACTTGAGAGTCAGCCATATTTCAATGGAAAGCAGTGCCCACTGGGAAAATTGAGCACACAGACATGGGAAGGAGGGGACAGGGAGCAAGATGAAGGAGGCTGGCTGTAGGTTGAACTGCACCTTCAATGCCTGGCCAAGGACCAGTGATACCGTAACCTGCTCACTCCTCATTCCTGAGCCAGAGACTTGCAAGTGTAAAGCACTTAATTACCACCAGTGCTCTGTAGCAGACCAGATCAGAGCAACTCACCATGCTGGCGTCCTTGCGTTCCAAGCAGCAAAGGGCAGAGCCTGGGGTAAAGTCCCTCCCTGTCTCCAAGGAACAGCCTGGTGGACTCTGAGGTCAGGTTTGCCCAGGTGACCAGTGGCCGAAGTGGGTCACTTGCTGCTCTGTCCTCCACATTGTGGCCTCCTTCTGCCCTGATCAGGGGACCAAAGACCCGGGAAGGTCAGTAGCACTAGGAGGACACAGGGACATCTCGGAAGCAAAGATAAGAAAAGCTGGATGTCTGGCAGTGCCGGTGATTGACCTCATATTGGGTTGCAGTTTCCTCCTTTACAGGTTTTACAGCCATGATCTCATTCGGGTGGTTGCATTTCATTTCCTCAGTTCACATTACCCATGTACAAATGACAGTAACAAGACAGTTAACTTTAACCGAGACATAACAATTCCTTGTAGTTAGGGAGTTTACTTCAAGATTCCTATAGCTGTCTATTCTAGTGCACAGGAAGCGGGTGTTCATGGTTAGGGATGAGGCCAGATGTCCCACTTCCTGGTCAGTGTCTCCAGTGTCTGTTAATTTTGAACTAAACAAAGTAGACTGCTTTTAGAGACAGAAGAAGTTGTTTTACATTTTCCTAACATTTTGTAGGTTTTCAGATTGTTTACAAAAATTCTCTGTATCAGTATGATGTTTTGAACTCTTTTGGGAAGATACCCAAAAGGAAAACAGCTGAGCCAAATAGAATTTCTATTTTTAGTTCTTTAAGGAATTTCCACACTGATTTTCATAGTGGTTGTACTAGTTTACATTACTACTAGCAATGAAAAAGTGTTCCTTTCTCCCCACAGCCTCACCAGCATTTGTTGTTGGTTGATTTCTTGATGGTAGCCATTCTTTCTGGAATGAGGTAGAATCTTAGAGTAGTTTTAATTTTCATTTCTCAAATGGCCAGTGATAACAGATATTTTCTCATGTATTATTGCCCAACTGTATTTTTTCATTTGAGAAGTATCTATTCATTTCAGATGCCCATTTTTGGATTGGGTCTATTAAATTTGGGGGGGTCTAATGTTTTGGAGTTCTTTATAGATTCTACATGTTAGTCCTTTGTCCAAGGAGTATCTGGCAAAATTTTTCCCATTTTGTAGGTTGTCTCTTCACTTTGTTGGTGGTTTCCTTCGTTGTGCAAAAGCTTTTTTGTTTAATGTGGCCGCATTTATTGATTCTTGGTGTCATTTCTTTCTCAACTGAGGGTTTATTTAGAAAGTCTTTGCCTGCACCTGCGTCTTCAAGGGTTTTGCCTATTTGTCTTCTAGCAGAATTTTTTCTGTTCTAATGCTGAAAACCTTTGATCCATTTTAATTTTAGTTTAATGTGTGGTGAGAGAGGTGGGTCTAAATTCAACCTTTGGCTTGTGGATAGCCAGTTTTCCCAGCACCATTTGTTAAGAGGCTTCCTTTAAATATTTAAATATATAGATGGTTGAAACACCACTTAAAAATCCTTCGGCTTTTTGGAGGTGCCCTGGACCCCTCCCGCACAGTCAAGCCTCCGGGAAGAGCAGTCTGCACTCTGCACACCCTGTCGCCGTTCTCTCGCTGTCTCTCCCGACCCTTTCCTGCCCGACTTAGCTGCTGTCACTTCATGGACTTCCCACTCGTGAAGGCGGCATCTCCAGCAGCTCCACCCTCCCAGCGCCCAGCCTCCTGGAAGGCCCGCAATCCAGTCCCCTTCCACAGGGCCCCTGCGAGGTGTCAGGCTTCGAGGGGACATCCAGATCTAAGCCATAGCACTTGTTTTTTAAAAGTAAACTTTATTTTCCTTTACTTCACCCGTTTCCCCCTCCAGCCCGCTCCCTTTGTTATGCACAAAAGCTTTGCTACCAGTCTTTCCTGCTATTTTCACTTTTTCTTGACCCTTCCTTCCTTCCTCCCTCCTCCTTCCTTGTTCCCCTTCCCATCTGAACACTTTCTTCCCATTTCCCAACATCCACCGTACATCTCAGCCCTTATTTCCACTTTGGGCTCCTCCTTTACTCTTTCCAGAGGCTTTTGTCTCACTGATCTCCGACATCCCTGTTGTTTTAATGTATCTATGAAATTTATGTCTGAGTTTGAGGCCTCTGTTTGACAGCTGAGCGGATGTTCAGCCTTTTATTATCCTTTTCTACCCAAAAGTCCCGATGACCTTTCACCTTCCTCTTGGGAAGGCGACCAGTGTCACCATTTTCATCTTTAACCCTACGCCACATGAATTTCTCTCCCTTCCTATGAGCCTGGAGTAGTCCCAACAAGCAAACAAACAAAAAAAACAAACAGCTGGATTTTCTCCGTGATTTCTCTGACATACCGTAATGAGCCAGTGTCTACTGAATCAAGGTTCCATGCACTCCTAGCAAATTGTATGACCATTAAAATGACAGTGCTCAGTAGATGTATTTAGTTTCCCATTTAGTTTTCTGATGTTGAGTAGACTGAATTTTCTCCATCTTGGCCGTGTCTGGTTTTCCACTGTCTCCCTTGATGCCTGGTGTCAGTAATCAGCGAAGAACTGTTTCTTTTAAATAAGTTAGTGCTGTTACATTGTTGGCTGCAACCTTGATATCAGCTACCTGCAAAGAAAACAACAGTAAAAAGGAAGATAGTAGAATCTTCAAGAGCATGGCTGGATGTGAAGTCACCTGCCAATACACATCCCAGAAAGATCGTTCCATTTTTCTTTTCATGCTGAGCTTTGAATTAGGCCTGTGGCAGTCAGGTCACTCATTAAAGGTGTTGCTTACCTTGTGGACTCACTCATCTTTGCCAGTGCTGAGCCAGGCTAACAGGCCCCCTGAGGAGAGGCAGACCAGGCTCTGATGCCCACAAGCTTGCAGTCTGGTGATTAATTAGAGCATTTGCTCTTGGTACTTCCATGGAACTGTAGTCAAAAACATGTTTGCTGCTGTTGTCTTTCACTGATGTCACTGTGACAGCGTGGGTGTGTGCTGTCTGTCTCCCCCATGATGGGCGATTTGGGAGGAAGCTCGGGGGCAGGTGCCATGACATGGTTGAGTGAGGGGAAAGGCAACAGAGCTGGCATTTAGGGGGAGGAAGAGCAGATGTACAGAGGTGGGAGCAGTTTTTCAGCTCAAGGAGCTTACAGGGAACATGGAGCATTAGGGTACATCCAGATATTATTACAGAGCGCGTGGCCACTCAACACAGGGGGCATCGTCACCTAGAACAACAGATCGGACCATCTCCAAGGCAAGGAGAGCGCTTCGTGGCTCTGAAGTAGGGCTGGATTTCCATGGGCATCTATGCTGGAGGGAATAGTCCTCAAAGGCAGGGCTGAGATAATCACAGGTACAGGAAGAAAGGATGGAGCCAGGACATGGAACCACTGTGTGAAAGGTATAAGACATGGAGCAAGGAACGAGGGTCTATAGTGCAGCCTGAGGGCCCAGCTGCAGGGAGAGAATCGTTTGAAATCTCCTATTTTGTGTGGAAATTCTCTACTCCAAGTTGCATCTGTCTGTGTTTAGAAATACATAAGTTATGCTTTCTGTTACTTACCTTTGTCTAAGACTGAAAAGGAAGTTATGTGGTGTGCGCTCCCTGCTCACCACAAGTGCATAAATTTATCTTTAACACTCTCAGGGCTACAAAGTACTAAAGTTATAAATGTGCCAACTCATTTGCTTCGCAGAACGAACACATCAGGTAGGCATCCAGCTATTCCCATTTTAGAGAAAAGGAGGCTGAGGATCCCAGGAGATGAAAGTGATTTCCCAAGTGCATACCTCTGGATAGAGAACCTTGCCCTGCTGCTTCTGGCTCTGCTGCCTGACCACTCACTAGAAGGCCACTGTGGAGATTAAAGGAATTTCTCAGATTTGTTTTGAAAGTGAAAATCAGCCATATAGTTAGGATAACACATATTGAAGGAGTCTAAATTTGTCCCTGTATGCAAAACCATTTTTCCTAAACTGTTTGTACACATTTGAGCATGCCTGTATACAGATTGCAGGGCTAAATGATTTGGCTTCATCAGTAATTATGATTTTCTCTATGCATCAGTAACAGCAATTTCAAAGGCAGAGTCTATCTGACTAGCAGAGTATGGGGGTAGCTGACGGATATGAATGCAGAAAGGGCAGGCTGTCGTCCACCCCAGAGGGGCAGAAGGGGCTCAGAGCGACTAAAGTCATGCTGTGGAGTTGGTCCCCTGACTAAGGCACTTTGGCTTGTGCCTTGGAGATGACACAGCCCCTGAGAGGAGGAAGATAAGGCTTTTCCAACTCTGACATGGATGGGGAAGATGTCAGGGATGGAACATGGTCTATGTAGTTTTGTCTTTTGTGGGCAAGGGTCTTTTGAGCTCCCCAAGTTTCTCTGGATATAAATGCAAGAAAAGAAGCTCCTGGTCAGCTCAACATAGTTTTTGACCAGAAAAGGATGTCAGATTTCAGAGTCTAAACCCACTGAGTTCCTCTGTGACATCGACTAGATCACCCTCCTCAAGGGAAACTTGGACAAAGAATTACTCTGTCTCCTACACATTGTTCCAAAATAAGCAGGAAGTGTACATAGAAAGAAATACCACCCAGCTGTGGGGTCAGCTTTTCTACTTATTTTGTTTGAAATACGGTATGTGAATGTGATAGAAAAGCCACCATGTTCCTGTAAATGCACTTGAATTGATGGCTCCGAATCACCAGTAGGTAATGAAACCAGGATTCATTTATTTATTTCTTCACCCAGCCATCCTTTCATTCCGCAGATTCATTTTAAGCATTAGCTAGGGTTCAGGAGCTGTTCTGGCTGAGAGATAGGTGGACTCAATGTAGTTTTTACTCCAGGAGGGGAAGAGGAGCAATACTTAATCACAGCTACAGAAGTAAAAACGATATAAACTGTTAAGCTTTTGTGGTTGCATACATGAAGAACTTACCTCAGAGAAGATGATAAAGAATTAACGGCTGGTTAAGGACAAAATGTTTAGAGGAGACAGGGAAATTACTACTGAAATAGGAGTGAAGAGTGGGGAGGAAGAATCCTTAGCAGAAGGTACAGCATAAACAAAGGTTCTGGGGCAGGGAGGGGATGAACTTCTTTGAATATTGGAAAAAAGCAAAGGAGACCCAAAGGGAAGGAGGTAAAAGAGCGGCTGAGTCCTACAGAGATGCTAAGTATTGCTTCCTGGATTTTGTTCCTCTTCTCTATGACAACTGGAAATGTCATAGAGACATTTTTCTTATTATTTTTATAATAGAGTGACTTTCTATACCATTTTTCTGAAACACTTTAAAAGCACTGGGGAAAAGAAAGTTCTTGCTCACTTTTCTAGTTAATTTTTATTTATAATTGGGCCATAACAATTTTCCATACTTGGCAGAACTGTTGCATCCATTTTTTTTTCTTTCTTGAAAACTGAGACTTCTTGCCTTCTGATAGGTGGCAAAGGATTATTGATGTCCGCCCAGACAGTGTCACAGATTTGAGAGGTGTGATGAGAACAATCCAATACCCCTTAACCGAGACTGAGGGAAGCAAGGAGCAGTACAGCTCAGTATTAACCATCACCACAGGGCAGTGGGAGGGGCAGGGTTCAGGCTTAGGTTGAGACCAGAGCTCTTGGGTCGGGAGAGGCTGCGCCTAGGGTTCTCCGAGAGCAGACTTGAGCTCTTGCTATGGGCGTGACTTCTCCTGGAGAAAACACAAGAGTTGTTTGGATAATTGTGTAGGACACAGGGCTGTGAAGGTGTTGAGCAGAAATTATGGGAGGCCACGTCCAAGCTCTTTGAGGTATCTCCATATTGATTTCCATAGTGTTGCATACATGAAGAACTTACCTCAGAGAAGATGATAAAGAATTAACGGCTGGTCAAGGACAAAATGATTAGAGGAGACAGGGAAATTACTACTGAAATAGGAGTGAAGAGTGGGGAGGAAGAATCCTTAGCAGAAGGTACAGCATAAACAAAGGTTCTGGGGCAGGGTGGGGATGAGCTTCTTTGAATATTGGAAAAAAGCAAGGGAGACCCAAAGGGAAGGAGGTAAAAGAGCGGCTGAGTCCTAGGTTCTCGAAGTAGGTATTAATGATCTTCTGGATTTCTTTTGGATCTGTTGTGACTTCACCTTTTTCATACCTGATTGCGTGGTTCTGAGCCTTTTCTTTCCTTTTTTTTGGTAAGATTATCTAAGGGTTTGTCAATTTTATTTATTCTTTCAAAACACCATCTCTTTGTTTCATTTATTTTTTTTTTATCATTTTCTTAGTTTCCTCATTGATTTCTGCTCGAATCTTTATAATTTCCTCTCTTGTTCGAGCTTTGGGTTTTTCTTGATCTTGTTTTTCTAGGAGTAGAGTGTGTTTTTCAGTTTCCATGTGCTTGTGAAGTTCTTACAGTTTCTTGTGCTATTGATCTCCAGCTTGATTGCAACATGATCTGATAATATATAGGGAATGACTTTAATTCTTTTGCATTTATTCAGACCTGTTCTGTGAGCCAATATGTGGTCTATCTTGGAGAATGACCCATGTGCTACCGAAAAGAATGTATATTCTGATTTTGTGGGAGTTTCCATGTGCTTGTGAAGTTCTTACAGTTTCTTGTGCTATTGATCTCCAGCTTGATTGCAACATGATCTGATAATATATAGGGAATGACTTTAATTCTTTTGCATTTATTCAGACCTGTTCTGTGAGCCAATATGTGGTCTATCTTGGAGAATGACCCATGTGCTACCGAAAAGAATGTATATTCTGATTTTGTGGGGTGGCATACTCTTCAAACATCTATTAAGTGCATGTGTTCCAAAGCTTGGTTCAGTTCTATTATTTCATTGTTGATTTTCTGCCTAGATGATCTGTCAATTTGTGATAGTGGGGTATTTAAATCCCCCACTACAATTGTATTAGTGCTTATTTGGTTTTTTTCATGTTACTTAATATTTGTTTTATGTAGTTGGGGGCATTTATATTTGGTGCATATATGTTTATGATTGTCAACTCTTCCAATTGAATTATTCCCTTTACAAGGATGTAGTGTCCTTCTTTGTCTCTCTTAATGAGTTTTGGTTTGAAATTTACTTTATCTGAGAATAAGATTGCTACCTCTGCTTTTTTCTGGGCTCCTGGCGCATGGAGAATTGTTTTCCATCCTTTCACTTTCAGTCTATGGACTTCCTTTTGCACTAGGTGTGTTTCTTGTATACAACATATTGTTGGATTTTGCTTCTTAATCCATTCTGCCAGTCTATTTCTCTTGATTGGTGAGTTGAGGCCATTAACATTGATGGTTATAACTGATATGTTCTGACTTATTATTGTTGGTATGCAGCCTCTGCCCTCAGCCCTGGCAAAACAGACCAAACCAGAATGGGGCCACTTGTGCCAAGTAATCAAACTGCACATTGAAATGGGAAAGTTTTCCCAAAACAGAGGCTCACAGCAACCAACCAGAGGGGCCCAGTCTACCTGAGCTCATGCCATAAGAAATTTCTTTTTCCTGTTTTGACCCTAAGGAAACTAACTCTGGAATGACTGATGTATTTTTTTGTTCCCTACTTCTACTTTCTTCAGTCCCTTCCTGCCTAGGAAGCCAATTTGTGTCTATTCTTCTTTATAGCAGAGTAGTACTCCATTGTCCATAAAAACCACATTTTCTTTGTCCATTCATCTGCTGTTGGTGGGCATCTGGGCCGTCTCCAAGATTTAGCTATTATAAATTGTGCTGCTGTAAACATGGGTGTGCATGTATCACTTTGGTAGGATTCTTTTAATACTTGGGAAGATACCAAGAAGGAGAATAGCTGGATCAAATGGTCCCTATGGTGTATGTGAGCAACATGTGCTATAAAAATAAAGTTAAAATAAAGTTTAAAAAGTTAAAAAAGAAGCAAGCTCAATTTGCTTAGCTTGACCAAAGACATTCTCTTACAGAATGCTGTGTGCTTGATTCTAGGACCTCCAACAATAGCGGGTTAGATCTTTCCACTAGATTGGCTGTGATTTTTGTCTTTTGATAAAGGCTAAGGAGTTCTCATCTTGCGTCCTGGGCTTGGCCTCTGCTCTCAGCTAGAGAGCTGGTTGCTAGTTGGGTGCTGTCCCCAGAGCTTCCCGCTCCACCGCTCAGGTCAGGAGTAGAAGCATGCCAGTGTCCCTGGGTCCTTCCAGCCGTGTGTCCTCTGCCCATTCATGGTGGAGGAGCTGGTTCTTTTGAAGCAGAACAGGTTCCACTGCCACCTCCTGCCCTGGGATCTGCAGCAGCACTGTACTTTGCTTTTCTCTGCTGTGCGGACAGAGCCAACCTTGTGACTTCACAAGCTGCTGTTCCTGTGTGTCACTTTCAGCCTGTTCAGTGTAGGATGCAAATGAAGACGGGAGAGCAGCTCACAAAACCAATTCCCTAAGAAGCAATTAAGGACTCCATATTTACTGAGATCAGAAAATGGGTAACACAGTGCAGGATGATTTCTTAGCCATTGGAATCATCTCTGGTATGACACTCTGGCCTTATCTACCTCATACTTGAAGTCAGGGTTCGGGAATTGACTTTTTTTCAGCTTTAATTGAGTTTATTGGTATATTTTAGGGATACAGTACAGTTACATTCACTGTTGGGATCTTGTGCCTCTACATGATAAGTCTTGGTTCTCATTTTTCCCCATACCCATGCCCTCCCTTCACCCCCTCCTCCCCTCCCCATCTACAACCACTTTATTTCCATCTTTTTATTATCTCACATTTTTTCTTTTCCCTTAATACCCTTCCCCTAGACATCCCACCTTCCCTATACCTTTAGCTCCTTTCTTCCCATTTCTCAATGTCAATAATCTTATTAGGATCTTCTGTATTATTGCAGATTATTCACACCAGAGAAACTATTCGGTATTTACACATGTGTGCCTTATTTATTTCACTTAGGAGTATATCTTCAATATGTATCCATTTTCCTATGAATGAATCTATTTTCTCGTTCTTTATGGCCGAGTAATATTCCATTTTAGAGAAAAACCACATCTTCTTTATCCAGTCTCCAGCTGATGGGCAAATGGGCTGTTTCCAAGTTTTAGCTATTACAAACTGTGCCGCTATAAACATGGGTGTGCATATATATCACTGTGATATGATTATTTTAGTTCTTTTGGAAAGACACCCAGCAGAGGGATGGCTGGGTCAAATGGAACCTCCAGTCCATGGTTTTTCCAACACCATTTATTAAAGAGGCTATCTTTCCTCCACTGAGGATGGTCAGCTCCTTTGTCAAAGATGAGGTAGCTGAGTACATCTGGATTTGTTTTTGTGTCTTCCAGTCTGTTCCACTGATCCCCAGGCCTGTTTCTTTGCCAGTACCATGCTGTTTTTATCACAGCGGCTTTGTAGTATAGTTTCAAATTGGGAATTGTTACACCTGGTGCCATGTGACTGTTGCCTATAATGGCTTTTGCTATTCTAGGTCTCTTGTGGTTCCAAATGAATTTTTGGATTCTTTTTTCTAGTTCTGTGAAATATAGTGTTGGAATTTCAATTGGCATTGCATTGAATGTATATAGAAGTTTTGGTAGTATGGCCATTTTCACTATGTTGATTCTTCCTGCCTAGGAGCAGAGGATATCTTTCCATTTTTAATGTCCTCTTCAATTTCCTTTTTTCAGAGTGCTATAATTTTCAGTGTAGAGATCTTTTGCTTCTTTTGTTATGTTGATTCCTAGATACTTCATTTTTTTTGGATGCTATTGTAAAAGGAATTTTTCCCCTTATTTCTCTCTCAGTGAGTCTGTTATTTGTGCATAAGAAGGCTATTGATTTTTGGGTGTTCATCTTGTATCCAGATACTCTACTGAATCTGTCAATTAAGTCTAGAAGTCTTTTGGTGGAGTTTTTTGGGTCTTCCATGTAGAGTATCATATCATCAGCAAATAATGACAGTTTAACTTCTTCCTTTCCTACCTTTATTGCTTTAATCTCTTTCTCTTGTCTAATTGCTATGGCTAATGTTTCCAGAACTATATTGAAGAGAAGTGGTGATAGTGGGCATCCTTGTCTTGTTCCTGATTTTAATGTGAAGGTTTTAAGTTTTTGGCCATTTAATATGATGTTGGCTGTTGGTTTTTCATAGCCTTTATTAAGTTGAGGTATAGACCATCTATTCCATTTTTTGCAGGATTTTTATCATGAATGGGTGTTGAATTTTATCAAATGCTTTTTCTGCATCTATTGAGAGGATCATATGGTTTTTGTCCATGACATTGTTAATATAATGTATTACATTTATTGACTTTCGTATGTTGAACTGCCCTTGCATCTCTGGAATAAATCTGACTTGGTCAGGATGGATGATTATCTTGATAATCCTTTGTATTCTGTTTGCAGTCTCTTATTAAGTATTTTTGCATCTTTATTCATTAAGGAGATTGGTCTGTAGTTCTCTTTTTTTAGTTGCATCTTTCCCTGGTTTGGGAATCAAAGTGATACTTGCTTCCAGGAATGGATTTAGAAGTATAGCTTTCCTTTCAATTTCACTGAAAAATTTGAAGAGTAATGGCAGTAGTTCTTCTCCAAATGTCTTATAAATTTCAGCAGTGAATCCATCAGGGCCTGGGCTTTTCTTTGTTGGTAAATTTTTAATTACATTTTCAATTTCACTGACTTTAATTGGGGTGTTTAAAATGTTTTTATCTTCTTTGTTTAACTTTGGTAATTCATAAGTATCTAAAAATCTGTCCATTTCTTCTGTGTTTTCCATTTTATTGGAGCTTGTACTACATGTGGGGGGGGCAGGCTCAGCTGAAGATGTGCAGAAACAACAGCAGAAGAATGATGGAAGATATTTCATTCCTTATCCCTTTCTCTTGCCTTAAACAGCACTCTAATACTCTTTCTTACTTTGTTTTTATTTTTATTTATTTTTTAGTTTTTGGTACCCGGGATCGAACTCTGATCCTTGCACTTGAGAGGCACGTGGCGGAACTACTGAACCAAATCCCCAGCCCTGCTCTTTCTTACTTTTGAGAGGGGGGAAAATAAATGAGAAGGCACATTTGGGATTGAGAGCATCGAGAGAGTCAAGAGGGAAGCAGTCCCAGTGTTGGTTCGCTTTCCCATTTGCTAGGACAAATCCTGAACGTTCACAGTTTAAGGAGGAGGAGGGTAAAAGGAGGCGCACCAGGTTGCTCCCCAGTGATGGCCTCTTCCTACCTCCTCACAGTGGTCTGCGCCTCATGATGCAGTCAGCTTCCCCCAGCCTCATTTCTGAACAGGAGACTTTGGGGGACATCACAGATGGGGCCACAATACCTCGTGTCCTCAGGACGGCCTGCAAGCTGACGTCATCTGACCCACAGGGGCTTTCCTGCACTACAGAAGGCACACAAAGGCCCAGGGGGCCACCAATGGAAAGTTGATACTTGATGCAGTCACTCTATTCCTGGGGACCGTGCTGGTGTGAACACCAGGACAGGGGAACCAGCCTGCCTGCGACTCACCATGAGGTGCGCTGTGCCCACCCTCCAGGGGGAATCGGATACACTGTCCAGAGGGGACAGGCAGGGGAAGCCTGTGTTCCAGCCCAGACCTCAGCCAGTGTCCTGGGCCTGGTGTGGCCTCAGCCAGCCGAGTCTTATGAGACCCAGGTCACTGGCAGTTTCCTTGGCAAGGCAGCCAGATGGCCACACCTCCCAGCCATCCAGCCCTGATCCCTGGGTAATTAGACTGGGTTCCAGGCAGGGCCCTAAGAGAACCTTCTGTAGGAAGGAGAAAGACATCAGTATTCACCTCAGCTATTTCTTTAAGGACACAATGGGGAAAAACTAGTATTAAAATTCTCACACTGGGAAAAAGAAGCTAGAAGTGAATTATTTCTTTGCCTGGGAGTTGACGCTTCCCTCACTGAGTGAAGCCTAGCTCGATCCCGAAGGCCATAGCACTGTCTCATCCAGGGAACACTTTTAGGAAACACGGGAAAGGGTGTGGACATCGCCTTAGGAAATCCTGGTTCCATTTCTATCTGCTCATGTAGGGTAGTTTTCGATAAGGAGACCCTATTACTCCAGCTCACTTTCAAATATGAGCCAGCAAATGGGCTGGGCCGGGGTTGGCAAATTTCCCAGAAAACAGAGGCTGGGCGCACCGTGTGGAGTTGCACCTTAGAATCTTCTTACCGGGGTTTGGTGGCTCTTGTTAAAATGTTGTGTTATAGCCTCACAATCCTGCTTATAATCTGGGGGCACAAAGACACTTACGGATTGCACAGAAGCACTTGCTATTTCACTGAAGCCAGGTACAGGATGTGGCTGAGAGGGAGTGGGTGCTAAAAGACTAATTTTTTTCCACCTAAGTGCGCCAACTTTGATCTTTGTTTGGAGTCTATTAGGCCCAGCACTAACTGCGACTTCCTGAGGAGTTCCTCGCGGGCTCATCCTCCGCCAGGCTCCCTCGATCCCTCCCATCCGTCCCCCACCTCCGTACTCTCTTATCTCCCGGCCATTCCCTGAGTTGTTGAGTCTGCTCCTGGAACTCCTTACACTGTTCCTTCTTTTCCCTTCCGACACACCCTAGGCCGGCTGGTGGTCAAGTCTACTGAGGCTGTGGCTGGAGCTCAAGTGTTTGTTGATTGACTGCACAATCTAGGTATGACTTGGGATGCTGTCTGTATGACTGAACAATCCATGTGTATACGTCATACTAATTAATACAAATGTATTTAGGCAAATACAGAATGTCACCACTGGACAGGTGCAGGGAGGGACACAGTGACCCTCGGATCCTGCCTTAGACACAGGGCTCATGAATTCACTGAGGGGTGGCCTAGTGACAGAACCCGCAGCGTGCCTGGGCTGCCAGGAGGGCAGAGACAGCTCGTGGGCCTCACACTGCAGTGAACTTTGTTCTCACCCAGCAGTGAGCAAAGGAAGGCCTTGAATGTGCTGGGTGGACAGGGTGCCGGAGACACGCAGGACACAGAGATACAGGAAATAAGAGGCCTGGTCCGGCCATGCCCCCGGCTTCTCCACACTGCGCTCGGATCCCAAGCAACCCTCACAGCGCATCCCTCCTGCTTGTGGACGTACATGTGATGTAAACACCGTGCACTGCAGGGGCGCATCGGGGTGTGCGGCAGACGAGTGCCCTGCAAAACCATCACCCTGCAGGGCTGTGTTGTGTGTGTGCTTCAGGGACAGCGCCAAAGCCGAATCTCTCTGAATGCCTTACACACACCCGGCGCGGCGATGCGAGCCCGTGTACACACACATGTATGTATTGTGGCACATGCTCACGTTTGTCTTTTGGCTAGTTTATAGCCTCTTTTATATACATTCACATGTAAACATGCATGAACGTGGACACACGCACATATAAATATGACGCGCTATTTTCTCTGCATCTTCATCCGTGGACGGACTCTGGGCTTGTTTCCATGCTGTGACTGTTTTTTGAATAATCCTGCACTGAACACTGGAATGCTGGAACCTCTCTAGCATGCAGATTTCATTCCCTTTGCAAGTATAATCATGTTGGACTATATCATAACTCCATATTTAATTTATGAGGAAAAGTTTTTACCGTGTTTTGTAATGATTTTATCAGTTTACATTCTCACCATCAAAGTACAAAAGTTCTCTTTCCTTGACATCTTCACCAACGTGTGCCACCTCTCACTGTCGAGTGGCTGGCCATTCCTGGCAGGTGTGATGTGGGTGTTTAATGTGGCTTTGATTGGCATCTCTTTGGTGATTAAGATCTTGAGGACCTTGTCATAGTCGTAGTTTTGTTGGCCATTTGTGTGTATCCTTTGGAAAAACATCAGGTCAGATCCCTGTTACATTTGTAATCATTTAAAAGTATTTTGGGGTGACAACCCACTTTCCAGTCCCCTTCTCTCTCTTAGACAACAGCTTCCTTTCCCTCAATAAATTTTCCTACTCTTCACTTCTGTTGTTCCTAGAATTCATCCTTTGACTTTGGAGAACACGAACTTGTGTTTTGGATATCTGCAAGAAACTAGAGAAGCTGTATGGGGACTGAGAAAAGTGCTCTCAGGAAGAAAAACAGCCATGGTGAAAATCAGAGGCATGCGTCCAATTCAAAGTCAGTGGCATTACGACTCCAGAAGCAGGTCGTTTTTGGTAACATGGAAGGCTCGATGTCTGGGTCAGCTCTCCAATCAAAATGAGCAAGTATTTCTGATAACATATGTCGATTAAATTGTACAAAATACATCAATGAGCTGACAGTAAAGTAAGAAACACTCACCCTGTCTAAGCACATGAGCCTAAAGAAAGGAAATGAGAAATTGAGCAGACAAGCCCAGACCTGTCCGGGATGGGGAGTTTAATCGTGAATACCAGCCCTCTCTCCAGCCTGTCAGCATGTAAGAAACTATCCCGGAAATACCCTGCCCTACATCCCAATTTAGGTTGCCATCACTGGTACAAATCTAAAAGACATCTGAAGGGAAGAGTATTCTAGCCAGACGGAGTCAAACATCGAAGACACCGAACCAAGCCCGTGTACAGGATCCATGATCCTGTCCCGATCACTGCCTGCCTCTGTCGGGAGGACAAGCAGAGGTTGGGGACAGAAAGGCTAAATTAGTGGTAAAAGATTAAAAAGGCTGCTGTGCCATACATCTAAGTCTTATCCGTCAACAAACTTGCAATAAAGCTGAGAAAAAAGTATTTTTATGTTTTTGTTTTTGCTTGTTGAGCTGATCTCTTCAACTACTCATAATATCAACTCCTCACCAGAAAGATGCTCTGCAGATATTTCTCCCATTCCATCGGTTGCATTTTTTTTTTAGTTTCCCATGGGCATTTATTTATTTATATTAAGTTTACTGGTACATTTTAAGTATACAGTATACTGGCATTCATTACGAGGAATTATACCTTTACACGATGTATCGTGGTTTTTACTTTTCCCCACGCCCCTGCTCTCCCTTCACCCCCTCCCTCCACCCTTCCCTATTTACAAAGACTTTGTTTCCATGTTTTTCTTTTTCTCATATTTATTCTTTTCCCTTCTTTCCTTTCCCCTGTCCCTCTCACTTCCCCTTCCCCTTTGGACTTTTTCTTCCTACTTCACATTATCTCTTGCACATGTTGATCCTTATTTACACTTTCAGTTTCTCACACCACAGAAACTATTTGGTATTTACACATATGTGTCCTATTTATTTCACTCATTGATAGCAGCCATTCTTTCTGGAGTGAGGTGGAATCTCTGTGTTGTTTTCATTTGCATCTCTTGAATGACCAGTGATGTAGAACATTTCTTCATATGTTTATTTGCTGTTTCTATTTCTTTCTTTGAGACATGTCTGTTCATTTCAGATGCCCATTTTTGATTGGGTCTTTAACTTTGGGAGGTCTGATTTTTTAAAGTTCATTATATATTCTAGATAGTAGATATTTGTCTGAAGAATAGCTGGTAAAATTTTTTTCCCACATTGTGAGCTGTCTCTTCATAATGTTCATGGTTTCTCTCGCTGTGCAGAAGCTTTTTAAAAACATGAGATCCCAGTTGTTTGTTCTTTGTGCTAGTTCCCATGCTACTGAAGAATAAAGTCTTTTCCCAAGCCAGTGTCTTCAAGAGTTTGACTGAGCCACTCTTCCAGCCAGTGTAGTGTTTCTGTTTTAATATTTAGATGTTAATGTTTAGATAGGTTGCTCTTTTACTAGAGTATTTTTTTTTCATTGTTGTGCAGAAGCTTTCGGGTTTGAAGTGTCTCATTAATCCACTTTTCCTTTTGTTGCCTGTACTTTTGGGATCCTAACCAAAAATGAACTTCCCAGGTCAGTGTTAAGCAGCTCTCTTCCCATGATTTATGGTTTCAGTCACAGCCTTTTTGATCTTCTAATTTGACTATCATATCATCCCTTCCTTTGTCTGGGATGGTTGGCTCACAGCCCAGCCTCGTCAGGAAGTAGAGAGCTGGTTGTGGGAGATGGAGGACTAGAAGCAGGTGGCACCCACAGCCTTGTCTGAGAATCCCATCCCAACCCCAGGGGTGTGGCTGTGGGAGAAGAAGCACGGAAGTGTGAGATTACAACTTCATTGACCGAGCACCCAGCTGGAAGCCAGGACTGTCAGTACTTAGGATGATAAGGAAATAACTGAAGCTATACATGTTGGTAATACTCTTCCATGAAGGTGGGTAGGAAAGGCCCCAACATATTCCTGTGAGTGCAGGCTTCACCACTGGATAGAAAAGAAGCCTGAGCAGAGAGAAAACCTAAGTTCATCCACATGAATAGGGGTAGAAGGGGCAATTTCCAGCGTTAACACCCAGATTTAGTCAGTGTTGGGTCAGGAAGCTACCTCAGAAGCCATCCTTCCCTGTCACTCAGTAGAACAAGCAGGAGACAGGTTTCACAGAAATGGTTTCAAAAGCATCTTGGGTAAACTCCTCTGGCCCCATAAGTTGCACAAAAAGCAGAAAATCCCAACATTTTCGTATCTCCAGGCTGTGACAGCCTCTCCTCCTGGGAACGAGTAGCACTCACCTTCCTACTTACCAGGGATGCAGGACAATGCTGACCGGAGCCACAATGAGAGGAGGGGAAGAGCCCAGGATCTGATGCATGGAAGGCCAGAGGCAGGGCAAGTCCCAGAAAGACTCCAAGGCCTCATAAAACTCAACAGACAGAGGTGCATTCAGCAAAATGGAGAGAAACCATAAAAAGAAGGGGCCCGGGGAAGAAAAGGTGGTGGTTTGAACACTGGCACAGGGGTAGAGGTTGGCCACTGAGTTGTAGAGGGGGTCTGAGCCTGACAGTGTCCCTGCAGAATCCAGTGGGAGGGGAGGTGCCACAGGTTTCCACTGCAGTGCAGACCCACAGTGTCCAGCATCCCTTCAGAGAAAATGTGGCCCTATGCAATCACGGGCCAGCCACCCCTCCAAGAGCACAGCCTGTAAATCACAGAACTTCTACCTACAGTAAAGCCTACCCCAAACTATGCAAGCAAGAGATCTGGTGATCATGTGTTTCTGGTGCCTTCAAGCCCAGGTTTGGAGGAGACTGAGTTGGCAGTTAGGGGCCAGTTACTGGTGAACCACAAGAGTAGTCATCAATAGCCACCGATGATGGGAGCTCCCTCGAAACAGCCCTGAATGTTCCCTACCTGAGCAGAGGCAGAGGAGAACATGACACGTAAAAGTGGGGGGATCCAACAATAGAATTGTGGGGGAATTCAATGTCACCAGTATAAATACATAAATATTCCCCACTAGGAAAAAGTACATTTTGTTGTTGTTTCTACCCATCCCTGTGCATGAGTGTTAGTTATTGCTTTTGCTTCTATAGTGTCTCAGCTAGTTTTTCCATGCAAAGGATTGTTTTATATGGTTTTCTGTGCCTCTACAAGTCCATTAACTGTATTTAATCTCCCTATGTCAATCTTCTCTCACTTTCCAATTTTATTTCCTTATCTCTTTCCTTCTCTCTTGATTTTATCTCTCCTCTCAAATTTCTCTGTCTTCCCCTTTCTATGCTTGTAAATAAATGTTACCATCAAAGTCTTACTTTCTTTCTTTTTCTTTAAAATTTTTTTTCCTCATTGAGTTTATTGGTACATTTTAGGTATAAGGTACAGTTACAATCATTATTGGGATCTTGTACCTTTACATGACAGGTCTTGGTTGTCACTTTTTCCCCTTGTCCCTGCCCTCCCTTCACCTCCTCCTCCCCTCCCCATTTACAAACACTTTACTTCTTTTATCATTTGTATAAGGTACAGTTACAATCATTATTGGGATCTTGTACCTTTACATGACAGGTCTTGGTTGTCACTTTTTCCCCTTGTCCCTGCCCTCCCTTCACCTCCTCCTCCCCTCCCCATTTACAAACACTTTACTTCCATTTTATCATTTTCTTCTATTTTTTTCTTTTCCCTTATTACCTTTCCTCTACCCTTCCCACTTTCCCTATATCTTTAGCCCTTTTCTCCCTATTTCACATTGTCAATTATTTCATTAGGATCTTATGTACTACTACAGAAACTATTCAATATTTATACATGTGTGACTTATTTATTTTACTTAGAAGTATATCCTCAATATGTATCCATTTTCCTATGAATGAATCTAATTCCTCATTCTTTATGGCTGAATAGTATTCCACTTTATAGAAAAACCACATCTTCTTTATCCAGTTCCCAACTGATGGGCAAATGGGCTGTTTCCAACTTTTAGCTATTACAAACTATGCTGCTATAAACATAGGTGTTCATATATCACTGTGGTATGATTCTTTTGGAAAGATATCCAGCAGAGGGATGGCTGGGTCAAATGGAACCTCTAGTTCCAGCTCTTTGAGGTATCTCCATATTGATTTCCACAGTGATTGCACCAGTCTGCACTCCCACCAACAATGCAGAAGGGTTCCTTTCTCCCCACAACCCCACCAACATTTGCTATTGGTTTATTTCTTGATAGCAACCATTCTTTGTGGGGTGAGGTGGAATCTCAGTGTTGTTTTCATCTGCATCTCTCAAATGACCAGTGATGTGGAACATTTTTTTAATGTAATTACCTGCTGCTTTTACTTCTTTGTTTGAGAAATGTCTGTTCATTTCAGATGCCCATTTTTGAATTGGGTCCTTATATTTGGGGGGGGCTGATTATTTTGAGATATTTTCTTTCTTTTTCATCTTTTCTTACCCTAGCTTACATTAATCTTTCCCTGGTCTTTTCCCTGGTCTTTTCTTGAGTATGTGAAATAGTTGAGAACTCTGAGTACGTGAAATAGTTGAGAACTCTGAAGACAAGATTT
>NW_022900913.1:4449826-4450894 GCF_012274545.1 Fukomys damarensis
TATATATACTTGGTACCAGGGATCAAACTCAGGACCTTGTGCTTGTGAGTCAGGTGGCAGAACCACTGAGCTAAATCTCCAGCCCTAAGTTATAGAATTGGTTTTTCAGATATTAATATCAGTGGTAGTTATTTTTCCTTGCAAAGCAGTAGTAAAGATTGGACCTGCATTGAATAGGCTGAGTGGCTGCTCTCACTATGAGCTATGCCCACAGTCTAGGAAACATTACAAAGAGAAATCCCCTTTCTAAAAATGCCTCTGTACACCCGAGGTAGCAATATTCATACCAGCTGATCTACAAACTTCAACACAAAAAATGCAACAAAAAGAGGCAAAATCAGAATAGAATAAAGCTCCAAATCACTGGCAGAAGAAATCACAGAAACTGTATAGAGAATGGAAACTGAATAATGAATTGCTGAATGATGAGACATCAACAATGAAATTTAAAATTTCCTGGAATCAAATGGAATGAAAACACAACATATCAATAGGTGGGGGTCACAGTGAAAGTAGCCCTGACAGAGAAAATTGTAGGCATGAGTGCCTATATCAGAAAAACAGAATAAACAAATAAATAATGTATGGAGACTGGATAAAGAAGATTTTTTTTTTAATAAAATTGAGTGCTACTCAGCCATAAAGAATGAGAAACTAGGGCCAGGAATTTAGCTCAGTGGTTTGTCACCTGCCTCGCAAGCATAAGGACCCGAGTTTGATAAAAAAAAAAAAAAAAAAAAAAAAAAAAAAAAAAAAAAAAAGAATGAGAAACTAGAGATACTTATAGCTAAGTGGATGCACATTGAGGCCATACTCTTAATTGATAAGTCACATGTGTAAATACCAAATAGTTTCTCTGGTGTGAAAAACCAAAAGTGCAAATAAGGATCAAAATGTATAATTAATAATGTGTAATAGGAAGAAAAGGTCTAAAAGAGTAGATAGAGGAAATGGGAGGGGTAGGGGAAAGATAAAAAGGGAAAAGAAAAATTATGTAAAAGAAAAACATGGAAACAATGTCTTTGTAAACAGGGAAGGGTGGAAGGGATGAAGGGAGGTGGGAAATGG
>NW_022900913.1:4451040-4541047 GCF_012274545.1 Fukomys damarensis
AAAAAAAAAAAAAAAAAAAAAAAAAAAAAAAAAAAAAAAGAATGAGAAACTAGAGATACTTATAGCTAAGTGGATGCACATTGAGGCCATACTCTTAATTGATAAGTCACATGTGTAAATACCAAATAGTTTCTCTGGTGTGAAAAACCAAAAGTGCAAATAAGGATCAAAATGTATAATTAATAATGTGTAATAGGAAGAAAAGGTCTAAAAGAGTAGATAGAGGAAATGGGAGGGGTAGGGGAAAGATAAAAAGGGAAAAGAAAAATTATGTAAAAGAAAAACATGGAAACAATGTCTTTGTAAACAGGGAAGGGTGGAAGGGATGAAGGGAGGGCTGGGAAATGGGGAAAAATAAGAACCAAGATAGATCATGTAGGGGTATAAGATCCCAACGATGAATGTAACTGTACTGTATACCTAAAATGTACCAATAAACTTAATAAAGATTAAAAAATAGAGCTATTTCATTTTTGGAGGAAATTAATAATAAATAAATAAAGGATCTATGAATCATAGAGCTGATTCTTTGAAAAACAGGATTGATAAACCCTTCACAAAACTTACCAAACAAAAGGGAAAGGTGACGGCAATTATAACAGACAACCCACACCACTGAATTACAAAGTATTATTAAAACCAATCTGAAAACTTATATTTCAACATTCTGGAAAGTAGAAGAAACAGATAAATTTCTGGACTCGAAATCAAGAAGGCGTGGAAATCTAAACAGATCAACCACATGCAAAACATGTGAAACAGTTAAAAAAATCTTTCCAATGCAGGAAAGCTCAGAACCCAGTGGCTTTACTGATGAATTCCACCAGGCATTTACAGAAGAACTAGTACCAATGATTCTCAAATTTTCCCGGATATGGGAAGGGAACAAAATGCCTCCAAATTCTTGCAGTGAAACCAGCATTAACCTGATAACAAAAGCAGGTGAGGACTCAATAAAACTGGAGCTCTACAGATGAATATCCTCGATCAACAAGGGCACAAAAATGAATAAGGTGCTTGCAAAAAGAATTCATGATGTATATTAAAAAATTAATATACTATGACTAAGTAGATTTCATCCCAGGGATGCAAGACGTTTCAGTGTATGAAGCAATAAATGTGATGCATGACATCAATAAAACCAAGAGCACCAACCATGTAACCAGCTCGACGGATGCCAAAACACCCCTGAAGACAATAAGTTTAAAAATATCTTTCTTCAAATTGACAAAAGCCATACATTACAAACCCATAGTCAGAAATGGAGTGGGAAAACAGAAAGCATTTTCTCTAAAATTAGGAATGAGACAAAAATGTCCACACTCATCACTCCTGTTCAATACAGTGCCTGATTAGGCAGGCAGGCAAAAGAAAATAAGGGCACAAATAGGAAATGGAGAAGTCAAATTATCCCTGTTTGCAGATGCTATGATTCTTAACATAGAAGATCCAAAGTACTCCATCAGAGGTCTGTTAGCTCTGAGAAACAAACTCAGGAAAGGGGCAGGATACAAAATAAACGCATACACAAAATTAAAAAAGCAGTAGCTTTTCCACAAATCAATAGCACACCCCCTGAGAAAGTAACCAGGAAAACACTTCTATTCACAACAGCTTGAAAAATGAAATACTAGGAACTAAGCTAACCAAGAAGATGAAAGACCTCCAAAATGAAAATTACAGAACACTGAAGAAATAAATTGAAGAAGACATTAAAAAATGGAAAGATACCTCTTGTTAAAGGGTTGGCAGGACCAATATTGTCAAAAAGCCGTATCACCAAAACCAATCTATAGATTCAATCTGATTTCTATTAATATATACCAACATTCCATAAAGAACTAGAAAAAAATCCTAAAATTCATATGGATGCACAAAAAAGTCAGAATAGCCAGAACAATTCTGAGCCAAAATGGAAATGCTGGAAATATCACAATATTTCAAATTACACTATAAAAACAACATGGTACCGGCCCAGAGATAGACACATAGAACAATAAAATGGAACAAAAGATACAGAAATAAGCCATGCACCTACAGCTATCTGATTTTTTGACAAAGGGGCAAAAAAATATGTTGGAGAAAAGATAATCTCTTCAAAAATGATACTGAAAATTGTATTGCCATATCCAGAAGACTGGAAGTAGATTTTTAGCTCTCACCTTGTACTAAAATCAGACCTCAGTGGATCAAAAGCCTAGACATCAAATCAGAAACCTTGCAACTATTGGAGGAAAACATAGTAGAAAGATTTGAAGCCATAGGCCCAGGTGACATTTTCCTGTCTTAGATCTCAACATCACAGGAAAAAAATACCAAGAATCAATAAACGGACTACGTCAAATCAAAGTCTTCTGGAGAGCCAAGGAAATAATCAAGAGTATGAAATGTCTAACATAAGTTATACAAACAGCAGAATTTCTACAGATTATAGTTGTTTTCATAGTTATTATATCAGTGCACACTGAAGAGGTAGATTGGATGGAAATAACTCATTAATGTGGTCCCACATGCCCATCTGTTCAGGACATGATTAATTCTGATAGGCTTCCTCAATAGAAAAATCACTCTAATTTGCAAATCACTTGAGAAGATCTTTAGGTAGTTTAGCTATAACTTTTCCAAAGAACGAAAAAGCACTGGAAGTGGTAAGAGAGACTGTAAATAATCTAAAATACAATTAATTTTATATCGAGTATAATTATTATATTAGATAGTATCAATCATGTCTCTACTATATCTCAGGCATGGCTCTACATATATTAACTCACTAAGCTATGTGACTATCTAACGGCATAGTTCTGCTATTCACTTCACTTTCCAGATGGGAAACTGAGGCCCAGAGTCTCAGTAGCTTGCTCAACATCAAAAGATGGTGGCTGAGATATTGTTGGAAGCAGCCATCCTGTGAAGAGTACGCCCAGCCCTGCACTGCCCAGTTGTGCTTCTGTTACGGCTGTTATGTGCTTCTACCTGGCTGTCCAGCATTGTAACTACTTACGAGTCTATTGAACATTTAAATGTCGCAAGTGCAACTGAGGTACCATTCTTAATGTTGTCTAATTTGTATACATTTTAAAATTTAAAGAGGAACACTTGGCTAACAGGTACCATACCTGGGCACCTTAAATCCTAAATATTCACTTCTTTCTACTAAAAACTACACCAAAGACTTTCATTCTGGAATCAAGATCCATTGAATTAGAAATGAAAAACTCAATACCTCTAGGATAGTTTAATTGATTTAATTGTTTGTGTTTGTGCAACACACAACTGAGGCATTTGAAAAAAATCTGTCTTTGTTCGTTGAAGAATTTAAGGCCTTACATCTTTCTTTAAAAAATGAAACTCAGAAATTATGATATGATATGGGGTGGCCACTGTTTCATCTCATGAGAAAGAATTTAGAGTAGAGCACAGCGTAGGCAGAGTTACAGGCAGGCGTCAGACCACAGGCGTTTGTGTGTGTGCAGCATGAAGAAGTAACTGAACACAATGAGCTGGTGAGAAAGAGGGGACCGGAGACAGAGCAGGACAGTGGGTCACTGCGGTAAACAAGCCACCCAGCAGGTGCCAGGCCAGTGGTAACCGACATGTCACCGGATGCCTCATCAACGTGTTATGACTGATTCAGTTTTGCTGCAGATGAGGAAATAAAAGTTAACTCATTCATATTTAGGGGAGCAGGGTGTCGTAGATCCCACATCATGGGCCGTCTGCAAGGACCTGGGGGATTTCGCTTCTCTCTGCGTTTTCAGAAACCGCCAGCTGAGCCTGGAACCATGTGCCGGACTGTGGAGCGCGAGCTTCCAGACACTGGCTCTGCCCAGGGCTGCCTAGCACTTGCTGGTTTTGTGGCTTTTGTGGTCTTCTGACCGGCTCAGCCTCTGTCTGCCGTCACACGATGATGGGAGGAATGAGAATGACTTCGACCAAAAGGCAGCGCTCGCCAAATCGTGTGCCCGTGAGTTGTCACCGCACCACTCTCTGCAGAGGAAGCGTGGCCAGCAGACTTCGCAGCTGTTCTCAGCAGCTCAACTCCATTCTTTACTAAAGCCGCTCCTGAAGATTTTGAACGTCCTATATGCAGTGGTTTGGACTCTCATGGAAACCAGGATGTTGCCAGTGGCATACAGAATCCATTTGTGCATTTCACAGGCAGTGCTGACTGCTCCGGGCTCCAGGCTGGCTGTTTCCAGGCCTGGAGTCTGAGTGAGGTTGGCCAGGTTTAGAGTGAGAGACTCGACATGGGCCACACCAGGCACAGCATTGTAACTGCAGCTGAGGGCTGCTCAAAACATGCCCTTCGCCCGACCTCTGACATCTGCACAGTCCCATTTTGCAAACCATACAAACACATAGGAGTGGGCAATTTTATTGCTCATACAATTACCATATGTGTTACGATCAAAATGATTTTTGCCTATTAAATTAAAATGCAAACTAAATTTCAAACAGTTTTAAGCAGATTTTTCTAGGTAAAATTATATTTAGAAGGAAAGGATTTACCTTTATATTGTTAACAAAAATCTAGGTTCACAGAGTTGAAGAAATTCAATTTTTTTCTTCCTCATCAAGATGTGCTTGTTGTCCTCACCGATGAGAGGCAACTATAAATTTATGGTGTGTGTAGGCTCACTGAATCTAAAAACAAGTCGTGCCATTATTTATATCTCCCTGTAAGAAAGGCCTTGTCTGGGGAGAGAAAAACAGCCCAAGGCTGTCAACCTTAGGTGATGCAATTATTACCTGAAAAAGATGGAGGTTTGCTTCCCGCTAAAACACAGCGTGAATTTGTTATTCCATCTCCCAGTGTCTTGGGGTCCTTGAACATTCTTCATGGTCTATGGAAAACTCGAGTAGAGCGTAGAAGAAAGTGGGAAACCGGCCCCCAGGCAGAGGCAAAGAGGACTCGCATCCTTTTCATGACCACACAGTGCCCACCAGGTGCTTCGCACTTGGGATTTGAGGAGTAGTCAGCGCTGCACGGTGAAGAGAGATCTGCTGTGAGCTTAGCCGATGGTGAAAACCGGGTGATCTACCTGGCCCAGTCACTGCTCGCTTGGGTGCTCGTACTTCTCCTGGGGCGGGTGCTTCCCTGTGACCCAGTTTATCACACCTGGAGCCCGCCCCTCTCTCCTCTCCCTCCACGTGTTTTTCTGCCACGGTTTCCTTCCATCTCTAACCTAATCTAGCTTCTGAGTTCCTGGCCAGATGGTCAGGACCTTCATCACTGCCTCTAACTTGTGGACACCCTGCCCCGTGTCCACACTGCCCCGTGTCCTGTCACTTCTCTGCACACAGTGGGTGGCTTGGTCCACTGGGAGGGCCCCCTCCCCAATGTCTTTCAGTACGAGTGCGGTGAGGCTGCGACTGGCTGCCTCGTGCGGAGCCAGTCCTCCCGAGGTGCTGGCTGTCCAGGAGGCCCCATAAATGCACCCGCAAAGACGAGGAGATCCTCTCCCGGATAGTCCTTGGGGCTGTACTCACAGAGTTGCATCATGCCAGTCGGAAGCATGGCTGTCACCATCTTCATTTACGAGTTAGTTATGGTTTGGAGAGATGCATTTGGGCTCTGAGTTGGCTGTGGGCCGGTGGTGGACATGAAGGTGCCCCGTTGAGCAGACTGATAGCCCTGGCTGCAGTGGCTCCTGTTTTCTCTGACTTGTGTATTAGCTTCCTCCTGCTGTTATAACGAATTGTGGAGAATTAGTGGTTTACAGCACCACAGATGCATTCTTCTGCAGTACTGGTCGCTCCGGGCTGACCCTGCCGCGTTCCTCCAGGCTGGCAGGCGGGTGCCTCCTGCCTTTCTAGCCCTTGGTGGCCACATCTCTCAAGGTGTGGGTGCTTCCCTGAGCTCCACTTTCAAAGCCCTGGCAGGACTGGGACTGCATCTCAGCTTTTAAGGACCGCGGTGGATTGGGTCCATCCGCATCCCGTCCCTTTGCCATGTGACCTGACGTACGCCACGGTTTGGGGACCCGGATGTGGCTGTCTTGACTTGCTCTCTACTCGTCTGGTCCACCACCGCCGCACCTCCGGCGGAACTTCTTCTGGGCGGACTCATCACTTTGGGGCCCCGCTGGCCTCGTTCCTTCCCCCACCCACAGACGTCCATCTTTTATCTTTCACCCCCACAGCGCCCTCATCTCAGGACTGCCTCTCCCCACCCATGTCACAGGGCCTCCTGAGGCCAGCCTGCTCTTCTCAGGACCTGCATGTGTCGCTCCTCATCCTTATAAAAGCGACTGATCAGCTTCCGGTGCGCACACAGTAAGACAGAAGGAGTCAACAGATAACCAGGGAGATGCGAGTGCAAAATACAGACCGAAGAGCGAGGCGAAGGGGAGAGGCTGCTCCACAGTGTCACTGTCTGAAGTCTGCTTCGTCCCCAGCATGAGCTCACAGGCTGGGCTCTGAGTTTTCCTAACATTAGGTCAAAGAGCAAACTGTGATCTTTCACAATATGCTTTTAAAGGATTCTTGGCAGCAAATTCTGTTTTTTCCCCCTAATGATTTATTTCAAACAACCCCAGGCTATGAAACAGATGAAATCTAAAGTGCTCTCCGAAGTCTGACCCCTCTCCTCTTTTTCTTTGAACCTGTCAGGGTGGCTGGCGTCCTGGGTCTCTGCATCTGCTCTCCCTTCTCCCTAGGGCCCTCACGGTCTCCACGCTCCCTCCGGGCTGGCTCCTGCACCCAGGGAAGACTGTGATTTGGGCCCAGCCACGCCCACTTGGTGGATTCCCTGGGAGGAAGCGTGGAGGCCTGGGTACCGCGTTGTAGAAGCATTTTAAAGTAAAAAAATCAAGCTAGCAAAGCCTCAAATGAAATGCGCACCACCATTCTCTGATGAGTACTGAGTAACAATGAACAAATTATATATATATATAGAAATGCTAAGGTTTTGAGTCACTGAAAGTCATCAGGAAGAAATCCCATGATCATTGCTTATATCTGGTCTGTTCATGGATTGCACTAGTAATAAATGGCATGCACATAATTTGCAGATAACTACGTACGTACGTATTCCATTAATCCTCCCTCCCTTCTCCTCCTCTTTGTTCTTTTCCTTTTTCCTCTTCCTCTCCTCTTCCCCTCCTCCTTCTCTCTGCTCTTCATCCTCCTGCTCCTCCTCCTCCTCCATCTTCCTTCTTTCAGCTTTGTGCTGCCCAGCTGGCCTCCAGCTCTGCTTCAGCCTCCTGGGTAGCTGGGAGCACAGGCACGTTTTACTGCCCCCAGTATTTTTTTTGAAACATAATTTTAACAAAACTGATATTCTACCAACAGTAATTACCTGAAAGATTTAACAGTGAAATGTCATATTCAAAGTATGTCTTGAAAAGTATATTGAAGAAAATATAAAACAATTTTAAACATTATATTTTCACATATTTTTTCCAAAGGGCTAATTTTGTTCCTGTTATCCATATTTTTATTAAGATCATAATATGAAAATTAAAATTATTAATAATAATAGCTTTAAATAAAAAAATTTAACTATTTCTTTCATTCTGGAACTTTTAGTGAAATCTCAGTACATATTTTATAAGAGTGAAGCTACGGTTTAGCATCCATCTCTGTAATAAAGCCACGACCGTGCTTCATTTGTAGGTCCAGGACTAGATTTAGAAACAAATACTACACACAAATGCTGCACCAACAGCCACCAGACATAACCATCAGGAAACCATCACAGCATCACTGCGGTTTATCAGAGGACGTTCTGGGCCAGGAAGAGGAGCACAGAACGGGACTGCGGAGCTCTTGGGGAGCCCAGGAGGACTTTTCACCATGAGAGGACCCACGGTGGGAAGGTTGTGACTCTTTTCCCAAGGGGCAGAGCCAACGGCATGTGGAGCAATCACCTCTCTGTCATGGGAACTCATTCCACGACCCCAGTGGGTGCTAAAACTGGGGATGGCACAGAGCCTTGTGCATTTGTAGGGAGGACAGACAGGCCAGCAGCATGAACCGCCTGATGGAGCTACTTCATGTCCTGCGCAGGACTGAGCGAGGCAGTGGTTTCATCACACCATGCAGAGTAGCACATATTTAAAACATGAGATATTTATTTCTTGAAAGTTCTGTTTAATGTCTTCAGGTTGTAGTTGGTGACTGAAACCACAGAAAAGAAGAACACAAATGAGAAGGAGAGGGAGGGGGAGAGAGAGAGAAAAGAGAAGGGAAGGGAAGGGAAGAAGAGGAGGAAAGAGGTGAAAGCAGCGAAGGCAGAGGACAGAGGAGGCTGTGATGGAAACCAGCCCTCGAAGCCATGGAGGCTAAGCAGCGCCCCACACCACCAGGTCCTGTCTGGGAGCTGAGGACTCTTGGATGGCAAGGAAGCCGAAGATGTCAACCTCAGCTCAGGCCAAAGGCCTGAGAACCCAGGAGTTGGGTGGGTCACTTGTGCAAATCCTGAAGTCTGAAGGCTGAAGAGCTGGAGCTCTGGCGTCCAAGGTCAGGAGAAGATGGAGTCTCCTGCTCCAGAAAAGAGTGAAAAATCCCCCTTTCTGTGACTCTGTTCCAGTTAGTGCCTCACTCAGTGGAAAGTTTATCCCCTAACTGGGTAAGGGCAGCGCATCCTTACTGAGTCCCTGATTCAATGCCAATCTCTCTTAGAACCTTTCACGGAAATGCTCAGAAATAATGCTTTAGCAGATATCTGAGCACCCCATAACCCAGTGAGGTTGACACCCCAAGTTAACCACCACGTAAAGCAGGTTTACTTGTCACTTCTCTTACATGCTCCTGGCATTCACAGCTGTCTGCACCCTGACTGTCTCTGCTCACTGCAGACTTTTTTTTTACTATTACCTTCAATTGCAGAATTTCTCCTTCATCCTCTCAAATGTTTCTGCCCCACTTTCTCACACAAGAAATTCAGCTATTCAGAAGACCTCGTCTTGCTTGTGTTGGCCACCACAGAAAGTACCATAGGCATGGACTTCATGGAAAGGAGCAATGAGTGCTGGTCGTTTCATTGCATGTTTCTTTTTTAGTGAAAATCCTCAAGGGAGGCATGTTTTTGGCCCATTTGACATAGGAGGAAACAGACCTGCCAAAGGCAGAAGAATCAGGCAAAATCAGCCAGCTACGAGCAGCAGAGCGGGGACTAGAATACAAACCAGGCTGGTTTCAAAGCCTATGTCTGGCACAGACAAGACCACGGAGTATTTTAAAGAAACTAAAGAGGATGTCTGAGCCCACACAGGACAGCTCCCTCCATCTGGACTTGCGGAGCTCTTGGGGAGCCCAGGAGGACTTTTCACCATGAGAGGACCCACGGTGGGAAGGTTGTGACTCTTTTCCCAAGGGGCAGAGCCAACGGCATGTGGAGCAATCACCTCTCTGTCATGGGAACTCATTCCACGACCCCAGTGGGTGCTAAAACTGGGGATGGCACAGAGCCTTGTGCATTTGTAGGGAGGACAGACAGGCCAGCAGCATGAACCGCCTGATGGAGCTACTTCATGTCCTGCGCAGGACTGAGCGAGGCAGTGGTTTCATCACACCATGCAGAGTAGCACATATTTAAAACATGAGATATTTATTTCTTGAAAGTTCTGTTTAATGTCTTCAGGTTGTAGTTGGTGACTGAAACCACAGAAAAGAAGAACACAAATGAGAAGGAGAGGGAGGGGGAGAGAGAGAGAAAAGAGAAGGGAAGGGAAGGGAAGAAGAGGAGGAAAGAGGTGAAAGCAGCGAAGGCAGAGGACAGAGGAGGCTGTGATGGAAACCAGCCCTCGAAGCCATGGAGGCTAAGCAGCGCCCCACACCACCAGGTCCTGTCTGGGAGCTGAGGACTCTTGGATGGCAAGGAAGCCGAAGATGTCAACCTCAGCTCAGGCCAAAGGCCTGAGAACCCAGGAGTTGGGTGGGTCACTTGTGCAAATCCTGAAGTCTGAAGGCTGAAGAGCTGGAGCTCTGGCGTCCAAGGTCAGGAGAAGATGGAGTCTCCTGCTCCAGAAAAGAGTGAAAAATCCCCCTTTCTGTGACTCTGTTCCAGTTAGTGCCTCACTCAGTGGAAAGTTTATCCCCTAACTGGGTAAGGGCAGCGCATCCTTACTGAGTCCCTGATTCAATGCCAATCTCTCTTAGAACCTTTCACGGAAATGCTCAGAAATAATGCTTTAGCAGATATCTGAGCACCCCATAACCCAGTGAGGTTGACACCCCAAGTTAACCACCACGTAAAGCAGGTTTACTTGTCACTTCTCTTACATGCTCCTGGCATTCACAGCTGTCTGCACCCTGACTGTCTCTGCTCACTGCAGACTTTTTTTTTACTATTACCTTCAATTGCAGAATTTCTCCTTCATCCTCTCAAATGTTTCTGCCCCACTTTCTCACACAAGAAATTCAGCTATTCAGAAGACCTCGTCTTGCTTGTGTTGGCCACCACAGAAAGTACCATAGGCATGGACTTCATGGAAAGGAGCAATGAGTGCTGGTCGTTTCATTGCATGTTTCTTTTTTAGTGAAAATCCTCAAGGGAGGCATGTTTTTGGCCCATTTGACATAGGAGGAAACAGACCTGCCAAAGGCAGAAGAATCAGGCAAAATCAGCCAGCTACGAGCAGCAGAGCGGGGACTAGAATACAAACCAGGCTGGTTTCAAAGTCTATGTCTGGCACAGACAAGACCACGGAGTATTTTAAAGAAACTAAAGAGGATGTCTGAGCCCACACAGGACAGCTCCCTCCATCTGGACCAGAGAAGTTTGCTTCTCTCTGAGCGTTCAGCCCCTCGGGAGCATGTCCCCCATCACCTCTGATGCCCCACGAAATCCTTGGTGGGTGGGATGAGTGTGACAGATCTTCAGGGCAAACATGTCGCATTATCTGTGAGTAACTTTTACACCTTACCACGATGCCGTCTTTGTAAGTGGTGGCCAGTCTGTTCTATGTACACACCAGTGGAGAAAGCAGGGGCTTGTCATTACCCCACCACTGTGTGCCTCTTTAATTGCATAAATTACAAGGTGTATCAGTCACTTCTCCATCGCTGAGACAAAATAGCTGCTACAAATTAAAATGAAGAGAGGTCTATTTTGTCTCATGGTTTTCAGAGGATTCCATCCATGGTTGACTGGTTCCAAGGTAGAAACAGCATGGCAGAGAAAGCTGTTCATCCCATGGCAGCCAAAAGATCAGGAGAGTAGGGAGGAGCAGGGAAAGGAACCCACCCTCCCAGGCCACATGCCAGTGACCACTTCCACCCGGCCCCACCTCCTCACAGAGCATGCATCCCTCCACTCATCCGTGGGTGAATCCGTGATGAATATATCACTTCCATGACCCAGTCACCTTCAAAAAGCCCTACCTCTGAACACATAGGAACTGGAGGGGTGTGTTTTGGAGCTGAAGTACAACCCAAGGATGAGTGTTGTTACTGATCACATTTCTATAAGCCTAAGAGTAAACTACTGGGTTTGTTGAGAATCACTTGCTCATTTCAATTAGAAATGAAACTCTGGCGGTGACCTGCATCCAAGACTTTGAATTTAACAGAGGAGATCAACTGGATGGATCCCTTGGTCAATTCGAGGCTCTACCATGTTGGGTGCCGTTTCATGAACTGCAAGTATAGCCATAAACCACAGTCTCTACCCTGAGCATGCTCATTTTTGGTAGAAAGGGAAGACAAGCGAACACATTCCTAAATGGAATAGTAAGCCATTGTTTCTTCTTTTCCTTTGTTCAATATTTGCCAACCTGTGCAGCATAAAGCAAGCATTTGCTGCCTAGAAGTAGGCAGGATATAAGTAGGATATAAGAATCTTTAAGCCATCTATGCAGCCTTTTGTGAAGAGCCAAATTCATAGACCTTAGGCACTTGTGTTGTCATTGCAGTAAATCTGGATTCGCAGAGCAGGTGCCTTTATTATTTACACATAATAAATGCACATTATTTTTAACTATTACAAGATTGGAATTTAAGGTTGTCGATTGAATTTATGGATCTTCCTCACATCAGAAAAACTCAAACCCAGATGGACCTTGTGAATTTTCCATAATACAGACTAAGCTATCAAGGGGAAAGATGATAACTTGTAATCTTTGTAAATGCTATGAATTATGGTGGCAATCCTAAGACACCTACTCGTGCAACCAGTTCAATTTCTGGTAGGTGTTGCTGTCTGATTACCAAAGTTGAATAGAAGCCAGTTGCATTTCTGAGCTCCCTGCTCTGCTGTGTGCGGTTAACCCTTTGAAGAAGATGTTTGACTTCAGCCTGGGGCTGTGTGTCCCCGGCTGTCAGCAGGGTTGTTCTAATGGGATTTCATCCTTGCTCTTCTTTTCTAGCTCAGCTCCACACACCAGGCAGCCCAAAGTCCAAAGAGTGGGTTTTTCCTGGTTATTAGAGGCATTGTCTGGGCGTCTATTACATTAAAGATATCTCTGAGGGAGAAGAGAGTTTCTGACAATTCTTTATGAAAACTTTCAATTTTACATTGCCTGGGGCTTGTTAATCCCTTCCCAGCCCTCTCTTTTGCTGTGGTTCAGCATTAGTACTTCCCTAGCATCCATGTCCCAATTTCCAATAGCATTATGGGTGGGGTCCTTTGCGCTAAAATTCCAGACACCTGGAGAAAGGTAAAAGTTCCAGCAGGCGCTCTTCTCTGTTATGGGAAAAGGGAGAGAATGGGGCAGGATGAGAAACCATAAGCTTATGGGATGTAACTGAAATAAATGGTGAAAGTTTAAATTTAAAAAATCTATAGTAAAGGACACAATTTCATCAATCTCCCTCAAAATGCAGTGATACCTCAGTTCATCAACGTAATTATTTCCACAATTCTGGTCACAAACTGAAGTGGATGAGAATTGCATTGAATTTTTCCATAAGGTCAACACTGAACCTAATCATCAAATAACCACTGTCCACCATGCTTAAGACTCACTCACCTCGTTGTCCTTGCCACTTTCTGAAGCAGTTCTGGACGTCCTTTGCGAGAGTCTTCATAAGGTACTGTATGAAAATACAGTGAGTGCTGCTGCCAAGTACTACCCAACAGAAAGGCGGGCTTGTAGAAACATTACAGTGTGCCCTCATCCATCCTATTCATGGGCTCTGACATCACCAGAGGAGCACAACCAGCGATGCTCGGGAAAGAGGACTGTGGAACTGCTTCAGGGAGTGACAAAAAAGATGGGCTAAATGTGTTTGCAGTAAGGGGTCAGATCTGGAGACAGAGTGATGGCAATGCACCTATTACTGTAATAAATTTTTAAAAAATTTTAATGTTGACCCTAGTTTTTTACCACTTGTCATATATACCGAAAAGTGTCAGTCATAAGTCATTCCTAAATATAAAAGCAATTGATATATTTCTTCCCGGTAAAGATGGCATCTGAAGGAAACATGAGAAAGCAATTATACTTTGAGGAAAATATGACCCTTAACAAAAGCTTAGGGGACGAGACCCTTGGAAATTTCCCTGTCATGGCATTCAGTTTCAGGGTAGTGGTGGCTTGGGGTCATGTGACACCTTTAAGATTATTTATGGCTACAAATGTAAAAACTGGAATAACTTTTCATTCTGCTCCATCATTTTCAAGTGATGACATTTAGTAAACTTTTAAGTCTATTTGTTAAAAACATTACAAAGCCTACCCACTCTAATTACTTTGCAAGAACAATTGATTGACAGCCTTCAGTAAGGCTATTTAATACCCAAATATTAATAAAACTCTGACACAGTTTGTTGGTGGAATTACAAATGTGTGCTGTGTTTTAAGAAGTTCATAATTATGTAGTGTCAGTCTTAATTGGGTGTCTTATTTCAACTAGTCAGCCAAAAATCAACAGAAAATGAAGTTAGAAGTAGAATTTCTTGTCACTTGGTCACAAAGGTGGAAATCACAGTTTCAAGCACAGTGAACATATTTGATAAAATTTTAATTGAGTCTCAAGTTTAAATTGTTAGGTCCTATGCCCTTTGGCACAACATAAATATCCCAAGGAATCTACCCTCAGATAAAGTCATACAAGTATCTATGCATAATATTTGAGGAGGTTAATTTCAAAATTATTTAAAATTGGAAAATAGAGAAAAAAATTATTAAAGATCTCAAAAAGCAGAGAGATAATGCGGTCACACAGTTTAATAATTACAGTACATACCTGGAATAATATATAAATGAGATATAAATTTTTAAGATATTATCTGTTTGTTTCCCTTTCTAAGGATCTTTTTGGTCTATATCTTATGCAAGAGTAACTAACTACTTTGATACACAGTGTATTAATTACTGTCATTCTCTTATTTTGTTATGAAATTTTGTTTTTTCACAAAATAAAACATGTAAGATTGTAGATGTGTAATCTATAATCTACTATAGATGTATAATCTTTTCACATGCAAAAGATGGGAAGTGAACAAGAGAATGAAATACTTGACTTGTTAAATGAAAAAGACCAAGTTATATACACTACAGATGACTTGTGTATAAGGCAGTTTCCCGGTAGTGGCCCACCATATCCAACACCCTCAACTTGAGAGAGGAGAGGTTCATTTTGGCTTGTGGTTTCAGGGGATCCAGTCCGTGACTGGTTGGCTTTAAGGCAGGAACATCATGGTGGAAGGGCATGGAGTGAAGCTGCTTGCAAGCAAGAAAGGGATCAGCATTAGAGAAGAATGAGGCAGGAGCACATATAATACCCACGGCCTAAGCCCCCAGAGGTGGGCTTCACTGACCCCTTAGCTGGCTCCCAAGCCAATCAAGCTGACTATTAAACTTAACTACCACTTGAATTCTTCTTGGGGTGTGTGTGTGTGTGTGTGTGTGCGTGCGTGTTTGCAGGAATGTTTCTACGTATGGGGGAAATTCTTGGGAGAGAGCACTAATATTTAGTAGTCTGAGGATTCAAGTTAGCATATACATTGGGAAGCACTTGACAATTAAGAACTGTTTAACCTTTCAGCTGGAGTGTATCATGTGGGTAGAAACCCAGATTCATGGAAGTAAGAGTGCAAGAGGAATTTCTGTCAGTGGGTAAGTGGACTAAGAATTCAGTTCAATTCTCCCACTGAAGACTGCCTACAAAATACAAAATAAATGGTAGGTAAATTATAGAAATTATGCTCAAATGCACAGGAGACCGAACAGTGACTATGCTCTCCCCCGAAGATTAGGATCTTGCTGGAAGGGAGGTCGGCAGCAGGAAGTGCCTTTGTCTTGGAGCTTGCTGTTGGTGAGGGAGCTCATTTGCCAGCATTCCACTTCAGGGTAAAAGACAGCAGGGTGGAGGTCCCCTCTGTGCAGGGCAGGGGCTCCATAAACCTCCTGAGGCCTTGGTTGGGCTGTGAAGATTTCGCACTTGGACACAGAAGGAGGCCAGCTTCACAGAGCTTGAGCCAATGTGTCAGAAAACCGGTACTCTGCACCAGGATGGGGCTGACCCTCCATGCTCGCCTGTGCGCCCAGTGCCTAGCAAATGTTAATAAAAATCCCTCTTGAAGTAGATGACTTAATCCTGGGTTTTTTATTTTTTTCCTTAGGATAACTTTTTATAAATAAAATGCTTGGCTCGAACATCAAAGACAACATGGCACACAAGGGGAAAATTATACCAGCAAAACCAAAAGGAAGCTTTTGAACACATGAGAAATTAGAAATACTAAGTGAAAACACCAAGATAACAATATGTACTATTGCCGGAAGATTAAAATGTAAAAGCTTTAACATATATGTGGAAATAAACAAGTGACACTGCAATTTGGATAAAGAATTAAATAAAAATGCTGGAGTGGCTGAGTGTAATTAGCTGAACTGAGCACTCAGCAAATGGATTTAACAGCAAATTAACCGTAACAAACAGGTGCATCAGAGAAAATTTAATTTTAAGTACTGACAGTCAAGAGGATTAAAAATACAGAAGAAATGGAAAGGAAACAGAGGATGAATTAGAACTAACATTAAACTGGAGTCTTAGGACATGACTTAGAGAAAAGTCTAAAAATAAAGTAGTAAAACTGATAAAGCCAATAATGAGAATCTTAGTCAGTGAGGAATGTGAAATATTATGTTTAAGGAAAGGCCATCTGCACTGAAGCCTGAGAACAATAGAGAGTATAAACCAGCAGGCAATGGTTATTTTCATTGTACTGACACAAAATAAGCAGCAATTTAGAATTCTGATTCTGGCAGAGACAGCTGTCTGGGGGAGACAAGGCATCAGCATTTGTAAAGAGCAGAACCACTCTCGGAATTTACAGAGTGATCTGTGGAGAGAGCGCAGTGGGCTCGAATCTGCCTGCCCTGTTAAGGAGGTAGCAAGGAACAAGGTGAGATGGACGAGCCACCTCTGAGGGTCCCACCCTACACAGGGAGCACAGGAAGCAACACTTCCAGTCTTGGGAGTTCAATCCACATGCCTTTAATGCACTCAGAAATAGTGAGTATGCGCACGGCCATGGAGCTACGGTGTTCGTAGGCCTGGGCCAGTCTGGCCAGTTAAAGGTGAGGGCTGCAGCTGTTACCTTAAGAACCTCACAGCAGGCCCTGCAGCACAGGGCAGGAGGCCTGAAGCTGAAGCTGACAAGCAAGCCTTCCCCAAAGCTGAAGGGAGTGTGTCAGCAAGGGGCCTCCCCATTCAACAGTGCCTTGAAATACGTATCAAGATGTGACACCCACGTACGCCCATTCCCCACAATGAACGTACGTAATATGCATGGCAAACACATTCTAGTGAAATATTTTTTTAAAATTAAAATCTGCACATAGAGGAATTTAGTACATGCACACCTCACGTCTTTATTATTTTGTGGAGAGAACATTTAAAATCTACCGTAGCGACTGGCAAGTATAAGACGCATTTCTCTTAACTGTGTTCCCCATCCTGAGCAATGCATGGGTGGAGAAAATGCAGTATATGTGTGCGCACCTTGCGTTGCTCTCCAGCCTCAGGACAGAAGAAGGCCCCATCATTTATGGCAGCACGGATGACCCTGGAGGACCTAGGGGACGCTGAGTGAGGACATTAAGCCAGACATGGAAATGCAAACCTCACCCAACGTTGCCTATACATGGAGTCTGAAATAGTTGAATCCATAAAAGCTGAAAGTCAAAGATGGGCCTTCAGGAGCTGGAGCAGGGTCAGCCAGGGCAGAAGACCCTGTTGAGAGGGACAGTTCCAGCCAGATCCGGTGAGCAGGGCGACTGCCCACAACTCCAAGAGAGCCATCGTGGCTTTCAGTGTGTGTGAGCCAAACACCAAATAGTGAATCAACCCATCTAATTATTTTTAAATGAGAGGCTGACTTAAAATAACAAAGGCTCACTTTCTCGGAGACAGAACAGAGACAGGAAAGGGGACCTGGCTGGACCAGGCCAGCACCCAGAACTTGAATTCCATGGAGGCTGGGATACGGGATGAGCCATCCACCCCCACAGGAGGAGAAGAGCACATTTTATTAGTAGATGAACAGGTATTGGTCGTGTAGATGAAAACAGAAAAATATTATGATACCATAACTTACTAGTGCCCGGCAATGTCTCATCCTAATTTCATTTCTAAATCCTCACTAGTCCTCAGTTTTTGTGTTTTTGATAAATTCAGCTTTTATGGGCTTTTAATTAAACTATTAGGCTAAACTGGCTTTTGAAAATAATTTCCTCTTAGTTAGCTTTAAATATCCCCTGAGTATTTCTTTTACCAAGAAGTGTTCATATTACATTAAAAAAAATCAAATATTTTTCAGGGATTCATTTGCCTTTCTGACAGAATTTTGGATGACAGGGAAACCTGCCTACATTTTGAAACATGTCTTTTGGGTTTTTTTCCTGTGGGCTAAAGCAAAGGAGAGTGTTGATTTTAGCCAAAACTTTTTGCTCCTTATTCACTAAGCAAGGATTCTAGTGGCTTTGGGAACTCATTCTCTGTGGTCTTGGTGAGAAACTTCAATTTTCTGTTGCTTAATTTCCTCAACAAATCCTGATTTAAAACCTCTCGTCTTGCAACGGCAAGGTAGAAAAGGGGAGATGCACAAAGCAGTGGCATATATAAGGCCTTTAAAGAAATCCGAGGGAAAGGAAAATAAGAAATGGAAAGCTAAGTTACACAAGTGGGAATAATTTTCCAAAGCTCTTTAATGACTGAGATCTGTACGTTTTCACTGCGCTACAGTGATCTCCGAGAAGAGCCACAGAGGTCTGTACTTTGTTCCCTAAGGAGGCCAGGGCCTCCTGAGAAGCAGAAGATTCCAGTCAGGGATGCAGGGGCCCAGATAAGGCATCCGGGACACTGGGCATGTGGCCATGTTTCTGCCTGAAGTGGCTTTATTTATCGGCCCAAGGCCAGGTAGAAAGAGTGTACGTTAGTGATAACTGGGCTCACAAGAAATAGGATGAACAGGGCCTCTCTCTCCCCTCTTCCCCTTCTCATCTACCCAGTCTACCCATCTACCCAAGCTCTCTGCCTGCCACCCACATCTCCAGTCACCGACATTACCTATTTGTTTTATCTATCCTAACTCTGTATCCCTACATAAACCTTTGTCTCTATTTGTAAATGTTATCTACTATTTTGTTTTATCTATCCTAACTCTGTATCCCTACATAAACCTTTGTCTCTATTTGTAAATGTTTTATCTACTATCTATATAATAGTTATTGATACACCTAAATGTATATATCTAGAAAGAGATACACATAAACCTTACATCTATTTATCTATCTATTTATTTATTTTGGTATGGGGGCTCCTACTCAGGACCTTGCACTTGTGAGGCAGGCAGCGGCACCATGGAGCTACATCCCTGGCCCTACATGTATTGATTTTAAGGGGCTGGCTGATGTGATCGGGGTCCATCTAACCTAAAATTCACAGGCACACAGCAGTCTGAGGATTCGTATTAAGCGCTGAGGCCATTTTGTGCTCACCTTCCTCGGGGGTCAGCTGGGAATTAGCCAGGACATCTGCAGTTCTAGGCAGAATATTTGCTGCTCTGGGAATCTCCATCCTCTTTCTTCAGGTCCTCACCTGGTAGGTTGAGGGTAACCACACGATGAAGTCATCTGCTTTGCCTAAGTCTGCTGGCTGGAGTATTAATTCCATCTAAGGAATCCCTTCCAGCGACCTCCACAGCAGAGTCTGACCAAACACCTGAGCTATCTTGCCCAGCCAACTCGACGCTTAAAATCAGCCATCACTTTGGTTAAGAGAAGACTCTAAGTCAGAATTTATTTTGCGGAGTTGATTTGGTTTTTGTCATTACATCACTTTTACTTAGAATAGATAGGGGGGACATTCTGGTCTGGATGTGAAATTCTCAGTCCAGGAGTGAGCACTTTGGGTGGAAGCTAAAGCCAGGCTCAGTGGGCCCGTGGCCTGGGGTCCCCGTGAGGGCACTGCCCTGGCAGTCCCCTCGCTTGGCTGGAGCGGGAACTCACCTCCCTGCACACCCAGCCCCAAGTGAGAAGCTCTCTGATGAATCCTTCCCTTGCACCATGCCATCTCTACACTGTAGTTTTCTTGAAGATAAAATGGGAGACACAGTGGACACAGTGGTTAATTTTATGGGTCAACTTTCCTGGGCTGAGGGTCATCTAGACAGCTGGGAGGCATGATTTTTGCATGTGTCGGTGAGGTACTTTCTAAGAGGTTAGCACCTCAGCTCTCTCCTGTGTCAGAGGGCATTCCTTAGACGGATGAGGGCCTAATAGAACAGAAGGCTACGGGCAGGGGGCTGTACTCTTTAACAGTTAGCTGTGACATGTCACCTTGACTGAATTAAGAGCCATCTAGCAGATTTGTAAAGTGCACATCTAGGTGTGTCTGGTTGGGCCCAACACGTGGTCCCTCAGCCCCTCCTCTCTGGCCTCTTCCCCTGCTCTACTTCCTGGGCACAATGAGCTAAGCAGCTTTCCTCTGCCTGCCCTTTGGCGGTGATGTTTCTGCCTCAGAATAAGCTCACAGCAAACTGAATGAGCCAAACCAAATGAGCCACATTAAACTTTTTCTCATTTATATTGTGGGTGCTGCATGGTGTGTGGCAGCAACAAGAAAGGTGACTAACAGCTGCCTTTCTTCTTGGAGCTGGCTTCTTTTGCCCTGGAACACGAGTTCCTCTTGCATCAGCACCTCACAGCCTCCAGACAGCACCACCCAGACCCTGGGCCTCTGGCCTGGACCAACTCATTCTACCTCCTTCTCGACTCACCAGCTCTCAGATGGAGACGTGGCATATCTGGGCCTCCGTAGCTAATTCCCATGACCAGGTCTTTTTTATGTATTATCACTTATCTCCTATGCATCAGTTCTGCTTCTCTGGAGAACTCTGACCAACTCAATTACTTACCTGAGTTTGGAGGAGTGGAATTCCTTTGACTGGAAAGTGTGTGCTAGTCTTTACTAGGGCAGACTAAAGCCTGTCGGAGGAATGCTCGTGGGCCAGAGGAATTCAACAAAACTGCAACAGAACATTAACGTCCATCGTTTCTGGAAGATTCCATCTGGACCTGCTCTCAGGTCTCTGTGTGGTTGGGTTTTGTTTTTGTTTATAGGAAACTGGTAACATTGTAGCAGTAAGGAAATGTGTCAGCTGTAGAAATTCTGAACTCATTTTTTTCCATTAAGTTTATTGATACATTTTAGGTATGCAGTGCAGTTGCATTCATCACTGGGATCTTGTGCCTTTACATGATGTAATTTGGTTCTTATTGTCCCTCCATTGCTCTGCCCTCCCTTCACCCCTCCACCCTGCCCTACTTACAAATACTTTGTTTCCATTTTCCCTTTTCACATATTTTTTCTTTTCCCTTCTTACCTTTCATGTACACCTCCAGCTTCCCATATTCCTTTAGATCTTTTCTTCCTATTATGCAATATCAATTACATATTTTGATCCTTATTTACACTTTCAGTTTTTCACACCAGAGAAACTATTCGGTATTTACACGTGTCCTACTTATTTAACTTAAGAGTATGGCCTCAATGTGCATCCACTTAGCTATAAATGCTCTAGTTTCTCATTCTTTATGGCCCAGTAGTACTCCATTTGATAGAAAAACCATATCTTCTTTATCTAGTCTCCAGTCAATGGGCAATTGGCCTGTTTCCAAATTTTAGCTATTACAAACTGTGCCACTATAAACATGGGTGTGCATACATTGCTGTGGTATGATTCCTTTAATTCTCTTGGGAAGATACCCAGCAGAGGAATAGCTGGTCAAATGGGACTTTTTTTCTTTGGTACCAGGGATCAAACTCAGGTCCTTTTGCTTGTGAGCCAGGCAGCAGAGCCATTGAGCTAAATCCTTGGCCCTTAAATGTGACTTTTAATCCTAGTTGTTTGAGGAATCTCCATATTGATCCACAGTTGTTGCACCAGTCTGCACTCCCACCAACAATGGAGAAGGGTTCCTTTCTCCCCACAACTCTGCCAACATTTGCTATTGGTTGATTTCTTGATAGGAGCCATTCTTTATGGGGTGAGATGGAATCTCAGTGTTGTTTTCATCTGCATCTCTCGAATGACCAGTGATGTTGAACATTTTTTCATATATTTATTTGCTGCTTTTACTTCTTTGTCTGAGAAATGTCTGCTCATTTCAGATGCCCATTTTTGAATTGGGTCTTTATATTTGGAGGGGGCTGACTGTTTTGAGTTCTTTATATATTCTAGATAATAGTCTTTTGTCTGAGGAGCAGCTGGTAAAATTTTTTTCCCACATTGTAGGTTGTCTCTTAGTTCTGTTGATGGTTTCTTTTGCAGTGCAGAAGATTTTTAACAAGATGAGATCCCAGTTGTTGATTCTTTCTGCTGGTTCCCGTGCTACTGAGGATTTGTTCATAAAGTCTTTACTATGCTGATATCTTCAAGAGTTCTACCTAACTTATCTTCCAGAAAATTTATGTTTCTGTTTAATATTTATATCTTTCATCCACTTGGATTTTAGTTTAGTGCATAGTGAAAGATACAGGTCTAGTTTTAATCTTTGGCACGTTGAAAACCAGTTTTTCCAACACCATTTATTAAAGAGACATTGTTTCCTCCATAGAGGACAGTTGGCTCTTTTGTCAAAGATGAGGTGGTTGGGTATGTCTGGTGTTATTTCTGCATCTTCTAATCTATTCCACTGATCCTCGGGCCTGTTTCTTTGCCAGTACCATCACAGTGGTTTTGCATATGACCATAAGTTATTCACTTATTCTTCCAATCATCCTGGTGTTTAAATGACAGGATGCATTTACTGTGTGCAGCCTTATGCCAGGCTACAGGTCTAACGCAGATACAATGAAATGGGACCCATTCTCCCAGCTACAGCCTAAGGAGGCACTCATTAAATAACTTATGTATGTGTTATGAAAGAGGGAGAAAAATGCTTTGAGGGAAAACGTGAGGTGTTGTAGGAAGAGGAAAGGATGGCCTGGTGTGACCCAGGTGAGCCAGAGAAGGCTGGCAGAGGACTTATGCAGTGTCCAGGTGCTGGGCCATAACAGGGCCACTGTGGGATATAGAAGTGACACTGGCTTCTCTCATGACCTCCGATACAGCCTTGGGGACACCATGAAAATGGTCTGAGCCACTGTTGACTCAGTGTAAACATTGAATTAAAAATACCCTAATGTTTCTGTGAGGAGCAAAAATGAGAATTTAAATGAATGGTTATTGGCACAATGTGAAAATCTATCAGTATTCTATCAAGGGGAATCTGAGAGATGAAAGGAGGTGTCGATCACTACGAGTCTCAATGCTTGGACAGCGTTATAAGAGGATGGACCCAACGTCAATTTAGATAAGGTTCTTCACATGTGAGATCTTCTCGAGGGACTTCTCAGCCTGATTTATGCCTAATCATTCCATGAAACTACAATTTTGCTAAATCTTGTTGAATATATAATATGATCAGAAAAATGAATTTCTTAAGGATCTTCATTGATGTAATACTTGATTTTTTTACAAGAACGCTGAAGTGAATCTAGTTTGATGGGGCCAGTACTGCATGCACAGGATGTCCATACCCAGGAGGGAGCCCAAGAATGGCTGGGCCGTGCTGCTTACAGCTGCAGCCCTGTTGGAGAGGGGCTACTGAAAGCATCCTGTGAGTGTTGGATATGCAAACAAGGGACCCCGCACCCTCTTGCCTGACTTTAAGCACTGATTTTAATGATCTTTTAAGGTAACCCCAATAATGTGTACTGTTGTTACTTACTCTGCCACATCTTATTCTCATTCCCATTCTCCAAGGGTGATTAATAATTCTGTGGCACAACTGAGGACACCATGACTCGCAGAGGGAAAGCAACATATACCACGTCACATGAGTAGCAACTGGGAGAGCTAGGGTCTAACTTGGTGTGATATATAAAAGGGTTGCTTTTAATGTACAGATCTGTCTAACATTCCTGCAGTAAAGACAGAACCCATGAACTAAGCAAACAGATCAGAGTCTACTGTCCACTCTCTCCGCACAGGCATCCTCCATCACACCAGAGGTGAGGGCTCTTTGCTAAGGCAGATTCTCCTTTCCTTTTGGAATATGACTTCTGGTTTCATGAGCATCACCCACTCATCAATATTTATGCCTCACTTGCTTTTTGTCAAGTACTCAGCAGAGAGATCCAAAGCTACATTTAGGTTATGTGAGTCAGGCATTCTTCTACTTGTGAGCTGCCGACTTGCAGAGCCTTTGGCAATGGATGCACAAGTTCCTGTGTCTTGTTTCTTTAAGTAAGCATTGCCCTCAGGGGGATGGCTAGGTTAGATTATTTAGAAGCAGGACATGAATCTTGCCTTAATTAAAAGCTCTCCAGTTATCAAATGGCTTAGGACTAAATTGAGCACAGAGACCCACAGAGTGAAAGAAATTTATAAAGCAAATGGGAGTAACATTGCTTAGCAATCCTGCATTTGATGTGCTATTTTCTCAGGAAAAGCACTCAATGAAAAATACACTTACATTTTTCGTGAGGAAAAAAAAAAAGTGAAATCACATCTACAATCTTGGTACAAAGTGGAAAATCAATCAGAATTCTATGAACTGGAATTTGGGCCGAGAAATGAGGTGTCAACCACCATTGAATTCCTCAGCAGAGCACAATACCTTGGTCTTCAATACCAGACTGAAAGAAAAGTCAACAGCAAGTTGAAGACCCCCATAAGCAGTGGTACAGGTAAATGTGAAGTAGGCCCCATAACCCTCTGCTTAGTGGTGCATGTGTCATTGATAATCTAGTGCAATACTGAATGTCTATCCTCTTTCTATGTAGTGCTCCGTCTCCTTGGACATGAAACCAGCTGTGAAGATGCAAAAATGCAATGCTCGTGCACTGACAGTGACCTTTCATGTGCACCATCTTTGCAGATTCCCTCTCATTGACATTCACAGAGCTTTTGTGCTTATGCTGGGAGAAAACTTTTCAAGCCAGTACCCAAAAATACCCTTTGAAAGGACAGGAAATACTGGTACTTATTGATACTTCTTATGAACATGAGCAACATTTTTTGTCTATGAAAATGAGGAAATCATTGTTTATCTGGTATAACTTGGCAAAGGGGGGGAGAGGGAGGGGAAGAAAGAAAGAGAGAGAGAGAGAGAAAGAAAGAAAAAGAAAAAAGAAAGAAAGAAAGGGAAGTCAAAAAGAAAAAAAAAGGAGAAAAGCATTCAGGTAGTTCAGGTAATAGGGCTTTTACAATAGCTAAAGCACCTCTTCAAGGACTACCCCATTTTTTACACATTGCCTGGACATGTTTATTCAATTATTTTCTTGATTACTTAAGAGACTATTCTGTATTTGGTAAAGTTGCTTTCTTTTTGCGAGCAACAGCTCCATGAGTACAATTGTTGGGGTGTTCTACCAATGTGGAAAGGCTATTTGGCCAAGTCTTTGTTGAATTTAGAGTGTACCCCAAATGCGATTTTACTGGCAGCAACTTACTACATTGTTTTTGCAGTCTTTCTGTAAGTGTCCATGAAGACTGGCACAGTTGCCTCATCTACTGGGCCACCTGTCCTAATTACCTGCCATGACTACATCACTAAGTTGACAACTCAGGGAGCCTTCCCTCAAGTCTTAAAAACAAAACAAAGCCAAGGGTGCTCATCAGTGACTGACAGCTGGGAAAGACTTAACATTATTATCCCTGCAGTTCACTGCTTCTCTACAGTGGTGCAGGCTCTTTCTCTCTCATCACATATTGTAGTTGGCTGGTAGACTAACGAAGCCAGAACATCCCTCAGCAGTACAACAACTTCTCCTGTGTCTTCATTCAGACTTTACATGGGGTCACCTAGAGGCCATTTTCCAGGTGTTATAGTCCACAGGGATTTTCTCAGATCTTTTCATGCAGTATATGTTCAATGGACTTTGAAGCCAGCATAAGCACTCTCCCTTTTCAAGGTGACAGCAAATTAGAATTCAGTAAGGACCTGCACACAGTGCACCTGAACTTTCTTCCAGTCCCTCGGTGGATGTTATTTTAATTGAAAGCTGGTCAGCTCTGGTGCGTGCCCCATTTGCATCAGGAAGGTCCAAGGAGAGGCAGAAACAGCCCCAGACATCAGTGCTGCATCTTGAGAGAAGTTCCATCATGACTTACAGTAGCAAGCCTCCTTCTTCTCAGATAAGTCCTCAGTTCTGGAAGTTCTGCCTCTGCAGCCAAGTGTGGTATTGCTGAAAACAGTAGGTAAATGCCAGGTGTTTGTTGCAGTGCACAGAGTTTGATTGATGGCCAATTAACAGAAGAAAACCCTCTAAAACCCTCCAACATACTCTTACTTTGTCTTACATACAGATACCACCCACCTGGGGGAGATTTCATGGGCTTTCCTGATGTGTCCTGAGTCCTCCACCACCATCCATGAATACAGACAAGGATGCTCAAAGCACAGTTGTTACCTAAGGTACTTAAAAAAGATCATTGTTCACCCAAAACCATGTGGTGATTTGAATTGCTTACGTCATCATTTTGAGAGCCTTCCACCTCAGCCAAAAATTTTGCTTTTAAATCATAAAAATCAAAAGTGTAATGAAAATGTGCAATGGTAACTATGAAAACAACCAAGTAAACATAATTAGAGATGACATTTCTGTTAAAGCACACGGGGATGTTCTCTTGTGGGATTCTGGGGATGAGGGGCTCAGAGTGGCCAGCTTTGCCCTAGAATTCAAAAGCCATTTGGAAACTCGACCTCTGGAGAGATCCACTCCCTCTGAGAGCACTGGCTGTGTTCACAGAGGATGCAACCCATGTAACCAAGCCAGGCCCAGATTTGACACTAGGGGTGCTGTTACTTCACTCTCCTTTTCCCCTTGTGAGCAGCCCCTCCTTCTGCTCACTGGCCTTCATCCTCCCCACTGTTGTACAGCCCGTGTGCATTCCTCTCAGCCCTCCCTGCTCACCCCCGGCCTCTCCTCTGCCCCTCAGACCTTCGTCCCTGTCTCCCACTCAGCTCTTTGTCCTGCTCTGACTCTGCTCCATTAGTCTACTTCAGGCTCAAGCATCTTTCCTGTGGGATCCAACCTGAACTGGTAACGCTTCTCTCACCAACCCTGACCCCTTCGGCCAGCCAGCGGCCCCACCAGCAAGGTACATAAAGGCTCCAGGGGTGGCTGTACAGGCCGGCGCCAGGGTGATTTGACTGGTGTGTTGTTGACTTTTTGGCAACTAAAAAACAAAAAACAGAAAACATATGACTTCAGTAAAAACTGTAGCTCAAATTCCTAATGTGATCTTTTCCTGGACTAGTAATAAGTGCTATGATGTTTAACTCAGTTACACCCCAACACATTTCTCCAAGTCAGGTCACGTACAGGGTTTAGGGGACTAGGACTGGGCCATGTCTTTTGGGGGTACTGACTCCTCACAGCAGCAGAGTTTGATGTACGGTGTAGGATGATTAACTTGACTGCTGACTTGGTTGAGGAGACATCTACAAGATTAGGGAAGCACGCTTTTGAGCGTGTCTAGGGGGTGTAACCTGAGAGACAATGCTGTCCCCAGGCCCCTCCTCTATGGCTCTTTCCATGAGATGAGCAGCTTTGAACCCTCCTCCCAGTAGTGCTTCTGCCTTGGAGCCACCTGGACATGGAGTGAAATCTCTGAACCCATGATCCAAAACAAGCCTTTGCTTCGGTATACTATGTGCGTCAAGTACTTCGTGCCAGCGATGGAAAGCTGACTAAAACTCCACGGTAAAAGCTCCAGCTGCCTTGCAGCGGCTGCTGGCTGTCAGTGCAGAGACCAGCCAGTCCCTGTGGTGGCTGAGGATGAGAGCTGTCTGCAGTGAGCTCTGGGCAGCAGCTAACCCTCAGTGGTTCAACCCCTCTTCAGGGCCTGGCTGCAGTGCTGTGCTTTGCAAGAACACTCCCACCACCTGTACTGTGCTCTGGCTCCCCCCACACACCTGGGGTCCTCTGCGGTTCTCTTTCTCCCGTCGCCATCCTCCTTTCCGGGGCTCCATCTGCTCCTGCCCGGTGTCCATCACTACTTTAACGGCCAGTGACTCTGGGTCCTGAGTGGGCACACCAGAGTAGAAAGCATACTGATAATATTCGGGTGCAAGGGTTCATTATTATGTGCTGGACACCGTTTTAAGGACCCTCTACATTTCGCTCATTCACCCTTCTCCAAAACCCTTGACATGGCCACTAGTGTCATCAGCACCTTATTTTCTAGAGGGAGAGGCTCTGGATAAAGCTTGCTCTCAGCACTGTGTTGAATACAGCTCACTGCTCTTCTGGCCACTCTGGCTCTCCCAGTCTCCTCCCCTCCCCTCTCCTCCCCTCTCTTCTCCCTTTGCTCTCCTCTCTCTATTTCATTCCTTGCCAAGGCATAGGGATGTTACTTCAGTTTACTCATTGAAGCATATAAATTGCCTAGAACCCAGTAGACGTTTAACAAATAGAAGTAACTTAAATGGTTTCATTTATGAGGCGCTATCTACGAAATTGGCTTTAGTTCCAAAAAGCTGGAATATTAGACATTAAGTTTCTCTGAATTGGAACTTTAGACCCTGAGGTAGGCTCAGGGCACAGGCAGAGTGAGGAGCAGGGAGTGGAGGTGGATCGTGTAGGTGTATTGCAGTGACAACCAAACCTCACGAGAGAGTGGGCCAGTCTTCGCACTCAGAAATAAAGAATTAGACTATAAAGTGATTCGTTTCCCATCATAACCCCTCTCTGTGCTCTTAAAGACTATTTTACATTTTATATGAATCCTTCTTCATAGGAGAGGAGCTATCTAAATTTCTGTAAAAGAAATGAATGAAAATATACCTAAGAAATTCTAATGGATGATTTCCAGACTCAATTAGCTAGAGCTAAGAATATTAATTTCAAATGGTATCAAATGTGAAATTTGTGTTCACCCAAAGGAATAGCAGTTTTGTGTAAAAAGACTTGAACAAAGAAAACATATGGATCTTGATCTCTCAGTATTCCATAGCTATTGGAATATATTAAAAAGAATTACATAATGTGGCAAAAATCAGAAAAAAATACAATACATTTTTATTTAGAAAAAACATCACATTTTTCAGAAAGACACCATGATGCCAAAATGTAAGGAGACCCAAGAATTGTTAGGATAGTTTTCACATTTCTGGATGTCTCCTTTGTCTGCTGGCTCCTTAGGGAAGAACACTTTTCAATGGAAAGGCTTGAGTGGAACAACTTTCTTACCAACCCTCTGCTCTCTGTCATAGCAGCGTTACGTACGTCAGGACACCAGCAATCCTTTCGCAAGTGCTCAGAGGGAGCCGAGCCAGCTCTGCAGATCTGTTCCTTCACCGCTGCACTCATGCTTCCAAGATCACAGTGTGGGATGGGGTGAAGGAAATGGATATGCACAGAGTTAGGTACAGGGGGTTTGGCAAAGTCTCTTTCCTTGGATTTGGAGTGTACCTGGCCTTATGGGACCTCCTCTTTGCAGTAGATCAGGTCTCCAGTCAGACTACATTTTTCCCAGCAGAAATTTCTCTACCCTTCTTTAACCCACCACTTCTCACATGAGTGCTTTATGTGAAGTAACTCATTTAAATAATCTCCAATGACCATCGCCACTTACTACAAGAAGCACAGGCCTTAGCTATTTGTTGACCAAAATTGCTCCCAAAAATACACATGCAATTTTCTTAGTGGGGTTTATTTTTTCCCTTTGTGGCAAGTGGGCAGGGGAGTCTTCAGTACGTGGATTTATGCCGTTACTTACACATTCTGTGAGTCAGCTGCCTCTGGAGAGATGTCCTACATTGCTTTAATTATTGTTTATACTCTATGGAGAAGATTGACAGACATAAATGTAAATGTTTGCCTCCATGCAGGCTATTTCAGAAATCGAGTTAACTGTTTATTGACTTGGCACATCTGTCTCTCAAATAAAAGACTCTGCTCTTCAGTGAGGGAGACATTTTGGCGATTGAGTTAGAGTGGAGGTGAAATCAGACCCCTGGGGCAGTCACTGCTCCTGATGCAAAGAGGACCAGCTAGAAATGTTGGCCGGGAGGACAATGTCAGTTCTCAAAGGTGCAGATGTGTGCTTAGGTGGGATCACAGATAGGGTGTCGTGCCTGCTTTCCTGCCCAGTGCCTCCTTTTTTAAGAGTCTAACTAAAATGGAAGGGCAATCTTGACTTCCTGCCCATGAGATGATATAAATTCACCAAAATCATAACGCATGGAGCAAAAAGAGGCTGTGCATCAAGGTGCCATCTGGGATCCAGGCCATATTCTGCACCCATCCCAGGTCTCATTTCTTTAAAGAGTGGGAAGATGGGCCACACTGGCCTTTAGAAGGTGGTAGGAGGAGTTTGTGACAAACTTCTGAGCTCTTAAGTAATGGAACGAGTAAAACACCTCGAGCTAGAACTCCACTAAAGTTTATGATCCAAGATCAAAGCAAACCTGTGCCCACTGAAATCTTCCCTCTTAGACATGGAGAAAACTTGAGTCTAGTGAATGGAGAGCAGGGAACTTTGAGTGCATAACTGTAAGCCTTGAGTCATTATCAACCATTCCCTCTGAAGACTGACCAGCTGGAGGTGCGCCAGGCACCCCCACATCTGTTCTGCGCCCCTGAGAAGACCAGCACACACTTTTACTCATTATAATTGCAAAGATGCTGTGTATCCAGAATAATGAAAAGCAAAGTTGGTCCCTTTTAATTAGAAGGGAAGCAGAAAGTCTTTAATGTGCGAACATGCTAGCCAAGGACTTGTCATCTTTGCAATTTAGGAGCTGTAATTGCTTATCTCTTTGACCACCTGCTGCTTTAGAGAACCATTCTACTTAGTTTAACATGAAGCAATTTCAGATCCTTTCCCTGTCACCGACTGGAGACAGCAACTACTTTCAGAACAAAGATAACTTTCCTCCGTACAAACCTCTTCTTAATGAACTTATTTTTTTGCAATATGCTTCTCCATCCTCCCCTCCATTTTCTCACCCTACATCCATCACATTGTTATTGTTTTAACACTCTTTATCCCCTAGTCTTCCTTAGATGTAAGTAGGACATGGTCTGCTTAGGTTTCCCCATAGAGCTCTGTGTATTTGAGTCATGCAAGCATTTGTTTATTCCCCACAACTTTTAGAACATTCTTTCGGGCTGGGAGAAGAGAAGAAGAGGTACAAGCCCTTAGGAATAGAAGCAGAATTGACACCGTGAAGGTCATGATCAATGACGGCACTGGAGAAGGCAGCTCCCTCAGCATGAAGACTCTAAACAAGCTTCCCCAGAAGTCTGCCTCAGGGGAGCTCGGAGGCAGGAGCTGGACACTTCGTATGGGTACAGTGAAATTCTTCTGAACAACTGTATAGATTTTCTTCTTGGTAAATCACAGGGACTCCAATGTATAAGATGAGCTGAAGTTAAGGTGGGGTTGAAGCGGTGCAGGGTCTAAGGAGGCCAGCAAAGATTCCAGGGCAGCAGTCAGCAGATCATTAGTGCAGACCACAGTGCAATCCTTTGGGTAGCACCGAAGACAGTGGCTCAGAGAGGGAGAGCTGGTGGTGAGGAGGGCTGGGCAGGGGAGGTGAGAGAGCAGGTCCTGTCTCTGGGACCCAGAGGGAGCGGGCTGCAGAGGAGAGCTGACGTGTGCTGCCAAATTACAGTTCCTTGTAGGTGGCCATTTAGGACAAGGGAGCATTCTGCTTGATTGACAGGTCTTGGGGTGAGTAGAAAGTTTCCAAGCATTGACAACTGAAGGAGACTTCCAGGTAGCAAGCAGCAGCAGGGCCGCGGTGAGCCTCATACGTGAGCAAGAGGACAGATGGCCACCAAGTCAGACAAGGGGGGACCTCAGCTCTGAGGACTTGTGGAATACTATTGCTATGTCAAGCATGTTTCCATTCGGGTTAAAGGGAACAAGACTCAAAACAAAAGGTTAATGAATTAAAAAACAAGCAAACAACAATAAAAAAATCCAAAGGGTTCCAAGAAACAGGTGTGCCAGCACACCTGGGCCTGTGGACATGCTCCTGAGAAAGTGTGGACAGAGCGTGCCTGGGCTGGGCAAAGCCAGGGGAGCTGAGGACAGATTCCAGCAAGCAGGGGCTCCTAAGGACTGCATGTGTCTTGCTCAGTCACTGTCTCTGCTCCATTTTGAACTCGTGATAATTTCAGAAAATCAGTATCTATTGAGTGTGGCTCCCGGCAGCCCCAGGAGGTGGGATGAGGATGGAGGCTGAGCAGTCACACACAAAGGAAGCTCAGGCAAGCAAACCATGGCTTCTACTTGTGCACTGACCAAATAGCTGTGTGTCCTTGGCTTCATCCCTTCATCTCCCGGAAACCCACCATCCCTGTCTGCAACGTAGGAGCAACGATAACACCATGCGAAGAACTCCATGAAAAGTCATCTGTGCCGGGCCTGAGACTCAGCTGGGGTTTGTGGGTGTCTGTGTACTGTGCCACTTCTACAGCAAGGAGTGAAGACACCCCACTCTATCCTTCCCTCCCTCAATTTTTTGTGTCCAATGGGCAGAGTCATCTCACTCCACCCATGCAGCACTTGGTGCCTTGCCTTGCCCATGATGACATTAACCCCTCAGCAGTGTTTACAGATACCCATTGAACATAATTTTCTTGCATTTTTTTATTTTTAAAGGCAGGAAATATATAGTTATGGAATTCTAGCCCTAGGCTTGATGGCTGCTGCTATTCACTTGGTCAAGTTATTCCACTGTAATTTTGTATGAAGTTTTAAAACTACTGTCTTTATATCAGTGACAAAAGAATTAGTAGATTAGTGCACCCACACCTAGGTGAGCAATTATAATTTCAGATATCAAGAAATGTAGCCAAGAGAGGTGGCCTTATTCCTTTATGAAGCTACTGTAACCCTTTGCCACAACTTTGGTGGCTTAACATAACAGAAAGTATCCTCTCACTGTTCTGGAGGCCAGAAACCTGTCACTGGTATCCCTAGGTGGAAATCTAGGTGAGGCAAGGTTGGCTGCCTCTTGAAGTTCTGGGGAGGATCGGTTGCTTGCCTCTCCTGGTGGCTGCCAGCAGACCCTGGCTCATGGTCACCTCACTCCAGATGGCTTCTGCAGCCACAATGCCTTTTCCTCTTCTGTATGTGCGAACTTTCCCAACATCCCCATTTCATAAGGTTTTGCAGGATTGCTTTAAGGGCCAACTGGATAATTTAGCATGTTCTCCCCATCCCAAGATCCTTAATATAGTCATATCTGCAGCATTCTTACTACCTTGTAAAGAGGCTTTCAAGGGTCCAAACACAAGGATGTTTATATGTTCAGGAAGATGCTTTCAGCCTACAACAGCGGTCCCCAGTTGGACCTCTCATGAGCATCCACCACCCCTCCCATGCAGTCCTGTGTCCGCTCAGGCCTCTTCTCTTGCTGACCCAGCCCTGTGCCATTCCTCATCTCCGTCTGGATGTTCCCATCATTCTTTGGGTCGGTGCTGCCCCGAGGCTTACAGACAACTAGTCACAGATGTAGTCTCTGAAATTTAGGCTTTAGGAAAAGTCTCATCATCAGTTTTTCATGATCTGCCCATTTTTCCTGTAGTCCCACAGCCCTATAATGGCCTCTTCCCTTCTGCGCTTCTGAAACCTACTTTCCCAGATTCAAGCCCCTTTTCTGTGGTCCCAAAGGCACAGGCTAGGGTTCATGCAGGGAGGGGCACATTGCGGAGTCTACACTGATGATGACTGGCCAACCAAAAACTGTAGACGATCATTCTGCTTTTCTCACAATTCATTTTTATAATTGGGGCTATGAAAGATACGGATTTATACATTGTGAAGACCCTAGAAAAGCATAAGAACTTCCTTATCATCTCTTTGCTTTTGAGTCAAGATTAATTCCCCAACAAACCCAGTGTTTTAAAAGAATCTTTTTCCCAGCATAGTGACCTCTGTTAGGTGATAAGCTTGTCCATATTTATGTACATATATTTGGAAAACTATCAAAAATATTTCTGCTTAACCCTCTTTCACCACATGGCAAGAAGTTGTAAGTGGCTGAAAAACTGTTCTATTCCATGTTTCAACCACTTGCAAACAAGAACATGAACAACTCACATGAAAACCATCAGTTTGATCTATTATATCTCTCTCTCTCTATCTATGTATCTCTCTATCTCTCTATCCTTGTTATGTTTAAGTGAAAGTTCCTTGCTGAGGTCCAATATCTGCAAGTCCTCAATCTACTAACATTTCCTGCCTCATCACTCACCTCCCATATGTCCCTTTTCCCCGATGGGTCTCGCTTGATCCCTGCTGAACGCGAACTCCCAGGGGAGCCTCAGGAATGGGTGTCTCCAATCAGAAGCGGTTTTAACTTGCACTCTGGAGATGGCTGGGGATATTCCCCAGAGACTGCCAGCAAGACACAGCTGTGCCTCCAAATGTGTGAGCAAGTGTAGGGGTCCCTGCCCTCAGGGCAATGACATCGCCAGCTGCATGGAGCCCCTTCCAGGGGACAATGACATTGGCAGCTCTGAAAGCCAATGGGCAGGACATGGAGGAGCACCTGTGAGATGCCAGCTTCGGGAGATGGGCCTCACCTCTGCAGGGTGCCAAGTGCACCGGAGTGAAAACCAAAGGGAAGGGTGCGAACTCAATGGCAGCAGGTTGGCAGGTGGTGGCCCCACCAGAGCCAGCTTGGGTCATTTCCCATCTAAGGTACCACATGGAGTTCTTAGAGGTCCTGATAAATTGCTTTAGAGATTAGGTATGGTCGCTCCAATTTCCTCATTTCTCTCAAAAAGTAGGACACTGCCATTGATTTTGAGACACCAAGGAGGCCACAGTTTGGTCCAAAAATTCTGTATATGTTTTCCAGTCTTCAGTAGGGAGAGCTGTGTTTATTCTGACAATGAGTGTAAGCCACATTCTGAGATAGAATATTTGTTTTTAAGCGGTGTGTATTTCTTAGATATTGACAAGATGGGAAAAAATCATTGTTTTCGGCATGTTGAAAAAATTCACGTTTTCATGAAATGGAGTATTACTGAGAAAGACAGAAGTCACAGTATCAAGGCAAATAAGTCAATTTTCATCTAGACCCTGACATTTTTAAAAATAGAGCTAAAATCGGATAGGATTTTAGTATACTGTGTGTATCAGGGTGTTTAGTATTTATAAGTGTTATACATACTTTGTTGGATTTTTCTCATGACAGTTTAATATTTTTTGAATTACAAGTGAATCATATTTGTTGGAGAAGAAATGGGAAATTCAGAGGAATGTAAAGGAGAAGAAAAAGAAAAAAAGTCACTCAGTCTTGGCATTTAATCCAACCACAACGCAAAACATGTTTTAAACCTTCCACTCTGGCGGTGTTTAGTTTTGTGTCCTGATTGATTTTCTGCACATCTGCTTTGAGGCTGGAACGTGTGACAGATTTGTTGCTTCTACGATGTCACAGCCATGTGACCTCTCTGAGTGGTCATCTGTCCTGGCCATCAGGATGTGGACAGTAGTCTCATCTGTTAGCAATAACATCCAGAAGCAAGCTCAGCGGCAAGATTTTCATAAAGTTTTCTAGTCATTTCATCCGGATACTAGCTATGGAACTTTTCAAAAGACTGACTATTTCAGTGTAATTATAGAATCCCATAGAACTGTGGGTTAATTTTAGTTTTGCCATGAAAGAAAGGAAGAGAGTTCCACGAGGATCTATCAGACCAAACAGAGATGTCACAAAAGCATAGACCATTCCGGAAAAGAGAGAAGCTAATTTATAGGTCTAATCAGGGCACGTGTGACTAGGACAAAGGAGCTGTGTGTGTCGGGGTTACTGGTCTTGTTTCACAGGGCAGAAAAGGTTTCTGAAGTCGTCGTGTCCCTGAGTCCCATAACATTTCCAGGGATAATTTTCACATCAGAAGCAGGATCCTGTTATACATTGTAGCTTGGGCTTCACTTTGGACAGGAGAAGGGGAACGGGGAGTTCCCGCTGTTATTGCTCCTGAGTTTCCCGTCCTCAGTTATTCCTATCCCTTGTCACCACCATAAACACCTAAGGACAGGCTCCAGTCTTCTGAGCTGTAGGAAAAGAGAACATTTTAAATTTCTCATTCTCCTGACGTTGCTTCTACTAACACTCAGGGGACTTTGGTTCTCAGGGTTGCATGCGGGCATATTTTATTCTTTATCTCCAGAAGAATTTCATGTCCTCAGGGGAAAAACAGTCCTGAGACAGTGAGAACCTTCAATACATAAAGGAAAGGAAAACAGCTGCAGCTCTCATGCCTTCCTGAAAATAAAAAAAAATTCCTAGAATGAGGATATGGAATCTGTTCAAAGTTGCTGCTCGAGAAGTCAAATGATCTTCTAGACTCATTATGTGAACTTACATCTCCATCAGCAGCGCATTCTCATTCCACTGTATCTTTTTAAAGCAATCTTTTAAATACCTGACTTTGTTTCTAGCATGATGAAGCCCCATTATTTCTGAAAATACACCAGGTCTATGTGAGCTGATTCAGAGAAGCAGAGAAATCCATTTCAGCTCCGTTTGACTTTGAAAGACATTGAACGGTGGCTTTCTGATTGGACTTGGCCAAGGTCACTGTGAGAGTTTGTCCTGTCGAGCAAAAACAAAGTTGGTGGAGTTGCAGGGAGAAAAAGCCAGTACAACTTTGTGCTCTAAATTGGCCAGGAAAACAGCTCCTAGAAAGTCCCTCCTTGGTCTGACGCCCTTGGCCAAGACGGCACGGCAGAGCTTGCTCACCTGAGCCCCATGAACCTTCAGCCACTATCAACCCCACATCTTGTGGTGGCTGGGATATGGCCATCACTGGCACAACTGCCAAAGTCAGCTGGATGGATCTGCTCTTCAACAGCGAGTGGGCAACTTCTCCCTAGCTGTCCTAGTGGACCTGAATGCGGGCCTGGCCATTAAGCTGTCAGCGCCTCCCGACAGCAAAACCATCCTGCGGAGGTGAGTGTTCAACAATGCCCAGACGGAATGTGGAAAAACTCAAGTTGGCCCCCGAAAGGCGTCGTACATCCCCAACTCCGTGGCCACTGGGATTTACTTCACTGCTAAGAGAAATCAACAGGAGAAAGAAACATGTATATGGAAGGAGAGCCAAGCATTTCCTTTAAATAAATTTACATGAAAAATGACAGTATAATTCAGGAGAATCAAATGCCAGCTCCCACTTTGTTCTCCTCCTTTGTTGAGCTCCTCTCTCTTCCAAGGGAAACTCCTGCACTTGAACCAAAACTCTGTCTTGGTAGCAAAAGGAGCATCATTACAGGCATTGTGCTGCCTTCTAGAAGTTACCCAGTTATCTTTGTTAGCTCATTCCTCCCAGGTCTACAAGGAAAGGAAGAACAGTGTTACAATAATGGGGAAATAAATAGACTTCTCCTAAAGAATACTTACATCGAAATATACATAGCAGTATAATGGTTATTTATCTGCATAAAAGTTAAAAACTAAATAGCTAAAGTATTGTTGAAACTAAATTTTAGTGTATTGGCTTTAAGATGTTGCCTTACCAAACAATACAACTGGTGGTCAACAATGGTAACAATATCACCAAATGTGAATGCCGCTTCCACTGGTCTCTGTAAAGCTAAGGGCAACTGGAAATGTAAAAAGGTCGTATCGTCATTGTTGTCAGTAATGAGAATACTTTGGTAGTGAGAATGCATTCAGATAACTAGAGGATGTGGAACTGGAGGGAAACAAAGGGCTCTGGTGCTGTGAGAATGGAAGTAGCCGTGGTCAGCCGGCCATCAACAATGTATCTCCACGCAGAGCACTGCAGATTCATGGGTCCCTAGCAGAGAAGGAAACGGGAGGTTGAGCTACAGACAGTACCCAGGGACTATGAAAGACTACAGCAGGGTTAGATGTTCAAAGTCTGTATGGCAAGAAGGACATTTAAGTGCTGCTGGCCAAGCAGAGAGGACCCTGTGGCAAAGTATGGGCTGGATGCCCTAACTGTTCATGAAAATTCCCTGGGCTTCCTGTGATATTCTCTATTTTAATAAAAGTGACAATACGCATACCTCCTACAGATAGTTACAAATATGCCAACTTTATAGGATGAAACTACTGTGCAATATAATTAAATATAAATTATGTTAAGTATATAAATGCAGATATTTATTGATATCTAAGTTAGTTATCAAGTAATTTAATGTGTATATAGGCGCACACAAAGAATAAAATATTTCTACTGATATTTTGTATCAACTGAACTACTTGTCACAATATTAAGAACTCAACTGTGGCATTGTTTTTAATGACTTAACTTGTATTCCCTGAATCACCCAGGGAACTGTATGTGCTCAGGGACCAGCTCTTCTTCTCCATCATGCACAGGCAGGAGCATCCCTGGCTGGGTTGGCGTCTTGGTTTGATCACCTTTGAAACTCAAGTTGCTGAGTCCCCCTGTGGAAGCAACGTGGTCTGGAGACTGTGTGGACCTCTCTGGCTGGCACCACGAGGAGGGCCTGTATCCATGTGGGCACTGCGGTTTCATGCATCCTCTTGCACCCAGAAGGCACCAGGTGGCTCCAAGCCAGCCCCTGGGGCCCTGCAGTGACAACATCCCCTGTGGAAGCACATTCTTCCTTCAAGACCACAGCATGTGAGCCTCAAAAGGAAATCTGTGTGCACAAACTCAGAGCTTCTGATCTCTCTCCCTGGGACATAGGACTGCCATCGTGTCAGGGGCGTGTCACCAAACCTCCATGGTGTCTAACAGGACCCGATTTCTTTCTTTTTTTTTTTGGTGTCGGGGATCGAACCCGATTTATTTCTAACTTGAACTTTCTGCCTGAAAAGCGGTCACCCTCTATCTTCCTGTTTCCATCCCTTCTGCCCAGTGCGACTTCCTCTTGCACACGCCTGGGGTTGACTTAGAAATCTTTCAACTCTGCCCGTTCTCTGTGACTGGGCTCAAATAATTACCCCTAGAAATCTGAATTTTGAAGGAGGACCAGAGCTTAGAGTGACATTTGGCTACTTTGGGGCAAGTCTGCGGGGGTACATTTAATAGATAGTGCTCCAGAACATAACAGTATGTGCATTTTAATCTTCAAAAATATTCATATCCAATTGGAACATCCTATAAGCACAGTGAAATTTGCAAAACAAGAATAAACAATTCTCTTTTTTTATTAATCACTGGGGATTGAAACCAGGGGCTTTGCAGTAAGCTACACCCCCAGCCCATTTTATTTTATTTTACTTGAGACAGAGTCTCAAAATAAATACAGATAAGTCACTGATTGCACAAACTGGGCTCAAACTTTCAATCCTCCTGCCTCAGCTTCCCAGAATTCAGCACAAGTGATTTTTGTATAGTCAAAGACCTATCTGTGTAGCCTGTACCATCTCTGCAGTATTCAAACTAGCCTGCTGGCACTGACAATTTAGAAGGCTTGATGGATTCCTAAAATGAGGCTGGCTAGGTTTACAAGGTCCAATTCTATTTTTAAACCAAAAAGGAAAATGAGGTTTGAAAGAGAAGAACAAATCTCCCCCAAGCACTGACAGTAACTTTCCACATCTAACTAAGCAAAATTGATGGCCGAGTCTCAGATGCCTAAAGGTAGGAAAACACTCAAGTAATGGAGGAGGGAAGGTTCGAAGCCAGGCGGGGCTGCTAGGTTGGGAATTGCAGGAATCAGCCGCCCAGATGTTGTTAATATGTCAGGCTTTGGAGAAGGAAGTGCGGCAGTCACTGGGGTCAACACAGAGGCTTCAGAAATCTCCAAGCGGCTGTTTTCCCAGAGAGGTTTGGTAGCGCAGGGCAAGGAACACTTGCTGTAAGCTTTAGAACATGGGTGTGTCCACGGGGCAGGTGACAGATCCCAGCTGTCCTTTTCATTTATGTATCTGAAAGACGTCTGGCATTTTATTCTTAGCCATTACAAGACAGATTAGGTGGAACCACCGTCCCATTGCAGAACCCTGCGTTGAAAACTCTGCACAACAGCTTGCACTGCAAGACGTGGTGCTCATGTAAGCAACAGTTACTGCAAGACTTAATGAGGTCCATCTTTTCTTAGTGTGGTAAACCGCATCCAATATACAAAAATAATACACACCATGTTAGCAGCAATGTACACAATGTATGTATATGAAATGATACATATGCATATGAAAACTGTATGTTATAAAACAGAATATATAGAGTAACTCAAGGTGAAATACGTAAGTGACAGGGGAACTCAAACTCAGTGAACTGTGCCTTTGTCGAGGCTGTTTGGAAACTGTCTTCCCTCTTCAGAGACGTCCAGGAGAGGCACAGCATGTGTGGCTCCGCCCCCTACATCATGAAGGCAGTGATAACACCCCAGCGTGGGGTGCTTTGGTACTGGGGAGTGCACAGTGCAGAGGGGTGACGGAATGAACATGCTCTTTAATTTTTTATATTCAAAGACACTTGTGTGACGCCCCACAGTGGGTATGGAGTAGGCTCCCATAGCCTAGTGACCCTGGCTCCATTGAGGTAAGCATCCCGGGGAGGTCTCAGGATGCTGCAGAGTGCTTCCGGGTCGCGTGTGCTGCATGGGCTGGAGTCTCGCTGTCCTGCAGACCCCACAGGAGGCACTGGTTCTTTCACACTGAGATTTAGCGTCTTAGCTTCCATTAACAATCAAATTTTCTGACGCATTTCACAGCCCAGATGTTCAGAACATCAAGCACACAACAACTGCAGTATTTCTGAACACATTTTTTGTTTGTTTTTGGTTTTTTGAGACAGGGTCTCACTATGTAGTTGAGACTGACCTGGAACTCACTATGTAGCCCAGGCTGGTCTCAAACTCACAGTGATCCTCCTGCCTCATCCTCCCAAGTGCTGGGATTACAGGAGTGCGCCACCACATCCTGTATGCATTTTGATATCAGTAGAATTGTGCTAAAGACCTTGTGGTAAAAGCATATGGGAGGCATTGTCGGGGATTCTTGACAGATCACTTCCACAGTCCACTTGCAGCGCTTCCTGCTGGCGATATTGTGTGTGCCCTGTTCTTGGGATGCTGGGGAGTTTCCAACCCTGACTGTGCCGTGGAGCGCGGGCTCAGCGTTTAAGTGTCGCAGAGTTGGGTATTTAGTGCTGGAGAATCAGAACAAAGAGTTCTGCTCCCGGGTTCCACCTCGATGACTCAGATATGAGCTGCCCTTCCCCCGGAGGGTGCTCTCACTTCTTCACAGATAGAAGGGGCAGTGTGCGGGGGGTGGGGGCGTCCGCAGAGACCGCCCTACACTTCCAGCCTAAAGTCTGTCTTGCGAGCATCACCAGCCACTGGTTGCCAGGTGCCGGTTCACTGTCCAAGCCATGCGCAACTCCGCCACTGTCCACGACAATCTGGGTCCCCCGCAAGCCACTGCGGCTGTCTTGCCCTGCACTTGGCTGCCGGGCAGTTGTGTGCGTTTCCAACCTGAGGTGTCATTCGGGATAGGCTGGATGAGCTGTGGTGACAATGACTCAGCAGGAGACTGGTCACCACTGGACCTGGCTGCTGTGGTTCCAGACCTGTCCAGATGCTGCCCCAGGCTCCAGGCGTCCACCAGCATGGCGGAGGGAGAGGAGCGGCGCGTGCGCCTGGAGACACACACATTCCTCCCTCCCGCCTTTCCCCAGCCAGGAATACAGGGCTGTGATTCCTCTTCTGGGAAGCAGGGGCTGATAGGCCAGGCCCCCTTGTAACCCAGGATCTCTCCCCCTCTGAACCCGGAGTAGCCAGGGCCCCGCGCGCTTGTTTCCAGGCCTCAGGCTCTGCCCTCAGTGTCCACGGGGGTCTCCTTCCATGGTGTCGCACCCATCAGAAACACCGCTCCTAGGGAGCAAGTAAATCTGCTTTAAGGATCTTACATGTTTTAAAATAAAATAAGCACTTTTTGAACTCAAAACAATCAGCTCCCCCAAATATAAAGACCCGATTCAAAAATGGGCATCTTAAATGAACAGCCATTTCTCAGACAAAGAAGTAAAAGCAGCAAGTAAATATATGAAAAAATGTTCCACATCACTGGTCATTGGGAGATGCAGATGAAAACAACACTGAGATTCCACCTTACCCCACAAAGAATGGCTGCTATCAAGAAATCACACAATAACAAATGTTGGCGGGGTTGTGGGGAGAAAGGAACCCTTCTCCATAGTTGGTGGGAGGGCAGACTAGTGCAACCACTATGGAAATCAATATGGAGATACCTCAAAGAGCTGGGACTAGAGTTTCCATCTGACCCAGCCATCCCTCTGCTGGGTATCTTTCCAAAAGAACTAAAAGAATCATATCACAGTGATATATGCACACCCATGTTTATAGCGGCACAGTTTGTAATAGCTAAACTTGGAAACAGCCCATTTGCCCATCAGTTGGAAACTGGATAAAGAAGATGTGGTTTTCCTAGAAAATGCAATACTACTCAGCCATAAAGAATGAGACAATAGATTCATTCATAGGAAAATAGACACACACTGAGGATACACTCCTAAGTGAAATAAATAAGTCACATATGTGTAAATACTGAATAGTTTCTCTGGTGTGAAAAACTATAATAGTACATAAGATCCTAATGAGATAATTGAGCATGAGAAATAGGAAGAAAAGGGCTAAAGGTGTAGGGAAAGTGGAAAGGGTAGGGGGAAGGTAATAAGGGAAAAAATATGGCAAAATGGAAATAAAGTGTTTGTAAATAGAGAGGGGATGAGGGGATGAAGGGAGGGCAGGGACCAGGGGAAAAAATGAGAACCAAGACCTGTCATGTAAAGGTACAAGATCCCAATAATGAATGTAATCGTACTGTACACCTAAAATGTACCAATAAACTCAATAAAAGAAAAAAATAAAAAATAAATAAAATAAAATAAGCACTTTTTATGTATTAATGTAAAGTAAATTTAAATTAAAAAGTTGATGATCTTTGATCTAACAGGTATGTATGAAGATGTGTAATCCAAACCAGAAAGTTCACATCCTCTTCAAATGCACAAAAATTTTGTCAGAACATTATAGTACACTATATACACACATATATATGATACTGCAATATACTAGTACAAACCATGTTATCATGCACTGTTACATAGGGAACTTCCATCCACCCAAATACAATAAAATTTAGAATAAACAAAAATAATAAAGCTGGAAATATAACAGTTGTATAACTCAGGGCAAAGGAGGTCATTTAGATTTGAATGTCCCTGAGGATGTTATGTCTCCAAACTTTCAGATATAGCCAATGTCAAGGAAGACAAATTGCCCCCTAAAATGCATTTAGCAGAGAAAAGAAGGACTGAAAAGAAGTAACTCATGTTTCCAACTTACAAAACTAGAATAATAAAAAAAGATCCTGGCTATAGGCATTAAAGAATAACCACAAAGCATTTTTTAAAGGGAGACTGAAATAGAGAGGAATATTTTTATAACTTCCCACTGTAGTAGTTATGTTAGTTATGGGAGATTAGCCGCTGTATCAGATGACCCCTTTTGGTTATGGTAGGTTAGCTACTCTATCAGATAACCCAAGTATTTCAGTGATGTGCTTCTAAAATAGAAAGAAAATAAGAGGTTCTCAGCACACAAACCCCAGCCAACAGGCTCAGGAAGCGAGCTCTTTACAACAGCTCCCACCCAGACAGCTATTGTGTGCTATCTACATTGAGCCTTTATTGAGAAGAATGGCAAACATCATTTTATTTACTATATTTTAGGTTTTATGCTTCTTTGTAGACTTTAGCCAGCTTTCTGATTATGAAATAGCCAGTGTTCCTTATTAACTTGAAGGAAAGACATGCATCAAAAATGAGTTTAAAAGTACCCCCAGTTTTTCATCTCAGAAATAATTGCGGTTCACCTCCTGGGCTGTTCTTATATAAGTGCAGTGGTACACAATTGTGGCCAGCAGTGATCCACGCCATGTAACTCCCACAGTACAACCTAGGAGACCTACTTCCAGAATTCCTGCAGAAACTCTTTCCTCACATGCAACATTTAACCTACAACAATCTCTGTAGCCCCCACTAACCCCACATATCTAGTTCTGGCCTAGAATGCCACCTACGTACCCTACTTCTGTTCCAGAGCAAGGCAGCTGTCATCTGTTGACTGTTCTACAGAAACCACTTCCTCTTTAGCTTACTACTCTCCCTTGTCTGTGACCACAGAGTTAAAGTGTAGATCAAGTAACGCCATTATTCTGCCTATTATCCTCCACTGGTTTCCCATGGCAGCAGCAATAAGATGCAAATGCATTTCCCAGGGCTGCACTGCTCCATGCCACTGGCTCTCACACTAGGGGAAGTAATATTACTAAGGGGATATTTGGCAACCCCCAAAGGCATCTCTGATCATCCCAGCAGGAAGGCCCAGCCTACACAACAGGGCTGAGACCCTCCAGATGTCAGTAGTGTAATGGTGAGACTCTCTGCCCCATACACCTGCCTCATCTGCCAGTCTCACCCTCAGTCACCATTATAGCCATTTCCCCCTTCCCCTATTGTCAGACCTTGCCAAGCTCATTTCTATGAGGTGCTGTCTAATGGTTTGGAGGGAGCCAAAGTGAAAAGTTTATGAGCTGCATCTGATTATAGATGAGTATGAAATGAGGCTTCAAATGTATGGAGCCACTGAGCTCCAGGGGCTTTTTGTTCCACAGCATATCCATTGTTAAGCTGACTCATACATGGCTCTCTCCAAGTACTCTGAAAGTACTTGATTGACATAGCTTCTGAGTAGTGGTACCATTTTTCATTTAAGCCTATACTATGTGAAGAGATGTTCTAGTTCCATGAACATTTCCAAAAAAACTTCATGTCCTACCTGGGTATAGTCTCTGGGAGGTCAAGTTGAATCTTGTCTTCCAGGTTTGCCAGGGAGAGTTCCAAAGCTGATCTTCTGTGAGTTGGTAAATAAAACCACGTTCATCTTTCCTGTAAAATATAGCCTTTTGTAATGTTGAATATGAGATTTTAAACAACAAGGCCCTTGAGTGGCCTGGAGTCCAGTTTCTTAACATTTCTGACCTAAAACTGTAACAAGTTATCGACCTACTCAGTGGGTGTTTGAGACTAAAGGCTTTGAAGTGGCTGGAGATGTCCTGCAGGCAGATGAATGGTCAGCTGTGGGTACTGCAAAGTGTGTGGGTACAAATCAGGGCTCCCAGAACTAAGCAATGGTGGGAGCCTGGGAAGGGAGCCCTGTACTTGAGATTTCTCATAGTGAGGGAAAGAGAAAGCTGGGCTATCCTCAGCCAGAAATAGGGGTAAGCAGAAAATGTGATTTATTTAAAAATTTTCAGCTAGGTATGAGATAAGAAAAGGATGGGGGAGGTGGCAAAGGGTTGTGTTATGTGCATACACTAACTTCCTATAAAGAATGTAACCATTACCTACTGCAAATGTGCTAATTAGTAAAAGTTAAGACTATGATGAGAGAATGTATCTATTAGAATGGCTAAGATAAAAAAATATCCTGACAATACTAAGTGTTGACAAGTACGTGGAACATACACTACTTGTGGGATGCAAAATTATACAGCCAGGAACGAATCTGGCAACTTTCCATGGGGGGAAAAATCATATTAGGGAGATTTCCATTTAGCTTAGGAAACCTCTGAAAGTAATTCAGAGTTGATGCTGTAACCATCTTGTGGAGACTTGAGGCTTTTGCTGTTTTCCCAGGACAGAGATTCACCTGGACCCCAGGGAGCAGGGTTGACACTAGCTGCTTCTACAGTGTCCTGCCCTCATGGTGATCAGAATAGACAAGTAGGGGTACTTCACAGGTTGGATCTTAAGCAGACACTCGAATTTTTATTCTTTGATGATCCATGTGGCCAGGACCCATCTGTAATGCTATGCCAGGTTACAGAGTCTTGTAAAAGGACAAAATTAAGAATCTGAGCAAGGCAACACACTCCTGTCACCCCACCTCCTGGAGGGGCTGCATCAGGATCACAAGTTCAAAGCTGTCCCAGGCAATTTAGTGACACCTTGTCTCAAAAGAAAAGAAAAAGCAAAAGGAGCTGAAGATGTAGTTTAGCAGTCCTTGACTTCAGTTCTCGATAAACATTCAGACACACACACACTCATACACACACAACATGAAACTAAATCTTTAGTAAAATAGACGTTATAAAGTCTTTTCATAGCTGCGGATCAGAGCTTTGTCTCAGATGCTATAGAAATGAGAAGAGAAACTGTAGGTTGCTGCCTATAATCTGGCCAGGTGAGTAAACCTAGACAGCAATGCAGTTTTGAGAGGAAAAAAAAAAAAAGAGAGAGAGAGAGAAATCCAGAGCTTTCAGTCATGTCAAGCTGAAGAGTTTGGGAAAAACCAAAGTACCGAAGTGTGGCGTGTGGCTCTTCTGACTGCTAAGGGAAACCTAGCATGCACAGAATGCCTAGGGCCTCAGTTCTCTCATACTGTTACCAGGGACAGCACACCTGATGGTTTTCAGGTGGTGAATGGATGGGAAGACGCTACATCCATCAGACCACCCCAGTTTTCAGCAGACTCTGTGGCCCCACACCACACCGCCCTGGTAGCAGCTCTGTTTGCTAACAATGGCACAACGGAAGGAAGCCTGAAGTGAGTGGATCTCCACCCTGGCATCAGCAAAGCCATGTGAGCTGTGAGGACGCAGCCTAGCTCCCTGCTGAACCCTGCTTTTCTGAGATGTCATTCTGTCCCATCACCTGGCTGTGGACCATTAGAGAGCCAACAGGGGGTATTTTCTAAAAGGGAACAAGCGATGTGACAGCAGGGATATGGATGTGAAGAAACTTCACTACATTAGGTCAGAAAGCATCTTATTTTGTTGGATCCTTTTACATGGTGGTTAAAAAAAAGATTTGGATAATTTAGGAAGACGTTTTATAAACTATTCTTTGATATATTTGGCTGAAAAAGGCAAAGCAAGAAAAGTAGGAAAGGGAGTTTCTTTAGAACCAAGGAAAGCAAAAGTTCATTTGTAGAGAGCTTGTAAAATCTAAAATTTCAAAGGTAAACAAGCTGTGCTCCTGTGGGTCCCTTGTCATCTTTCCTCTGACAGGAGGGAGACTGGCTCCTTGCAGCGCTAGCACACGGAGTCTCAGCTCCATGGAATGGCCCCATGCCCAGGCTCCTGCACCCCACTTTCCCCCCACTGGGCCCTGAGAGGTGGAGGCCACAGTGCCAGGGGACCCTGCGGGCAGGGCAGGCTCTCCAGGGTCAGAGCTGCCTCCCCGTGCCACAGGGAACCCTGTGTGCAGCAGCTCCAGCGCAGGTCACCGAGTGTCCCCAGGCAAGTTCTACGCTCCATCAGTCTTATGAAACACCTTTTAAAAGTAAGCTCCCTCACGCTGTCCTCCAGGAAATTTGGTTCAGTGGATCAGTGTGGACGAGCAAGAATCCAGAGCAGAAATAGCGAATCTCCTAGGGCTTTCAGTAATCTGAACAGCTCACTACGGCACAGAGGGTCGCCACCTGGCTTCTCCATTTGTGTGGCTGCAGCAGAAGATCACAGATTGGGTGGCTTGTAAGTAGCAAGGTCCTTTGCAAAGATCGAGCCTGGCATTGGGAGGTCAGCTCTGGTGCGTCCCTTCTCTCGCTCTCAGATGGAGCCTTGGTACTACATCCGCACAAGCTGTACAAGCTCTCTTGGCCTCTTTTATGAGAGATGCTCTGATTTGGAGAGAGGTTTGAACATTCCGTCCACAGCATCCAGCAAATTCTGGTTAAATCAGTGTGGAGATTCCTCAAAAAAGGAAACTAGAAATTCCACCGGACCCAGCTATTCCCCTTCGAGGTGTCTTCCTGAAAGACTTACAGTGATCCACGCACACCCACGTTCATAGCAGCGCAGCTCATGGGAACGAAATATTGGGAGTGACCTGTGATTCCATCAGCAGATGAATGGATGAGGAAAATGTGACATTTACACACTCCTGTGTACTACTCCACCATAAAGAAAGATCAACTTGAGCCATTTGTAGGAAAATGGATGCCCCTTGAGATTGTAAGGTTAAGTGAAGTAAACCAGACACACAAACATCTATTGTATGGTTTCTTTTGAGAAACTCAAAATAGAAATAAACTGAAGAGCAAAATTAAACAGTAGACGACAGGAAACAGAGAGAGATGATTTGCAAATGGGAAAGAGACTAAGAGATGTTGGAAGGGGGAAGAGGAAGAGAAGGGAGGCACTGGCTCCCCAGCACTGACACACTCATTGTGCATCACAAATGCACACTCATAAAAGAAAGCGATGAAGGCCATGGCGAAGGCCAAGTTTTCCTAATAAAATGTTCTTAAAGAAGAGGGGTTGCACACAACCTGCCATCTATCCGGGGAGTCGGTAGTTAGTGACGTGAGCATGGAGTCTCAGGGCTGGGCTACTTCTGCGGGCCGTGCCCTGCACCGGCAGTGGTGCCCGCCCCGTCATGGCGACGAGTCCCCTTCTGTCTGCTCATCTCGGCTCCTGCTGTCCCACCCTCCTTTCTGTCTCTCGCCCTTCCTTTCTTTCCTCTTTCCCTCCCTCTGCCTCAGTTGACAAATATAAAAAGCAGTAACAAAGGCCGTGCACTCTTGACTGAAAATTCCTCTTTTAGTATTTGTTTCAAACATCAATTTGGAACTAGAAGAGGACCACATGTTACCTCGCCCACTCTCTGCCGTGCAAGTCGCCATCTTTTCCCTTTTCTGGACAGAGCTGTCCTCTTTGCACTACTACATAACTACTGCAAATGAAGCAACTGTAGCAGGCTCTGCTTAAAACTCGATTCTACAACTCAGGCATCATTTGATCTGTTCTCACCTGCAAAAAAGCAACACAGGGGCAGGGAGAGGCAGGAAAAAGGATCAGGGTGTGATATTTTACACGTATGCAGCTTAAACATACACTAACACAAATTACTGGTTAACAGGAAGAAAACGACATGAGCCCTTCCACAAGGGCTTCCACAAGCCAGTCCTTACCCAGAAGGAGCCCCGGATAAACACCCAAGGCTTCCAGCCACTTGGACAGCCTGGGAAGGACCCTGCTCCTTACTTGGAGGCAGGCCTTGCTAAGTTACAGGAGACGGAAACCGTTCTGCATTCCTGGGCCTTTGAACATTCACATGTGCACTGCTGTTCCATGTAAATGTGCACGTGCATGCCCTCCCCAATAGGGCATCGCAACACTGGGATGACATTTCACGTTCCTGAAAGTACATCCTTGATCACAGCAGCACAAATCTGTGTTACCTCCCACAGCCAGTGTGAATTCACAGAAAATGCATTTTATGACACCCATGGTCCCTGCAAATTGCCTGCCATTATCTTCGCTCCCCAGTAAACCACTGGAATTACTGCAGGTAACTTAGAGGTGCATGGGTGGGCCAGGGGTGGGGTGCCACAGCTTTCCTGAGGGGTCCTGGGTGCAGATTTCTTCTAGGATCCTAAGGAGACTCTGGTTCTTTCCAAGGCAGGCGTACCCGGCCCTAGGGCTGGCACGGAGAGCAGCCTCTGCGTTACTTCAACCAGAGCCTCGGTCTCCTATCCAGCACTCAGCACCAGTCAGGGGCACAGGGAACAAGCAAGGGTGGGACAAGAGACTCTGTCAGTGGTGCAGTTGGAACCACTGCCCGAGTTTCCCACCCTGGGCTCCTCCTCTGGGATCAGATCACTTTCCTGGGAAGCGTCCTGGGGTGCTCTGGGCCTGAGCAGAGGTCAGTGGAGGTCTTCTCGCCTCGTATCCTTCTACCGTGGTGGCTGGAGTGGTTTGGGGGAGCATGAACGATGCCATCCTCCTGCCACCGAGGAAGAGCTGGGCACCTCTTTTAGGGAAAACACACTTGCCGGGGATTTGGTTTTCTGCCTCGATCCTGATTTCATAGCGAAGGGACAAAGCATTTGCTCGATGGTTTTTCTTCCTTCTTTTCCCCCAGGGCTGAGAGGCCAGGCTGGAGCTTTGGGGGATGATGGCCCACTGGAGGCAAGGCTGTTCTGCCCTCCTGTCTCCACCCCAGGGCAGCGCTGGTGAAAGCTATTCCAACCTTTACTCGGCTAGACCTGAGTTCCAGCCATGCGACGTGGAACTGGCTCTTTACCTCTGCCATCTGCATCGTGAGCAACACAGCAGACACCGAAACAAATTCTAGACAGCCTCAGCCTTGAGGCAGGATGAGCCCTCGGCTGCCTGGTGCACAGGGGAGGGTGGCATCTCCTGTCCTGGGAGCCGGAGACGCCTCCTGCCTGGCCACGTGCAGAGCACTTGAAGTCTTTCCGCTGAGACTGTCCCAGACTTCCTCCAAGGGACTCGCTCAGGAGCCGGTTTGTGATCAATGCACACACGGATGCTCTCAAAGCCCGAGCTCCAGACAAGGCAGTGAGAGCCAGGTGACCCCCGGGGCTGGGGTTCCACTGTGTAAACATCCACACGCACACTCACACAGTCGCACATATTCACACAGCTGCTTGTACCAGTGATCACACACACATGGAGACGTGCACTAACTCACCCACAGGCGCGCACACATACACACAACCATACTCATGCGAACCCCACACACCGCCACATGGGCCCACTGTCACAGACACGAGTTCCCACGTATCCACGCACATGTGAACACACGTGCACATCTGTCACACACATCAAACTTCACACAGGATGGTCCCTCAGACAGCACACAGCACACACCCTTACACAGATGCCCCCACACACGCACACGCAGTGTGCAGCTTCACCCTGTGGAGAGTGTAGCCCAAGACAATGTCAATGTGTTCCCAAGAGTGAGAGTGATATCTAATCACACAGAACCAAGGTGTGACGCCCTATGACGTGTGTAACCCCAATATCTTATCAAACAGCTCCAATATGTGTGAAGGGATAAACCCCAGCCAGTGCCACAGACCCCAGTTAGAATAGTGTAAGAGAGAGAGCGCAGAAGCCCAGCTTGTCCCACTTGATGATCCCCGATGCAGCTCAACAATGGCTCCGCCGGAGGAGACATCGGATCCCTGCCCAGAGTGGACCCCAGATCAACGAAGAGGCACCTGGATGGAAGACCGCCATCACCAGGAAAGGAGAAATAAAGTCGCGCTCCTCGGACTTGTGCAGGTACAGGGAGTGGCAACTGGCGGGTATGAATGAACACGTTTGATGAGCGACAGATATATATATAGTTGGCAACTACTACTGGCTGGACCTCCAGTTAGTGCACACTCCTGCTCACCATACAACCCCCTGGATGGCCCAGGCCAGGCACACGTGCAGACCTGCGGCCTCTGGCACCTCAGCACACAGCAGGTGGGAGGCCCAGCGTGGCCACAGAAAGCGCTGGGGACCCCCTGACACCCCACCCAGTCATCTCCGTCCTGCCTGGGGCCAGAGCTGCTGTCGTCCCTCAGGCAGGCAGCAGGGTGACTGTGCTCCACATCTCCGCCTTCACGCCTGCTGGGCGAGGCCCCGCTCCCCGCTGCCCCCAGACCTTTGATCTGTCCTCCGTGTTAGCCCTGTTCACCCAACGTTTCTAATTCCTTCCCTAACTGCACATGCGTGGTCCTGCATTACAAGTCGCTTGTCCACCGGGGCTCTCCCAGTTCTTTTCCCAATAAACCAACAAACAAAGGGGAAAGAACTTAAAATGCATGACCTTGGGTGGAGACTGGAGGAGACGGGGAGGGTTTTTTATTATGGTATAAATCAAATCTTAAATCTTGTGAATTTAGGGAAGGGTGTGAAGATCAACATTGTGTTGACTGTTTTGCACGCTTGCTGTTTTCTTTTACCTTGTGCATTTTATCACATATACATTGTGTATTTCATGACATTTATTACATTTTTATGCTCTTGAAAGTGATTTGAACACAAAATATAAATTTTAAAGTACTTGTGTGATAACTTGCTTTCCTCTATCTTTTTCAAAATGCCTAAATCTGGGATACCGTGTGCCTTCTTGTCAAAAAGATACAATGCCCGAGACCTGCGATTTAAAGGAGCAGGAGTTTATAGTGGCTTAGCTTCAGTGAGTGCAGAGCATGGCCTGCTGGGTCGAGGCAGAAACACCACGGAGGGAGGACCGGGTAGAAGGAAGCTGTTCAGGTCATGGCAGTCAGGAGCAGGGGGAGAGAGGGAGGGGCCAGGGACAGGAATAGGCCTTCAAGATCACCTTCACAGCGATCATCAGGATCCACCTCCAAATGGCACAGTCAGCTCTGAACTCTCCATGGACTCATCTGCCCGTGGGTGTAGCAGCCTGTCTTCCAAATACGTGAGACTTTTAGGGGATACTGTGGAACATTTTAGATATAAACCATAGTGGATACCTTTTATGGAATCATTTTTTAAACCATCATGAAATGTATTGGTACATATTAGGTATACAATACAGTTGCATACATCATTGGGATCGTGTACCTATACATAACTTATCAGGTTCTTATTTTTTCCCATTCCCTAGCCTTCCCCTCAGCCTCTCCACCTTTCCCTATTTACTAAAACATCGTTTCCATTATTTTCCTTTTCACATTTTTTTCTTTTCTCTTTTTCCCTTTCCCTTTCGCCTCCCACTTCCTCTACTCTTTCGGACTTTTTTCCTATTATGCGATATCAATTATACACTTTAATCATTATTTACACTTTCTGCTTTTCACACCAGAGAAACTATTCAATATTTATACATGTGTAACTTAAGAGTATGGCCTCAGTGCGCATCCACTTAGCTATAAATCTTTCAAGTTTCTCATTCTTTATGGCTGAGTAGTATTCCATTTTATAACAACAACAAAAAACACATCTTCTTTATCCAGTCTCCAGTTGGTGGGCAATTGGGCTGTTTCCAAGTTTTAGCTATTAGAAACTGTGCTGCTATAAACATGAGTGAGCATATATATCACTGTGGTATGATTCCTTTAATTATTTTGGAAAGATACCCAGCAGAGGTATATCTGGGTCAAATGGAGCCTCTAATCCTAATTCATTGAAGTATCTCCATGTTGATTTCCACAGTGGTTGCACCAGCCTGCACTCCCACCAACAATGGAGAAGGGTTCCTGTCTCCCCACAACCACACCAACATTTGTTGTTGAGTGATTTCTTGATAGCAGTCATTCTTTGTGGGGTGAGGTGAAATCTCAGTGTTGTTTTCATCTGCATCTCTCGAATGACCAGTGATGTGGAGCATTTTTTCATATGATTATTTGCTGCTTTTACTTCTTTGAGAGATGTCTGTTCATTTCAGATGCCCATTTTTGAATTGGTTCTTTATATGTGGGCAACTGATTTTTTTGAGTTCTTTACATATTCTAGATAGTAGACCATTGTCTGAGGAACAGCTGATAAAAATTTTTCCCACATTGTAGGCTGTCTCTTAGCTCTGCTTGTAACTTCTCTAGCATTTCAGAAACTTCTAAAAAAGATGAGATCCCAATTGTTGATTCTTTGTGCTAGTTCCCATGCTACTGAGGATTTGTTCATAAAGTCTTTTGCTATGCCAATATCTTCAAGAGTTCTACCTAACTTATCTTTCAGCAAGTTTAGTGTTTCTGTTTTACTATTTATATCTTTAATTCACTTGGACTTTAGTGCTTGGTGAAAGATAAGGGTCTAGTTTTAGTCTTTGACAAGTTGAAATCCAGTTTTTCCAACACCATTTACTAAAGAGGCTATCTTTCCTCCAGAGAGGGTGTTTGGCTCCTTTGTCAAAGATGAGGTAGTTGAGCATGTCATCTTTTAATCAATTCCATTGATCCTCAGGTCTGTTTCTTTGCCAGTACCATGCTGTTTTTATCACAGTGGCTTTGTAGTATAGTTTCAAATTGGGGATTAGGATACCCCCTGCCATGTCTCTGTTGTCTAGAATGGTTTTTGCTATTCTAGGTCTTCCTGATTCCAAATGAATGTTTGGATTGTTTTCTCTAGTTCTATGAAATAAACTGTTGGGATTTCAATAGGGATTGCAATTCAATATGGATAGCAGTTTTGGAAGTATGGCCATTTGCACTATATTGATTCTACCTATCCAAGAACAAGGGATGATTTTCCATTTTCTTATATTCTCTTCAACCTCTCTTTTTAAGGTGCTGTAGTTTTTAAAGTAGATGTCTTTTTGTCTCCTTCATTGGGCTGATTCCTCGGTATTTAATTTTTTTGCATGCTATTGTGAAAGGGATTGTTTCCCTAATTTCACTCTCAGTGAGACTGTTACTTGTCTACAAGAAGGCTATTGATTTTTCAGTATTTACCTTGTATCCAGCTACTATACTGAAACTGTCACTCAAGTCTAGAAGTCTTTTGGTAGAGTTTTTTTGGTCTTCTATGTAGCATATCATATCATCAGCAAATAATGACAGTTTCACTTCTTCCTTTCCTATCTTCGTTGCTTTTCTTTCTCTTTCTACTCGCTGTGGCTAATGTTTCCAAAACTGTATTGAACAGGAGTGGTGATAGTGGACATCCTTGTCTCATTCCTGATTTTAGCATGAAGGTTTTCAGTTTTTGACCGTTTAGTATGATACTGGCTGTTGGCTTTTTATTGATAGCTTTTATCAAGTTGAGATAAAGACCACCTATTCCAATTTTCTGCAGTGTCTTTATCATGAATGGGTGTTGAATTTTGTCACGTGCTTTTTCTGCATCTATTGAGAGGATCACATGGTTTTGGTCCTTGATTCTGTTAATATAGTGTATTACACATTTATTGATTTATATATGTTGAACCATCCTTGCATCCCTGGGATAAATCCAACTTAGTAAGGGTGAACAATCTTATTGATGACCCTCTGTATTCTGTTTGCTAGTATCTTATTGAGGTTTTTTGCATCTATGTTCATTAGGGAGATTGGTCTGTATTTCTCTATTTTGGTTGGGTCTTTCCCTGGTTTTAGAATCAAAGTAACACTTGCCTCCAGAAATGAATTTGGGAGTATTGTTTCTCTTTCAATTTCATTGAAAAGCTTAAGAGTAGTGGGAATAGTTCTTCTCTAAATGTCTTGAGGAATTCAGCAGTGAAGCTCTGAGGACCTGGGCTTTTCTTTGTTGGTAAATTTTCAATTATGTTTTTAATTTTACTGACTGTAACTGGGGTGTTTAGAATTTCTGTATCTTCTTCATTCAACTTTGGTAGTTCATATGTATCTAGAAATCTGTCCACTTCTTCTGTGTTCTCTATTTTATTAGAGTACAAGTTCTTGGAGTAAGTACTAATGATCCTCTGGATTTCTGCTGGATCTGTTGTGACTTCACCATTTTCATTCCTAATCACATGTATTTGAGCCTTTTCTTTCCTTTTTTTGATAAGATTGGCTAAGGGTTTATTGATTTTATTTATTCTTTTGAAAAACCAGCTCTTTGATTCATTGATTTTTTTTAAATATCATTTTCTTAGTTTCTATTGCATTGACTTCTGCTCTGGTCTTAATAATTTTCTCCCTTGTATGAGTTTTGGGTTTCCCTTGATCTTCTTTTTCTAGGAGTTTAAGATTCACCATTAGGTTGTTTATTTGAGCTTTCTCTGCTTTCCTATGCTTATGAATTTCCCACATAAAACTCCTTTCATTGTATCCCATAGATTCCTGTATATTGTACTGGCTTTGTCATTAAATTGTAAAACTGCTTGTTAAAAAGAGTGTTATTCAATTTCCATGTGTTTGTGAAATTCTTATGGTATCTTATGCTATTGATGTTCAATTCAATTTCACTATGGTCTAATAATATACATGGGATAACTTCAGTTCCTTTGTATTTACTGAAACATGTTTTATGAACTTGCATGTGGTCTATTTTGGAAAATGACCCATGTACAGCTGAAAAGAATTTATGTTCTTTTGTGGGGTAGAACACTCTGTAGACATCTTTTAAATCCATTTGTTTAAAAGCTTGGTTCAGTTCTAGTTTTCATTGTTGATTTTTAGTCTAGATGATCTGTCTATTTGTGACAATGGGTGTTTAGGTCCCCCACTGCAATTGTATTAGTGTTAATTTGGTGTTTCATGTCCCTTAATATTTGTTTTGCATAGTTGGGGGCTTTAGTATTTGATGCATGTGTATTTATGATTGTCATCTCTTCCTCTTGGATTGTTCCCTTTACAAGGATGTAGTGACCTTCTTTGTCTCTCTTAATTAGTTTTGGTTTGAAATTTACTTTGTCTGCAACTAAGATAGCTATCCCTGCTTTTTTCTGTGTTCCTATTGCATGGAGAACTGTTTCCCATATTTTTACTGTCAGTCTATGAGTATCTTTCTCAAGTAGGTATGTTTCTTGTATACTGCATATTGTTGGATTTTGCTTTTTAATCCATTCTGCCAGTCTATTTCTTTTGATTGGTGAATTAAGGTCTTTTACTGAATCTTCACAAAATTCATTCTAACTTCCTAAGGTCATGGCAGTTAGGAAAAATATAAGATGGTATTTTCACAAATAACTAACTGGACTTTGAGTGTGTGTATCGAAGCAGAGAAAAATTCATCAGTCAGTGGTCATCCAGGCCTAGAGTGTGGATTGCGTGTAGAAAAAGAAAACAAATTCCTCTCACTTGTGAAGTAAAATCTTCACTCGTGAAGGACAAGAACACTTGATGCCATAGAAGCAAAGAAAAGAATGCTGTTTGCTAGAGGCTGGGAAAGGCATGGAGAGAGGGTGGGAGGGAGGATGGTTAGTGGGGACAGGGAGCAATTAGACAGTAAGAATGGCTCCTATATTCTGTGGCACAGGGATGTACCCATGGTTGGCAAACATATTTGGATATTTCAAAGTAGATTTTGAGTATTCCCAACACAAAGAAATTTTCTATGTGTTAAATGGTAGATATTCCAACTACCCCAGTCTGATCACTACACATTGTATAGACAGATGTATTGAAAAATCACAGCATACATGATAAAAATATATAATTTTACATGTCAAAAATTCTCAAATGAAATACATGGGGGCTATGGTCAGATGACCCTGGGGACACTGACCACCTTTTCCTTGCCTAACTCGTGGGCTTTCTCAGACATACACATACCACATCCATATGTGTCCCATGGATGCTAAGCTTGTGCGCACTCGAGCTCTGTTTTACCTCAGCCACACAGCTGCCAGAGCCTCCTGCCTCTGTACCCTCGGCCCTCACTTCTGGGCATTGAGCCCATCCTGAGATCTGCCCCCTGGGTCTCTTTCTGTAACCCTCCCTCCCAGGGCCAGGCCCTCACTTTCATGGATCTTCTCTGCTTACAAACACCCAGAAGTTCTAAAGCTGAACTCTTCCCCCTCCCCAAACTGCTGCTATGTGTTATATTCTTTTTTGTTTTGTAGAAGCTGCCTCATACAAAGTGTAATCATTTTTCTACACCATGTATTTATTTCTTGCGTGCTGTCTGATTAGAAACAATTTCCTTTTGGGAAGCACTGGTCTGATTGGGGTGTGCAAGGCCCAGCCAGCTCGGGCCTGTGTATGCAACACTAGCCAGCCGTCCTTCTGGCTCCTGAATTTCTGTTCCAATTAAGAAATACAATCTGAGAAATCTGAGCAACTTGCTTAAACTTTACCCAGAGTCAGTTTCTGGGTAAATGTGATGAGCTTCACAGAGAAGAAATCCAGGGACAGACAAACTACATCGCTGCTATTATTTATGGGCATTGCAGCATTGAGAAAAGAAAGACTTGAAGGGAAACATGCACAGTGTGAGGCTACGTAGCCCTCAGGGAAAGCCTGACGTTAGCTCACATGCGGTATCGACCATGCAATCTTTGCATGCTATATTGTTAAACATTTTATAACACATAGCAAATATATAATACTTTATAATAGAACTATATGCTATACATTATGAATTACATCACATATGTTCATTTAATAATTACCAATTTACATGCTTGTGAATACAATTAATGAATCACTCTATTATTACATTTCAATAAATAGTGTTAATTATACAATATATTATAGAATGTAATTTATGTATTATATAAGGAGATACAATTACACTCAGTACGATACATAGTTCATCTATTATATAATTGCGTATGTATTATATTACATATTATATAACAGTTGTACATGATTATGCATTGTGTACGACATATTACAATCTATTAATCAACGTGTTATAACATATATGATTAATACACGATGTGAATAAATCCAGAAGCACACACACTACAGGCTGGGGCCGATGGTCCGGTTCTGCTCATCTGTGTTCTCAGCTCAGCCCCCTGCTGGACAGAGCCCGTCTTAGGCAGAGCTGTGAAGAGGCCTCCAGCCTCAGGCTCCTGGAGGAGGCTGACGGGCAAAGGCCTGTGCTGAGCGCTCCTGCTGTTCAGGGGCAGCTTCCCTGGCTTCCCTCTCTCCTCCCTCCTCCCTCCTCCCTCCAGATTGCCCCTCCCTTTGGTGGCTGCTCTGAGGGTGGCGTCGCCTCCCTAGGAGGCAGATTTTGGACACAAAGCCCAATGCAGGCTCGACCAGGGCTGCCCTGAGCTCAGCTGTCTGTGCGTCTTCCCTTCCCACAGCAGCCGCTGAGCAGGCACTGGTCTTGGCTGCAGCATCACGGGCTCCTCTGCTCGGGGTCACTTGCACTGGCCGCTGGCCTCCCGAGACCCTTGAGTGCGTGCCAGTTGTGGCACTGACTTCTTTCTGGGCCCTGGAGATCTGATGAAAACTCTGCGAGCTGCGCCTGGTGCAGAAAGTTAGTCCAACTTCCGTGTTACATTTTGCCGTGTTCTGGGAAACCTTCCATCTGAGTCACAGTGTGAGGACAGAGCGAGTCTCTTGCTCTTCTGAAGATGCTCACTAGGCTCTTGGTCTCCGTGGCTGTGACCGTGTCTCAGGCCCAGCCCCCAGGGCCAGGCTCCTCCACCCAGTGCTGCGTTCCAGGTTTAGTTCTCTTCTTCGCTGCCTTCAGAGTTTTTCTTTGCATAAGCGTGGCCACCAGAAAGTTCAGTGAGTGCTGCTCGAATGTGACATTCTTTGAGTGGACTTTCAGCCAGAACACATTAGAACCGTTCTGTGACCCTCTGCTGTGTGTGTGTGTGTGTGTGTGTGTGTGTGTGTTTGTGTGTGTGTTGGCAATGAGGGCTACAGCCCTATCTCCAAGGCTCTTACACTGTGTTTCAGAGAAAGAATTGAAACCAATTTGGGTGAAAACCAATTGGTTTTTGGATAACCCCTCATAGAAGGAGCAGGCACAATCCAGGGAGGGGAAATTCTCTGGAAACATTCTTGACCTTTAGAAATGTGGGTCTTGGAAACAAGTCGTGGATCACAAGGTCTTCAGCCAGCAGGCGGATGAGACAGCGCGGCAGGGCCCATTGGGTTCCCCGCAAAGCCCCTTGTTGACACATGCACCCTCCCAGGGCTCCCGTTTACCGCTGTCTGAGACCCTCCCCGGGTCTCGAGTCTCTCCCGGGGAGCAGGGTCCCGACTCTGGAGCCCCGGAGCATGGCCATTCCCTTCTCCCGACTCCATTCTTCTGCAGAAGCCTCTTAAGCGTCACTTAAAGCATGTTTTTTGCTTTTCGGTTTTTCTTTTTTGCGGTACGGGGGATCAAACTTAGACTTCGTGCTTTCTAGGATGCAGCGGAGCCCCTGAGCTACATCCCTGGCCCGATGCCTGTTTTGTACTGGTTTATTTTGTACTGAACACATCTTTCCTCCCAGATTGAAAACTCCCCTGAGCCCAAACTTGCATCACACGTGTTCCAAATATCTCACATGCCTCTGCTGGTCCTGCCAGACATTCTTGGATCCTGGTTCAGCGCAAAGCGGGCGGGCACAGTCATTGGCGAGCGCCAGCTCTCAGTAGCCGTTTGCTGATTGAGTGAACGAGTGAAGGAGGGAATAGGAGAGGGGGTTAAATACAAAGCAAGGCGCCAGCTATCAGCAGGGGGCAGCACTGAGTCACATGCCTCTGCTGGTGGTTTCTCTTACTCCTCTCACCTTCTCCGGCAGCCTCCTGCTCTGGCTGGTTCTGAACTCCACTCCGAAAGCAAAAGAAAGGGCAGGGAACACCTTGTGATGTCTGAAAACGAGCACCCCTTTGTGATAAATGAACACACGCTCCTCACGGACAATTAGGGAAAGAATAAAAATACCAGAGAAACGGATGACAATCTGATAACTCAGCGGTAACGATGATGAATGGTTCACAGTGATGAGTCTTGTTTTTAATGTCAGTTGTCATTTTCAGTATTGCTGTCTTTCTGGGAACCATCTCGGGGTTCTTTCCCCACTCACCCCTGTGTTCCTCCAAATTGCTGATTGCTCTGTTGGAATTTTAGAAGGATGCTGTTATAGTACAACACCCACTGTCTAAATTTTACAGGGGCTCTAGAAGCCTGAGAGGAAAGGGGGTGCCCAGAAGGTTGCGTTCCCCCCTGCGAGCTGTCCTCGTAGTCCTCCAGCTTAGCAGCATCGTGTGTGACAATGTGGACACCCTCAAGGGGCAAGTTCTGTCTTGTTGTAAACACTGCCTCCATCAGTAGCAGCACAGTCTCTGTCCGAGAACTGCCCATTAACTATGCTAGCTTGGCAGTCCCTGTGGGTGCACTTTCTGCATTTTGGGGGAAGTGGTCCTCGACAAGCCATTTCATCTATTTTCATTAAAATAGGACGTGATTGGTTGGAAAAACAGTGCTGACAAGTTTAGCCACACTTCTCTTTCTTTTTGGCATTTTTATAAAAAGCACCCCATGGTTTTCCTGTGCTGCTTTCTGCTCTAATCCTTCATGGAAAACAAGGGAGTCACTTCACAATGAAGGAGAAGAACAGCAAGAAAGAAGCCACGGAGTGGGGGAGTGGGGGAGTGGGGAAAAGGATTGGGAATTTATTACCAAACAGGAAGAAGTTTAGGGTGGGGATTTAGCTCAGTGGTTCTGGCGCCTGCCTCGCAAGCAGCAAGGGCCCGAGTTCTGATCCTCAGTACAAACAAAAACAAAAACAAAAACAAAAAAACCCCACCAAAACAACCAGGAAGAAGTTTAAATAATGAACACTTTAAAATAGAAAAACTTGCAGGTGGGGGCCAACAAGTCAAAGGTGGACCGAGTCAGGCAGGAGACAGCAAAGCTGAACCAAAATGCGAGGAGCATTTACGAACAGACGGGCACAGGAGCGGGGCCTCTGCCCACCCAGGGAACGCATCTGTTTGTCTAAATTCCAACTGCTCCTCATTTCCTTCTCCACCAACAAACACAGGTGAACATCAAGGTTAATAAGAGGCTAATGACCCCTGACGGAGCTTCGGGGTTTTTCTCAGGCCTTCTGATCTCCTATGCTTTGCATTTTTAAATTGCATTTTATTTGGTATCCGTGTTCAGCAAAGCCACCTTCCTTTGCAGTTTACATTTTCTCATCTGCAGTGACAGCGACACAGGCAGCCTCGTCCTCAAACTCCAGAGCACTGGCACCGCCCAGCCAGCCCAGGACCAGAGGCTGCCTCCCTGCACTCATCTCCTTCCCACCGGCCTCGCACTGCGCTCTCCGGACTCAGTCACCTGCTTCGTCCTTGCAGTAGCTCCTGGACATGCACAGCATCGAGCTGCACTTCCTGTCCTGTTTCCCATCTTGGCTTCCTTACCCTCCGGCTCCCGGGGAGCCCGACAGGACTGCCGGGAGCTCCAGGGCCTCCAGGCCAGGGCCAGGATGCGGTGGGAGGAGAAGGCAGGCAGCGTGGCCCAGCAGGGAAGCTGCACGCTGGACAGCGACTTGGACCTGGACTTGGAGCATCTGTGGATTCTGAGAGATCTGAAGTCACGCTGCTTTTCCTCAGGGTAGGGTGAAGAAGGAAGAAACAGAACAGAGAGCAGTGCTGGCACCCTCTAAGCTAGTGTAGGGGAGACAGCCCCGAGTTCAAGCCCAGTTTTATAAATTTCTTAGCCTTTACTGTTCATTCAGGAAACTGAGTACCATTTAAAATGCTTCCAGGATTTGTGTGTGTGTGTGTGTGTGTGTACAGCGTGCATGGGTGTGCATTCCTCTGAACACAACAGAAAAATGAATTGATTAATGTACAGGTTTTTGGATATTAGACACAAGCAATTCATTTTTCCCCATTTTAGATATGGCATGGGCATGAAAAAGTATGTTAACCAAAATAATGCTTTTCTAAAGAATTAGCTACTTTTCCAAAATCAAAGTAACCCAGGTATCTATTTCCTTTAGTACTAAGTAAACTTATATATTATTCTCAAGTCTTAAAATAGTGGAGTCAATGTTACATTAGTATACATTCAGTGGGGTTAAAAATAAATGAATGAAATGTGACACAGATGTAAAATTACAAGGCCAGGTCTGGGCCTAACCTCCAAAGCCTACTGGTGTCTTCTCTGCTGCCCGTGCTGTCAAGGGGAAACACACGTGTGTCCTGGAGGAGCTGTTCCCAGACTTGGGGACCGCACAGCACCTCAGGCCTCTGCATTCCGGACTCCACCTGGTGTTGCTGGCTGCACCACACCGTGGCAGTCTTAGTCAGTGAGCCCTGTCCATCAGCCTGCTTTCACCCTCGCCTCCAGTCAGTGTTTCCCCTCTTTCCGTTTCTGTCATTTAGGAACCCCGGGTTTGTAGATGGTGGGAATAAAGGGGCAGTTTCAAACGTTTTAAAGGTGAACATCTCCAAGAAAAAGAATTATTCCTGGGAAAATCTAAGAGTTCAGAAATGAGTTGGGGTGGAGGACAAGAGATCCATGGCTCTGGAAAGAATTACAGACAACAAAAGTTACATCTAAAAATACCTTGGTGGAGCCATGCGGCAGGAGCCAGGAGCACTTTCCTCCTTCATGTTACAGAGGGAGGGGAGCCTCTTCCTACTGATGCTATTCACCTGCATCCTGGACGTTCATCAATGGGTCAGACAAGGAGGCTGGGTTGGTGATGGGCAAAGGGTCAGCAACCGGAAATCTTTTTTAATTGCATCTAATTGTAGCAAGGCAGTTAATAAAAACAAATAAATAGAAGACAGTAATAACTTTTAGAGTGTACAATGCCGAGTCATAGAATGGGCTCAGAATGGCGTACAGGCCTCACTTCTGGGTGGTTTCAAAGCATTTTCCCAAGGGAAATCCTGTGCTACCTTTGTAATGTTTCTGTAAACCTAAAATTATTCAAAAATTGAAACTCATAAAAAAGTGGGAGAATTATTCATAAGCCATACATAAATGCCAAGGACAGAAGGAGAGTCAGGTATGATGGTGTTTAACACCTAATGCAGGGACTCCTAGAAGATCCAAGAAAGTGAAAGCAAGGATTGTCCACCAAGATGGCAACACGAGAGAGGCTGCTGTAGGGACACTCGGATGGGCGCCTTACTCTGGGGAGCAGAAACCTGGAAGCCTCCCCTGGACAGTGCTGTTTAATTTTGCTGCTGTAGCTCATGTCCACCTGTTACACAACACATTGAAAAGAGGACTCAGTTTTCAGGAATCCTGTTGGTTCCCTTTCTTGATGGTTCATCCTGGAAATTAAGGTTGATCTTATTTTAGACATAGCCCTGGGGATTCACCACTCTAGGAACAATTAAAGTGTAATTCAAGTTGCTTAAATTTTTCCATTTGTTTCAAGACTTTAGAGGGATAAAGCAAAGCGGAAGAGAAATCTGGCTAATCCATAAATCTCACAATATCTTCCACTTCAATTAAACTGGGGGGAGGGCACCTCATGTGTGAAAAGTTCAGCGTCCTCAAAGGTGGGGCGTTTAGTTTCTGAGGACCTCAAAGTCTGCTGCGTTTGCCTCGCTCATAATGAAATCAAGCTTCCTTATCACCAGCCTCCCTGAAATTAGAGTTTTCTGTAGCCATAAGAGAGAACAGGAAGCCACATGTGTGAGTGCAAGAGAGAAAGATAAATGTGTGAGTCTCAGGGATGCGCTGAGCCATTCTCAGACTGAAAGCTTCTCCAGGGTAAAGAGGCCCCGGAGAGCCAGGCCACCCCTCCCCATCTTCCCCAAATGCCTGTTGTTCACGTCCTGTGCATCGAGCAGGAAGAACGCTCCAGCCCAGGCAGGCACATGGGGAAGTGGAAGGTACACCTAGCAGAGCGACTGGATGGGTGCGTTGGTGAAGGACACTCCCTTTGGGAGACCAAAGATGAACTAGGCAGTCTGCTTTAAGATCTGAGAAAGAGGTGTTGTGTAAAGGCCGTGAAAATCCACCCAAGCAGTGGGGAACAGCAAGTGCCAGGGTCCCCACGGAGGAAAGGCGCATGAGAGGACCAGGCGTTTGTGCTTGAGCTCGGTAATGGCTCCTCCTTGCCAGGTTCAGCGGTGATGTGAGCTCGGAGGAAAACTGTCAGGGTTTCTGCTCATTATGAAAAAAAAAAATGGGAAAAGAAGGGGTTGTAAGAATCCATAAGCTTCCAGACTGGAGCAACCCACATTGGTCTGTCGATTCAGGCAAAATCAGTCAGACTTGCACCTGCTAATAAGACCCCCGACCTTAAAGTAACCGACCATACTGCATACTTTGTAACCACTGCTTGCTTTCATCCAACTGTTCTACTGTAGAGGGCTTTGTGATTTGATTTCCATGCATCCCATTTATTAACACTGTGGCAATGTTACTGTTGCTTCCCATGAAAACAAACATCCAACTTGAAAGGAACAGTGCAGTTTGCAGTGATTGGCGGGCATGAATGCAGTGCTGACTGCAAGCTTCCTGGGCACTCATGGGAGTGACAAGCCCCAGGGTGGGGCAGGCTATTTTGTAATTATGCGGATGTAAGTGGTACTTTCACTTTAGGTGCTCTGGGTGAGGCAGAATGGGACGCTAGCTGGGTTGCATATTGTACAAAAGCTGTGTTGACCCATGCCACATTCCCTGCCCCCAGAGGCTAGGTTAGGACTGATGACTTGGGTGATTTTTCTTTTTTTATTGATCTTGGTATCACTTTGGGAATCAAAGATCAGAGAAGGCAGCCTTTGGAGCACTGCTGCCTGGCTTTGATGGGAAATCCAATACTTGATTAGAACTACCTATCCATTTCCTTGACACAGACTTGTACTTGTGCGGTGCACCCCGAGGCAGCCCAATTATTCACCTTTCTCCACCTTGTTCCAAGCTCTGCTGGACACAGGATATGTGTGGGCAACACGGGGATTTTATCAGGGGTGCAAGAACCTGATTTCAACACCCCAGAAAAGGAACAGATGACAGACGCTATGCTAGGAGACCCCACAGTCTCCAGGGCACCCCATAGCCCTCTCCAGCCCCAGGAAGGCTCCTCCAATGATATGCTAGAATTTCTCTTTTTGCTGTGGGTGCACTTTTAATTGACTACCCACACGCACTTAGCTGCAGGCCCAGCACCTTGCTCCTATTCACCGCTCCAAACAAGAATCCCCAAGGTGCTGAGCACCTTGACTGAGTCTGCGGCCCTTGGGGTGCCAAGGAGGATGGTGAAGACCCCGTCCCTGCAACATGGTAACCCACTGATTGGGAGGGGAGCAAAATGCCCTTGGGAGCAGGAGCGGGCCTGCCTGGTTAATTCAGACTCCTAAATTCTCAGCGGAAAATGGGGCTTCCTCTCATTTGTTTCCTGTGGATACAGTCAGGCCCAAGGACTGAGAGTTTGGAGAAAAGAAATCATCTTCCTAACATATGGCTCCCTTGCTGCAGCCCTTGTTTTGAAGAAAATCATTATTTCAGGGCCTTCTTGGTTTCATGGATTCAGGGCTGGTCCTCCCAGCTGGTGACCAGGAGAAGTGGTAACTCACACCCTAGCCAGCTCCACCTCTGGATCCTACTCCAGATGGTCATTGGCCTCTGCAGATCACCAGCTTTCCTTTCTGCTGCCCAAGGACCTATGCTTTGGGGTAACATTTAAGTTTAGGGAATTTTGTAGATAAAATAACCAAAACTGACTCATCAAGTTTCTCTTATAGTAAGTTCTTGTGTGTGGTTCTTGAAGATGCTTGACCCTAGCTTGGAATTTTCCATTTGTCTGTGGTGATTTTCATAATAAGAGAAGCCTGGTAATAGGCTTCTTGGAAAGAGGTGAAAGGCCTATCATATTGCTGTTATGGTTTTCTTTTGTTGTCCAAATTCTTCTGTAATTTGTTTCATGTTGTGCTCCAGACTGACGTAGTCAGGATTGCACTGCCGTTGATGCCCATGCCACTTGTGGAGTGTTTGGATTCTTCCCTGAGATGCTCCAGTTCCGGGGCTCACGCTGTTTCCCTTCCTTGATGTGTACGTCTTGGAGTGGGCAGGTGCAATCCCTGTTGTGCACTCCTGTAGTGACTGTGTCCATCCTTGTCCAGCCTGAGCTGGCACCCTTCATCAACAGGGCCATTCCTGTTCCACTCAGCCGGGCCTGGGCATCATCCTCAGTGGGCGCCTGCTGCCCCCCTGCCCTCCAACTGTGCTTAATTAACATCGCCTGGAACCTCAGGAGCACCATCTTGCCAGCATGATTGCTGGATGCAGATGATTATTCCTTCCCTGAAGATGTCTGTAATGGAAATTAGCAATGAGAAAGACGGCCAAGAGTTTCAAATTCCATCAGTCCTACAATCTGAGATTCTGTTCCTTTCGGAGAACACTCACATGGCTCCTAAGCCAATGCTTAATATCCAGGTTATTGATCTTCAGATGCCATTTTTAACACCACTCTTTGTTTTCAGCTGCTACAAATTCTTGCTTGAATTTCCAAAGTTCCAATTCCCCTTTCCAGCAAATGTTAACGTGCTCTGAGATAGCAGATATTTGGCTCGCTGTCCACATCTCCCTCTTGTTGTTCTATTAACATCTCTGTGGCAGGCCTTGATAGGGCTTTAGTTGACACTGCTTATCATCAAGTTGAGTGGTTTTCCCGGAATGTCCTCATTTCCGTTTCAAAGCTCTTCACCCTGTGGACAAAGGCTGCCTTCAAGGTAAACCGAACAGGTAGGTGGGGCCCGATAAAGACAACAGAAGCCACCTGGGCTGTGACAGCTGCCTGAATGACAAACTCCCCTGTCAAAGGACCCTTCAGGCAAGCAGACAATCACAGCACCAATATGGACACCTCCTCAATTGCAGAGCCTTCAAATAGGCATGGTTCAAACGACAGATCTGAAATTTAGAACTGATTATGCCAATAACCTTTGTTTGGTTTCCTTTTGTTTTTCTGAGCAATTACAGTTATAGAAAATGTTGGACCATTATTATATCCAATAAATGCAAATCACCAGCCCCTTGATTTATTCATCCACTTGTTCACTCATTCATGGACTGTGCCCTGAGCACCTGTTCTTTCTATCCCAGGCACCAGTGCTCCAAGGTCTGGGATGCAGCAGTGAATGAGGGGGACACAGCCCTCGCAGCCAAGGTGCAAAGTGCAGTAAGGAGAGGAGACTGGAAAACAAGGGCAGCCTGCAGGTGAACAAAGGAGGATGTGCTGCAGTGCAACAGGGCAGGGACGGCCTTTGACTGCAAGGACAGAGCAAGCGTCTGCGAAGTTCAACACTAAAACTGGATGGGAAGGAAGCACTCACGGCAATGCAGATCCGGAAGGAGGACACAGAACAGCGGAAATGGCCTGTAGAGGAAGGGTCTGGCTTTTTAGTGGTTCAGTACACAGATCTGTAACTTGGAAATGTCTCCAGGATGGGAAGAGGGAGAGAAGACCTAAGGAGATGAACTGAAGGACAGAGGGTGCCGAGAAAGGTAGAAAAACAAACAGCAGAGCAGGGCAGAGCAGTGGGCGGACTGTTCTGTATGTTTGAAATTTTTAACAATATGGAAAAGAGATCAACATGTGCCAATATCTTAGATTTGTTAAAGTTCAATACTATTAAGAGACTTTGACTTATTTTATAAAAAGTAAAACAAAAGTAAATCTGAGATTTGATATGTGATATGTCTGTCATTTTAATTCAAGAGTTGGTAAATCTCTTCTGTAAAGGGCCAGATAATAAATATTGGATGTTTTGTGGATTATATAGCTTTGGTTTTAATCTCTCAGATGGACATTCTAACACAAGAGCATCCGTAGAAATATAAAAACAAATGGGTGTGCCAGTGTCCCCATAAAATCTTAGTTACAAAAACATTCAGCCAATGGGAGTGGCCCCTCACCACCGTACTTTGTGGCTGGCATTATTAGCCAAATGACAATTAATTCCCGGACAATTCTATTTACTGTGGTGAATAAAACCTGCCTCAGTCACCTCTTGGAAACATGTAAAGTTAATATTCAACCATTAAATTTAAAAACGGAGTTAACACTTCTAGAGAGATTCAGTGAAGTAAATCTTCAAACGAAATAAAGGAAATTCATCCAGGTCAAAACTTGAACTACTCTAATTTTAACAATGACAATAATAATCTGAAAGTAATTGTTTTCATTCCATTAGATTTATTAGTAGTATAATCAGATTTGCAGTTAGGTCTTAAAGGAAAATTAACTTTCCTTAGGTTTAAGGAAAACTCATTTTTAAAATTTATACTTGTGCTTGCTTTGGTAGCACATATATTAAAGTTTATACTTAGTCATTTGAAGATTGATTTATCACCCAATTATCTATAATTAATCCCTCTTTATATATTTCTAATATTGTAAAAATTCAAACAATAAGGCATTTGAATTCATTTAATGGGAAAATGGTGACTGGATTTGGACTTTTAGGAAGATAACTCTGACTGCTGTGCAGGAAATGGATTTGGTGTGGGAGTGGCATCAACACTGGGGAGATCCGTTTGGAGACCAGCAATGCCATTGAGGCATGAGGTGATGGTGATGTGGGTCCAATGTGCGAATGGATCAAATGTGAGTAATCAAAGACAGTTTCTCTAACTTCTGGGTTAAGGCACCAAGTGGATGTAAATGTGACCATCATAGGAAGAGCAGCTCTGGATGATTTCTGCTAGTAGACGCCATTACCAGTCCTGGGTGCAAGATTGGGGTGCAGGGTGGGTACCTGTGCTCCCTGAAGAAGTCCAAGAACCAGTTTCTTTCTTTGTTGACCCAACGTCTGGGAAGTTGTCCTCTGCATATTTCTGGGAGCCATGTGAGGAGTAAAGTACACGCGACCAACATGATTCATTCCTGCTTGAATCCATCAGCCATGCATCGCACATGACCACAGCTACCTGTAAGGCAGTGGGTTCGCATTCTTCATTGGGTGGCTAATGGCCATGTACCCCACTGTGACTTGTGGGTCTCTTTAACTGGATACATGAAGGACACCCACTACCCTTGTCAGGATAACTAATACAAGTGCCCAGAAGGCAGTCACCCAAGCTGCAGTTCTGGACAAGTTTTAAGTTGGAGAGATGCAGTTGTTACCTAATGATATTGTGGATGAAGAGATTTAATGAGTTTAGAGATTTCTCCAGGCCATCCTGCAATTCGTTGCAGAAACCAGTGTGACTTTCTATACAGAGCTCTTTTCCCTAAAAGAATTTTTAAGTGTGCACTTTCAAGCCCTCCAGTTCATGAGCTTGGGCCTCCTGCTGGCTAAGACATCACTGTGGGTCAAGGTAAGAGAGGACTTCAAGCTGCCACTTGCTCTGTGCGGGGACACTGCAGCAATCTGCAGAGGAGAACAACAAGGATACAACAGGCTTATGAGGACGTAGGGCTTGAAACAACACAGGCATAAAAGAGAACCAGACCAAATTACACTGAGCAATCTTGGGAAAGTACAGTTTTAGGTGTTTATTTTCATTTATCTTGATTAACTTTTACAGGATTATAAAGGATGATAGGAGAAATAAAGATCTGGAGATGATGTCCAGCCAAGAGTCTCTATGCATTTTGTGAGCCCCTCGCAGAGCCAAGAAGATCCACTCACCCAAAGAGTGGTGAGGATGTCGATGTTCATGACACTTGGCACCCCAAGTGACTTTGAGAGAAAACTTCCGAGGAAGAGGCTCCTGGGCACATCAGCTCAGGCACAAGCAGGCACAGCTGACATCCTGGGATGGTCAGTTTTAGGTGTCAATCTGACAGGCCTAGGAATACCTCAAGAACTGGCAAAGCAGGACTTCCAGTTGTACCATAACGCTGTTTTCAGGAGGGTGGTGTGTGAGTGGGGAAGATCTCCCCTAGTATGGGAAGCACCATCCAGTTCCACAGAGTGGAGCCTGGACAGAACCAAAGGTGCAAGAAAGGCTGATTTACCCACTCTCTCCAGAACCTGGCTCACCTCCTCCAGCCCTTGGGCATTAGAAATTGAGGTTCTCCATCCTTTGCCTCCAGGATTTAAAACAGAGATCACAGAAGTTCTCAGCCTTCTGTGTCAGACTGAGTTATACCACCAGCTTCCCTGGATGTCAGACCTTTGGATTTGGACTTAGGAACACCACGTATCCCAGGCCTCCACTTTGTAGATGACCTATTGTGAGAGTTCTCAGCTTCCATGATTGTATGAACGAATTGCCCTGATAATAATCTGTCTTCCTGGAGAATGCTGACTAATAGAAAGCAAACTCAATGTGTGGCTTTGGACATTTTAGTGGCTTGGGGCTAGATGGAGTGTATGATCCCATGGGCAGGAGGAGATTTCAGTGTATGTCCAGTGCCAAGGAGGAGGCATCTCATGGGCCTACTTAGGTATGATGCAAAGAAGGAAAGGGAAGGTGAGGGTTAGAGAGAAATCAGCCAGCAAATGTCAAAGCTGAGTCAGACCCTACTACATTAAAGCTAATTGCTAATTGAGAAGTAGGATTACTGGAGTGTTCTGAGGACTTATGAAATCATCTCCTACATAGTAATACACTTGGAGCTTCTTATCTCAGGAAAGGTGCGCTCCATCTGACTTAGTTTTGGAGGCATCCTAATGTGCTACCAGCAAACAGGAACAAGATGACCCACTTTAGTGTTCCAGCTTGGTCTCCAGCATTTCTGTGATCCTGGTAAATCAATTGTTCTGTTTATCTTTCCCCAGCTTCCTCTACTATGAAATGTTCAGTGTCGCCGAAAGGCTTTGGTTGGTTAATGCACATTGAGTCTTTAGTGTTTGGCACATTTTAGTGCTCTAGGTGTATTATCCAGACAGCACTGCTGTTATCAAAATTGGTTTTTTTTGACAAGAAATATAAGGCTGTTTGAGATGGCCCATAAAAAGTAGTTCAAAGCTAATATATAAAAGAATGGGACAAGAACTTAATAAATGGTCTATTTTATTCCTTGGGAGAAAATGTTAGGAAAAACCATGGAACTCAGTCCATTTCTGAAGTCTGGAAAGATAATGAATATCCAATCTGGGGACACGTGTCTTTGAGAGATGACCCTTCTTTTCTTGTGTCCAAAGTGAAGCCTACGAGCAAGCCCGTTTCAGTTACAGAACACAACGAAAAGCACATTTTCATCTGTACTTCATATTTCAACTTAGAAAAACACTATAGGAAAACTTTGAGAGCAACATGGCAGAGGGAAACACATGAGAAAAAAAATCTATTAGACTGGAAGAAAAGTGTGGACTTAGTGTAGGGTGAAGGGAACTATTTTCCAGAGGCTGTTTCTCAGCCAGGGACATAGAACAGGTCTGGATCTTCTCATGAAGGTTCCTGGGACCCATTCAGATAGAGAAAGGAACCAGGCCCTTTGCAGACCCAAGATGTCCTCTCTTTAGGCTGAGTCATGCAAGAGGTTCCAGGGGAAAGAATGTCACAAACTTCCCTCTTGAGAAGGTGAAGACCCCCGGTGACCTCAACCAAGTTTTGCTGAGATTATGATGAGATAGCTCACTAGACAACATACATTAACAACAGCAGCACTGGATTGTTATTTGCAGCATTCCCACCAGAATATAAAATTATAGGAAGGAAAGTGTTTTGAAAAGCAAGGTGCCCTAGGAAAAATAAGTATAAGAAATTATTGAACACTGGCTACAGGAATGTGTGCTGAAGGCTCAGATGTGCCATCTACTGATACCAGTTGTTCAGTTTATGCTGTGTCGAAATCAGGATGGATTGATAGATGATTAGATGGACTAATTTAAAATATAAATTTAGGTGATGGTTGTGAGTGTTTCCTATACATCTTTAACTTGTCATTATATTTGAATATTTCCAAAATAAAGTGTTAACAAATGTCTAAGAGGGCAATTTATCGAGTGAGTCAAATGTTTAACCTCAGTGAGATATGTAGTTTGTTCTGTGAAGCTTAGGAGAGTCATAAAGAAAAGGTTTCTTTAAGAAAATGTGTGTAAATGAAGTATTTTTGCCATGCACAAGGGTCTGGAGCAGCAGAATTCCTTGGGTCAGCACCAAGGAGAGCATCAAATCCTAAAGACAGAGATGTGTCATTTTTCCCCTACTGTGGCTCTGAAAGAGTCGCTGACTTTACAGAAAAGAGCACCACAACCATCTTTAGATTAACTTTTGTTTTCCATTCCATGGAAATATTTTAACAATTATTTGTTCTACGTGCACATTCCTTACCTCCCTAGCAGGCACCGTGACTCGAGAGTATTTGGATTCACAGAGCAATTAAGCTTGGCCCTGAAGGAACTGATAGTGAAGTCAGAATACATACATATCAATCTGGCGCTGTCCTGTTCCAGGCACTGAGGGAATCGCAAGTTCTGGTCTGGCAATGATGATGACCTGAGTACCCCTGAGGATGTTGAGTACAACATGCCAGTGTAAGGGGCTGGGGACGAAGCTCAGTGGCACCACACCTGCCTAGCTAAACACAAAGTCCTGGGTTCAATCCCTGGTAGCCAAAAAAAAAAGTGCCAATGTCCTCATAGTCATGTGTTACTGAATGACCTAGACATATGTATGTATTTTAATCAAAGTACATGCATATTTAATAGATGCAATAAATAACAGTGAGTAATCAATACTAATCATGACCACAAAATGTATATTTGTACTACATGTAACCTGCATATATATTTTGTATCATATGATATATCATATCATGTGATAATAAAAATATATAGTAACATAATTTATTAACATAATTATATCTAAATATCATTGCATTACACAGTTTTATAATGCCAACATAAATATATAATAGTTTGTAATGTATATCATTATAATATTATTATTTTATAAATATAACCATATTTTAGAGATGTAAGCTTGTTAAGGATTTGAGTGGCGATATTTCTAAAAAGATCCACTTAACTGTAAATATCCAGATGTTTGATAACATTTTTGTTCTTCTGTCTATGAACAAAATGTCCCCTGGGAACTTTTCATGTAATTATTTTAAAATAACGTGAAGAGATTGAATGGAAAGGACTTGGGGACCTGCCCTGGATTTAGAGGAATCACTAACAGCTAGGAGAATTTGAACGTCTCTTTAGGAGAAATTTTTTCACCATCCCTAAGAGAAGTTTTGCTGTTTTTTTGAAGGGGGCAGATTTATTTGTAATTTAAATGAAGCTATTGCAGTTCTTTTTTCTGTAATTGACCTTTTCCCTTTACATTGTCTTTGAATATCTCCAGTCTTCTGAACTTACAGAAAAGATCAGCCTAAATTTATTCCTTGGGGGGAAAAAACAAGAAAAGAGCAACAAAGTAAATGAATTACCTTCCCTGGTCGGCTGGAAGGTCACAGTACCCCACTTTGATTTTTCCTTAATGTATAATTCATCTCGATGCTGAGCAAAGTCTGGTGGAGCCTGTTCCTCAGCACAGTCCGGACAGGTGAGGAGGGCAAACAGATGGTTCAATTGAACCTGAGCAGAACACTCAGAGGATGTCCAGGGACAGAGAGGCTGCAGCCAGGGGGAGCCCTGTGTGTGCAGGGTGGTCCCCTGTGTTGGTCACAATGGGCCACGCTGTGAAGAACTGCAGAGATGGTCAGAGCTACATGTAAACACAGACACACAGTAGCACACACCTGTATACACACAGGCCAACACACACAACACCTACACGGAATAGCACACGTGGATGCATGGACACACACTGATACACATATAGACACAGGTGTAGAGACACACATGTATATTCAGACACACATATACATGCATCCAGACAGCAACATGCTAAGCATGCACAAGAACACACACGTATACACATCACATATCCATACTTATACAAATACATACATGCACACACGCAATATACAAATATTTATACTTGAAAATGAATAAACACACATGTGCATTGATATGTGTATGTGCACATGGGTGCCTATAAATAATGGCACACATATGTATTCTACATGGGATATGTATAGCCTACTTAACAAACTACATCGAGATAATTTTTCTGGTTCCTTTCTCTCACTTTGGGAAGAAACAGAACTACTGATTCATGAAACTCTGTGTGCTATTTTTTGCAACTTCCTCTGAGTCTACAATTATTTCAAAAATTTAAAAAGTTTTAAAAGCTTAATATTCAAAGAAGGATATAATACTGAATCCTATCAAATGTGACAGCTTTTCATCCAGCTAACAAAAACTTCACCATGGAAATTACAGTAGCCTCCCCCCCTGAAGAGATATGATCCAAGAGCGCCCAGGAGAGACTAACAGTGTATAATGTACCAAATTCTGTACAGACTTTATTTTTCTATGTAAATATATTTATAACAAAGTTCAATTTACAAATTAGACATAGTAAAATATTAACAATTACTACTATTAAAATGGAGCAATAATACAATAAACCATCACAGAAGTTTGGAAATGTTCTCTCTCTTCATATATCTATATATCTATATATCTATATATAGATATATAGATATATATACATACATATGTATCTATATAAAGAGATATAAAGATATACCTTTTGGCCAACTTTTCTGCTGCTGGATGCAGTGTCTGACACTCATAAGTTAGAGGAGAAGAGGTTTAATTTGGCTCACACTTTAAAACAGCTCAGTCCATGGTCAGCTGGCTCCAGGGCAAAAACAGCAAGGGTGGAGGGGCCTGGTGAAACAAAGCTGCTTTGCTCATGGTGGCCAGGAAGCAGAGCAGGGGGACAGGCCAGAGAGGAGGGGCCAGGGTGCATCTATCTTGTGCAGGCCATACCTCTATGACCCACCTACACCCAAGCAAGGGGGGTCCTCCACTAGCTCCCTGGATGGCTCCCAAGTCAATCAAGCTGACACAGTCAGACTTAAGGCCACAGTATTTTACTGTGCTTTTACCTGTTTTAACTTCAAGGCAGCATTTGGTGACATATTAAAATTGCCAGAATCATACTCCTGTGCTACGAAACCATCATTGAGTAAAATTGGAGTTGCAATTAGTTCTGCAATACCTCATCCCTAGTTGATCTGATAGCTGAAACTGCTACAAAGTGACTAAATGGGAGAGTAGCATATACAGCACAGAAACAGTGCATAAAGTGATGATTCATGTTCTACGGGAGACAGAGTGGGATAAATTAAAATTTTTACCATATTGCTGGAGAGACATGCAATTCAAAAATCAATTAATAGTTTATGTCCAATATTTTCTATTTAATTCTTTTAGATTGTTGGCTATGGGTAACTGAAACTGTACAATCTTGTATCAAGGGACAAGTCTTGTGAAAACAACTATGGATAAGCTTTTAAAATGAATACCCAACTTCCTTTAGTTTTGCAGATCTTGTTTACTTTTTTCTTTTGAGACAGAATCTTACTTTTTAGTGCAGACTGGCGTTGAACCCACTATGAAGCCCAGGTTAGCCTCTCACTTGTGATCCTCCTATCTCAGACTCCCAAGTTTTGGGATTTCAGATATGTGCCACTACACCAGGCCTCGTTTACTCTTTCAACTTTTAAAAATTTTTCTCAGGTGAGTAGTAGCTGAAAAATGATTTATTTATGATCCAGTGTCTAAAAATTTTACTTTAAAGCGGAATCACCAATTTCAATAGCTAACACAAAATATTCTTGGATAGTGAGTGTCTGAAACATTATTCTAAGTAGTAAAAGATGGAGAGACTTCATAAGTACAGAACAAAGTATTCTAAGTATAGTGTGACAATGTTGAGATTCTGTCACCCCTTGATACAAACAGAAGCAGGCTGGAAACCTTTTGCTTTCATTCTTGTGTATGCTCAGATCTTTGAGCTGCCAGAGGAGAGCTGTGGTGTCTTAAGAAGGACCAGTGGCCAGTCCTGTTTGGGATAGTGACCGATGACTTCAGAGGATCTGAGGACCTGGGACTGGTGCTGATGGGAACCTGGACAGGGAGATTCTGCCTTTCTCCCCACTCCTCTGAGGGCTGAGCAGTTTCCTTTTCCAGAATGGCAGGGAGCAAGGCACTGGGAGCAGAGTTTACTTTGACTTCACAGGACTCCAACAGTGAAGTTTACTTTGGCTTCACAGGACTCCGCCACTGTCCAGGGATCAGAAGACATCATCAGTTCACATCCACATGTTTAAGTCTAGGTCCACCTGGGTTCACTTGCCAGCAGGAATACTCTTCAGAGTGAGGATTGGTGGAAAATGAAGAATCAGGCACAGAACAAAGTGACAAGAGTCCTTGCTCTTTGTTCCTGGAGTGCCAGATCACCTTCACTGTTCTATGTATAAGACTTGCTTCTGGAGGAAGTTGCTTTTATACTTGTTATTAATTGGGAATGGGTAGTAGCTGACACTGCTCACGCTCTGAGCATGTGTTCTCAGGGGGCTTTCTTCTCCATTGCTTCCATCCAGGCAAGGTTATCACCTAGCATGACAAGGGTGGGGCTTAGGCACCAGCAAGGTTTGCACGGGCAAGTCCTCTGACTATCTGGTCTGAGTGCTGGAAACCCTTTCCTGTGCTAGCACACAGAAGGTATGATTCCACATACCAAAAGTTCAGCTATCCATGGTTCTTTTCCACATAGCAGTAAAATCTTCCTGCAATGAAAAGCTTCAGGTTAGAAGAAAAAACACAATTTATACTTTGTTCTCCCAAAGCTTTATTTAAAAAAAAAACACAAAATATATAGAGAAACACACTGGAGGAGGGTGGCTAATTCATATTCCCTCAGTGCTGGGGGACTGGGAATGGAGGAGTAAAGGCTCCCTGAACTGCAGTTCAGATCTCTTTCTTCTCTGGCCATTTAGCCTTCAGGTCTCAAGCTCAGGCTGGACATGTTTGTACGGAGTGGGCAGGAGTAACGACTCAAAGTGAGCTAAAATCCGGGCAGGTCAGTGTGCCCTGCACTTGACTTGCCTTCCTTGACTTGCCACCTTGCTGGGTGCCACGTGGACTGGCACATCTGGCAATCTGAAGGTGTTGCTGAGGAGCAGGCACAGTACAGAGATATGTGTGGCCAGGGCCCTCAGGTGAGGCTCCATGGGAACAGCTGCTAGCTGTGGTTGATGCGCATGGCTGAGCACATCTGAAAACAATGACAGACCCAGGACAGGTGGCACTGGGTGCCAGAGCTCTGATGCCAGAAGCAGTGTGAATGCTCAGCAGGAAGCTGAGGCTGGAGATCAGTCCTGAACAGTGAGTGGAATTTCAGACATTCACTTCAAGCTTAAAATGATGTATATTAAAATATACTGGGAAAGCTAGACCACATCTTCAACCTGACAGAGCTTAGATTCTAGTGGAGTGGAAACACACATCAAAAAGGTGTCCTCTGCAGATGTCAAAGGTATGGTCAAAGGAATAATGCTGGGGCCACGCAGATGACCTTGAGGGGCTGACTTCACAGAGAGGGATAGGTAGCAGGTGTCAGGGAGGGGCAGGAGCTGGCGTTGTGAGAGCTGGGGAGAGACTTCAAGGGAGGTGTTATGGCTGTGTCTCCGTGTCCTCCCAGAGCACCTCAGGCAATCCTAGGTGTGGAAGGGGCTGGATCTAGAGTGTATGATGCTGAGTTAAGGGTGTGTGATAGTTAAATTAGTCCACCGATTGGTCTGGTATAGTTCTGGGAGTGGATACTGGGAAGGGCCTAGCCAGGTGTGAGTGCTCCCTGCCCCAAGGGTATGAAGTCTGGATGAATAATAATGGACAGGCAGAGGGCTGCTGGGGTCATCACTTGCTGCTTCTTTGCTGCCTTGCTGCCTTGCTGCCTTCTGCCTGCCATGGGCTGTTTCTCCTCTGGAAGGCACCTCATGTCATGCCCTGTCTCAGAGTCAGCTGACTATGGACTGAAACCAAACTCTGAGCTAAAGTAAACCTTTCCTCCTTTAATTTCTGGTGTTGTGTATTTTGTCTGAGCAAGGAGAACAGTAACTAAGACAGAAGAGGAAGCAGGAAGGAGCATGGCAGGCTTCAGATGCAGCAAAGCCGCTCTTATGTCTGGATGCCAAAGGTCAGCTGTGACACAAAGGCCACCAGATGCCTGGGTGAGGAACACACAAAGAATTCTAGGCGGGCTTGCTCTCTGTGTGGCTCCTACCTCTATAAATCTCCAACATTTTGGGGGGGCTGAACAGGGTAGTGCAGAGCTAGGTCTGGGCATCAAGAACACGTTCTTCTCCCCGATGGCCAGGGAAGCAGGAAGGGCCACCTCCTCACACACTGGATGGTGCAGCCTGGCTGGGAAGAGCATGGTCACTGTTACACAGAGAGCCACAGCAAGAGCAGTGAAGGGGGCACCAGCCTTCTAATTGCTGTCAATTTCTCAAAGCACACACAAACAAATGTTGGCATCTAAATGACTTGCACTTTCTCTCCAATTCCAGGGAACATGAAACAGTGAATATAATATTTGTATGAATAACAAAAGAAATGTAAGCACAGAGCTACTTATTTAGGTCAACCAATGAAATATATTATTAACTATCACCTCAGAAATGAATCATTTGCTTGAAAGATGACAAACCCACAGGAAGATGTGTGATATAAAATGAAGAGGGGACTTTTAAATCAAGACACTAGAAGTTTATTGTAAATTCTCTAGTGAAGATGGAGAATTAAAATAGAATTTCTCTTCTACCTCAAGAACAAAAGCAGAGTAGAAATCAGGGCTCAATCCCAAAATACCTACAGCAAGCAAACAGAGATGGAAATAATTCCAGAAACACCTCAAACTGAACCCAACGAAAGGAAAATGATTCTGGGTAAAGTACACCTCAACTCACTCTTGGCCACCTCATTCCTCCAGAACCACAGTGGTAATTTAACACATTATGCGAGTTTCTCTCTCTCCCCCACATATGTACAGTCAAGCCCAGAGGTATCCTGGAATTTCCCTCATCCTGTTTGAAAGATATTGGAAACAGTTGCTGGAAGGAAATTGGTGAGGTTAAGAGAGCAAAGGAAGCCTGACATTGTGGCACACACCTGTCATCCTAGAACTCTGGGAGGCTGAGGCAGAAGGATCACAATTTGGAGCTCAGCCTGAGGAAATAAGCTACTCAGAGAGACACTGTCTCAAAGTAAAAAAAAAGGCTGGGTATGCAGCTCAATATGAAAGTCCTGGGTTGAATCCTCATTGTTGGGGATCACAGGGGAGAAATACTCCATGGTTCACTGTATGGGGTCGAGATCTAAAGCTCAGGACATCTCCTGGTTAGAACCACCATGCTTCAGTCCTTGCTTAGCACTGGGCCCTTAACATGAGATCAACAGCATGAGAAGTGAGAGAGCAACCACCACACCGGCCACACCAGCATACTGGGCGCCATGTTGGCCTCCACATCAGTCAGTTCCTGCCATGCTCTTAGGCCACAGTAAGAGACAACAGAACCCATATTCCTCAGGCCTCAGACTGAAACTCAGGAGACAAAACAAATCTCTCCTGAATCAGATGATCAGACAGCCAAAAGAATCAAAGATCAGTAGCATCACTCCATCGGGCAGGAAGTCTTTACCACAGGGCACACAAGCAAGGAGCTCACCATGAAAAAGGCAGACAGGAAAAGCAAAACAGAAACAGAATTCAAGGAGCATCACAGGATCTGTCACCACTGTGTCATGCTGGGTGACACGCTAGTCACACATATATTCACAGGAATAACAGCTCAAGTCAAGGTGAATAAATAAGAAAGAAAGTTGAGAAGGGAGATGTCCTGCTCCAGAAAACACATTTGAAGAATAAAGTATTCTCATTGAAATAATGAATAAAACATAAGGAGTGCAAATGAGAAGGGAAACCATGCTAAAAGAAATTATTCACCTTTGAGAGAGACAGAGAGAGAGACAGAGGGGGGAGGAAGTCCTGGCAGTATATCTGCTATTGTTATACCATTTCTGGGCATTTAAGTGGCTTTTATTTTGTCTGGAAAGGGATCCAGTACTTATATGGGAATTATTGATAGTGGTCAAATCCAAGCTGGTTTTGAAGTTTCAAATTCTTGTGTGTAGCCACTCATCAACTTTTTTTTTGGTGGGGGAACCGGGGATTGAACGTGGGACCTTGCGCTTGTGAAGTAGGTGGCAGAACCACTGAGCTAAATCCCTAGCCCTGCTCAACTCTTACTTGCTCCTATCCCACAAACTTGGGCTAACAGCAGGCGTGGCCAGGCCACATTTCCCAGGATCCCTTCTCTCCAGGAAGTGGCGGCCTTGGACTGTTCTGCAGCTCTGTGATTGGCCCTTCCCTCACTGTCTGTGTCAGTGTGTACAGTCACCTTCTCAGAACTGTGACTCCTGTATTTTAATGGAGTGCACAGGAGCAATATGATGGTTAGGAAGGGTGTAGGGAAAGGACTGGGAAGTGGACCCCATTCGGAGTCCTAGTCACCGCAGGGCAGGAAAGCCCAAATTTTTAACTTCCCATCACTTTGCAGCCACTTGTCACGAGACAAAGATATTTCCACACCTTATTATGCATCCATCCATTCATTCATTCAGTCCCTAATACCCGGCCCAACAGTTTCTAATATAATTCTATTGAAATGATATTGCCCAGCGTTGCTTGGGTTCCAGTTTTTGATGAAACTTCACATTTTTTTCAGGATCCTGCTAATTGCTAATCAAGTTTCAGAAACAGACTTAACGACTTTAACACTACTACGATAAGAAGCTTCAGAGAGTGCCTGCCTAGCGTTTGCCCGCGAGACCCAGAGGGTGAAATCTTCTCAGAGCAGCCGGGACTGGTGGGCTCTGCAGGAGATCCAGGTAAGAGCACAGCACAGGATGGCAGTGGACGACTGCAGGCCTGGACCCTGTTCCCCTTCACCACCACCTGTCTGCTGAGCGAGACCGGCCGCAGACTCCACCTGAACTGCGGTGTGTGAGCAGAGCAGACCTTACTAAGCAGAGAGGGAGCCGCGGGCATCACAGCCGGATGCAGGCGGTTGTATCTGCTCATGTGCCTGTCAGAAAGTCTCCTCCTTCGCCAGGTTCCTGAGAGATTGTTTCACGCCACGTGTCTTGTAACGTAGGACACTGCTGACAAATCGCACGAAGGGCCTTGTGCGAGGCGCTGGGGTTTCAAATTTTACCTTCTCTGCCAAGTGAGTGTGACCCCCCAAATTGCAGAGGGACTGGGCTTGAAAGACTTCTGTGGAGAGAGCATGGCTTCAAGCTTGGTGGGAATCAGCAGGAATTATGAACGAGAGCCATACACAGCATGTGCATACACGTTCCGATATATCTTATTTTCTTTTTTAATAATTATCTTTCTATTATATCCCCTCATTTCTAAAAGCTTAAGAATTATGTTTTATTTGGGATTTACGCATTTTATTTCTACATCTTATACTATTTCTTATCAGTGCCCCAAAGCTATTGTATTCTAAACAAAATTTAAAATGCATACATAGTTCTTGTCTTAACATCATATTTTATCAGGTCGGATATAGTATTTTCAGAAATAAGCTGCTTCTCTCAATGTCATGCTCTTCTCTGATAAATTTCAACATTTATGAACTCCAACATCTACAAAGGAAAACTCACAGAATGTAACATTTTATCTTAATGGGGAATATTCTTTTAAGATCAGTACTACAAATGCTACGGTGCTCTCTCAGCAGGTATTTCTAAATTACTGCAAAGTAGCCCATATTTTTGCTTAAAAAGTAACATTACAATACTTCACATGTTATCTTTATACAACTACTTTAATGTTTCTGTTTCATACATGGCCACTTCAGTAACTTCTTTTAAAAAGCAAGCATTGCCTCAATGTGCATCCATTTAGCTATAAATGTCTCTAGTTTCTCATTCTTTATGGCTGAGTAGTACTCCATTTATAGAAAAACTACACTTTCTCTATCCAGTCTCCAGTTGATGAGCAGTTGGGTTGTTTCCAAGTTTTAGCTATTACAAACTGTGCCACTACAAACATCGAGGCCATACTCTTAAGTGAAATAAATAGGACACACTTGAGTAAATACCAAATAGTTTCTCGGTGTGGAAAACTAAAAGTGTACATAAGGTTCTAATGGTATAATGGTAACATGAAATAGGAAGAAAATGGCTAAAGGGGAAGTGGGAAGGGGGGGAAGGAAATGAGGGAAAAGAAAAAATATAAAAAGAGGAAAAAATGGAAACAAAGTCTTTGTAAACAGGGAAGGATGAAGGGGTGAAGGGAGGGCAGCAGGGGTATGGGGGAAAATAAGAACCAAGATCTGTCATGTAAAGGTACGAGGTCCCAGGGATGAATACAACTGTGTTGTTTCCTTTAAATGTCCCAATGAGCTTAATGGGGGGCGGGGGGAAGCAAGCATTGGCCACAGTAAGGTTATCACCTTTATGGGTCTGTGAAAAAAGAAGGTCATACTATGTTATTAAAACCCTAAAAAGTGTGGACAGAACTTTGCAGCTGGTTTAGCAGTGCTTTGTCGAATAGCTCACTTCAGCTCTGTAAGTAATCATGTCACCTCCTTTAGCTCCTGGACAAGGCATTTCTCAAGTATGGAAAGCGCTCATCCTTACTGACTCACGCCTTCAGGAGAGCTTGAAATTAGACAGGAGGTACAAAGGTGGATGTCGATGTTTTTAAATAAATCAATTTGCCTGAATTGTTGCAATCACAAAATTACCCTACATTTTTAGAAACTCATCAAGCTGTTTTTTTCAGGACTATAATTTAAGGAATCATTTGCCATGCATTAGACATTTTATATGTGCTGAATTCAAATTATCCCAGTCGAATTTTATCATGAACATTATAAAAGCAGTTGTTTGACATGAAGTAAAAGTGATACTACACACAGGATTGCATACACACAGGTATTATACATGCAAAGTATTCTGTTTTCCTTTCAGACCTTGTCTATCACAAATTTAGTTCAAATTATAGAAGATAAGAAGTGATTTTCCTGCTTATAGAAGAGTGAAGCTATCCTTCATGGTGAAAGCCAGGAGTAATTAATATTAATTTTTTTGCAAAATAATTACAATGATTATACATATTCTTTGTGTAAGAAATATATTGCCTATATAGTGTATTTATTAAACTATTTTATGCCCTATTCATACAGAAATTTATTTCTTTACGCTTGCCCTATAAATCTGTGTTGATCAGGATATCGATGTTAATTCTCTTTTGTGGTTTGGCATGTCTGTTCTATTATTCTACTTTGTAACTTAGTAAAGCTTTATAGCTATATTCTAAAGTACTTCTCTATCACTGTGCTACAACTCCTTTTTTTCTCTCCTTTCTCCATTCTATAAATCATGGTTTTAAAAATAATTAAAATTAAATCCCAAGCTATTTTTGTAAACTTTTCATAATTCTACTTTAAATATAATTTTTAATGCCAAGCCGTTCACATTTGTGTCTCGAGTACAGCTTTTGCATGCTGCATTCCTGCACCCTTTTTCTCTTTCGGGGAATTTTTTCTCAATTTAACTTTTATTTGATTGTACAATGAAATAAGTACTGGTGCTGTATCATTTAAGATGAAGACCAGTATTTCTTTTTATGTAGAAATATATCAAGATGGAGAACAAAGTAACATACATAGATAGTTTCTCTTTTATCAGTGATAAAATTTGGGATGTGTAAAAATTCCCTGAAAATAGTAATTCTTATTTTGAAACTACTGAAAACACATGCTTGTTGTAGGTAAGTAAAGAATGTTGACATAAGTTTTTAGAATGTTATGAGTCAGTTTATTAATGAGCACATGCTATATATTGTCATTCTGAAGAAATTAATTTACTTGATAAGAAATGTTTTTGCTTAAATGCTATATTTTGTGTATTTCCAATGTAACTTTTATTTCTTCATTAGTATAAATGATATTGACAGTTTTTTATGACCTTAGTAGGCAAATGTAAGCTCCTATTTTTCATAGATGAGGATAGTCATTGTTTTGATCCCATAATATCCTATTGCAAACATTTATGACTTTAGCGATTCGTTAGGATAACAAGATACAACAGATCTCCTGAAAACAAATACCACAGATTTCATTTGGCAACAAAAGTATTGTGAATTTTCTTAAATTGACAAATAAAAGTTGCATATATTTGGAGTGTGCAGTATGCTGATTTGATATATGGTGGAATGAATAACTCAGGCCAAAAAGCATGCACATTATTTCATATGCTTTTTTATGAGAGCAATTGCAAATCTAAATGTACAGCAATTTTCAATAACAGTACATGGTCATTAATTAAAATTACTCCTTCTGTCTAACTGAATTTGAGTGTTGTGTGACCAAAATCTCCCTGGAAAATCACACTGCACCAGGTCCTGCTAACCACCAATCTACTCTCGGATCCCATGAGCTCGACTTCCGGGGATGTCACGCAGAAGCAAGAGAGTGCAGCTGTCTGTCTTCTGTGCCCGGCTTCTACCCCTTTAGGCAGTGACTTGCATGTTCATGTTATGGTGCAGGACTTGCTCTTCTCAGCTGAACGGTGTCGCGCTGTGCATCTGTACCGCTCCCTTTGCCCATTCGTCTTTAGATGGACATTTAGGTTGACTCAGTACGTTGTCAGTTATGAAGAAAGTGAACACAGAAGTGTCCTTCCACACACGGATTTCATTCCTCTTGGCACATGAGGTGTGATCGACAACTACAAAGAATGCTCACATTTTAAAAGTGTATTACAGTAAAAGATGTCTTTGAACACCCTTACCTCAGTACTCCTGCCACCTTCGGGAGTAGCCCTGGGTGTTGCCTTCTGTGCCTGCTGGTAGTTACGTGGTTACAGCTGCCTCGGTGCTCTGAATCGATTGGAGGTATTTCCTTTCAGGGTCCTTCTGACTTTGGGGAAGAGCCGGAAGTCACATGATACCAGGTTTGGTGAACGAGGTGAATGAGGAGACACTAATATTTTTACAGGCCTGTTTTTCCACCGGCTGGCACTTGGCAGCAACATTCACTATTTTTTTTAAAAATTAAATTTGCTGGTACCTTTTAGATATTCATGCTGCTCACATTCATCATAGGGAATTTATGCCTGTGCGTGATCTAGTTTGATTCTTTTCTTCCCATTTCCCTCCCCTCCCTTCAATCCCTCTTCCCCTCCTTATTTACGAAAGCTGCTTGCATTTTTTCCTTTCTTTTCTCATTTTCCCCCTCCTCTCTTTTCATCATCCCCCCTCCCTAGTTCACTGTATTTTTATCACACGTCATAAAGACAGGAAGGAGACTTTCAGAACTATGATAGAAAGTCTGAAGAATGATTGAATGTGTTGGAAGGGAGGGAGAATATTTTAAGAAGGGTTAATGAAAAAATGTCTTTCATTACATTAATTTTTTGGGGGGGTGTTTGAGACAGGGTCTCACTATGTAGTTGAGACTGACCTGGAATTCACTATGTAGCCCAGGCTGGTCTCAAACTCACAGGAATTCTCCTTCCTCAGCCTCCTGAGTGCTGGGACTATAGGCGTGCACCACCATGCCCGGCTTCTCTTTATATTAATTTTTTAAAAATTGGAACAGCAATGTTTTTTATGAGTCCTGTGTACCCAGTTGTGGGATTGCTGTATTATGTACAAGTTTGTGTTTTTTACTTATTTTGGAGGAAACTCCATGCTGTTTTCCACAATGACTAGGTCAAGTTACATCTCCTACGTTGTTGAAGGGTTGCCCTTTCTCTCCAGCCTACCACCACTCACCGTCTTCTGTCTTTTGATGATAGCCATCTTAATAGGTGTGAGGCCATTGTGTTTTATTTCTCTGGAGACTAGTGATATTGGGTACTTCTGAAATACCTGTTGTAGGCCATGTTCTTCTTACAATGAATAACTTTTCCCATTCTTAAATCACGCAGTTTTCTCACTATTGAGTTATTCTGGGTCCTTATATATTTTGGATATTAATCCCTTATTAGTTGTGACTCGAAATGCTTTCTCCCATTCTGTAGCTTGTCCTTTCACTCTGCTGTTTCCTTTGTTGGGCAGAAGCGTTTCAGTTTGATGTGATCCTTTATCTGTTTCTGCTTTTGGCTCCCCACCACCCTCGAATCAGTGCCTAGGACCCAGTGTCATGGCACCTTTCCTTTATGTTTTCTCCTAATCGTGTTCCTGTGCCAGGTCTTCTATCCAAGACCTTCATGAGTTTTGATCTGGTTTTTGTACATAGTGTGAGATACAAGTCCAACTGTGCTCCCTGGGTGTGGATTTGGGGATCTGGGACTTCCCCTGGGCCTGGCCTTTTCCCCTCCATCCCATCCCTCTCAAGTTTGTCCCACCTGCCAGCCATGGCCCAGTATGAGACCAGCGCGTTGGTGCCACCTGCTTTTGATGAGGTAGGGAATTGTCACATACCCTCCTGTGTATTTGAAAGCCAAGACCATTGTCCTAGCTCAGGATATTTTATAAAATTATAGTCAAAATGTGGGCTGGGGCTGCAGTCATCTTGATCTGACCTAAAGGCGCCACCTCTAATGCCACCCTACAACAGCTGCTGCTGACAGGAGGCCTCAGTGCTTCCCGTCTCTCCTCCCTGGCAGCATCTGAGCACCTCACCAGCAGGACAGCATCTTTCCCACCACCCTGAGGAAACTGCTGATCAGGCTCTATGTTGCTTTTAGGGAAGGGTCTTGCAAGCATGGTCTCTCCTTCAGTGTGGCTGTGCCTTTGAGGAAATTTCTACTGTAAGGCAATTATAAAAACAATTTGTTCAAAATTTGTCAGTTTACATTTTGTTCAGCTGTCAACTTTAGACTTTTTTTCCCATCAGGAATGAAAGCCTTTTCCACCTTGCCTTTCTTCTCTTCTTTGACCCTCCCAGATTAGCTTTTAAGAAGATTATGATGTCAGGGAATCATTTCTATTGCCAGCAAGATCCAACTTCCACTCTTACTAAGAATTTATATTCACTTTAGGTTTTTTACATGGAGGGTGAAGATTCTTAAAATGCTTGAATACATTTTTTATTCAGTGGGGAAAATAGAATTTGGATATGCAAAGCAAGAAGAATTAGGAGTTCTTATAATCAACAGGAACATGATTTGCTCTGAAAACATCGTGATTGCTAGAAAACAATGCGCTGGAAAGATCCCAGGTCTCTGATTGGAAAATCCCTCCAAAGGTCCCTCTTCTCTGACATCAGCCTTCAGTTATGTTGCTTACTCTTAGTGGAGAATTTCGGAATTGGTCTTTTCAAATTAAATGTTGCAAGCTTGCTGTTTAGAGTATCAGTAGGGTGCCCTAGATTTAGAAAAGAGGAATGCAGTGGGTCCGCTGGAGGCCATCTGCATGCAGCCAACAGTGTGGCTGAGGTTTTGGTTCCACTTTGTGTGGTGGGGCCCAGGGCCAGGCCGACAGTTGTTCCAAGAACCAGTTGCTGAAAACACACCGTCACTGCATGACAATTCTTTATTCTGTTTCTCTATTTTGGTTTCTTAAACTCAGGAAGAGCTGATGTCTGGTTCGGTTTTATTTCCTTCAGAATATAACGTGGGGCAATAAATAAGCAGTAGAAATTGAAGGACTCTAAAGAAGTTTATTCAGACCATTTCCTCGGTTTCGAGGGAAAGTGCAATTCTCTGCCTCCTGATTGTTGGTTCTCAGTCCCATGTCCATCTTCTGAAGGTAGGAGCCTCACTGCCAGTCCACCATCTCTAGCAAATAATTTGGACCCACACAACAGCCTTCCTCTGCTCTGAAAGGGTTTCTTGTAGACCTGTGACATCAGACTCTGGCACCTATGACAACTGCCTCATATTTATCATTGGTAGGAAGATAACAGCTCCTTATAGACATTTTCCAGCCAACCACGAAATGTCTAACAGCTCCGAACACAAATCCGGGTGATGGACTATGCCAGTCTGATGCTGACAACCCCAGTAAACTGAATGTGGGTGTGGGAATCATTTGTCTTGCCAGGTTTTATGCTTCCCAGAGGTTTGTTTCTACCTTGATGTGCAGCTCAGAAGCAAGGAGATACGGTCCGTGGCCAGCCTCCTCTAGTAGGTGGTTTATTTATGTGCCCAGCCTGAGCACCAAAGTCTTTAATAATAGGCTTTTATTTTGCTTATCTACTTATAGCAATACTTATATAATTGGGATTTTATGCAACAGTTCAAAAATAATGCACAATACTGCCTTAACATCCACATCCAACTCCTCTGTCTTCTGGCTCATGAGCTTTTTTTTTTTTTTTTTAATCTAAGCTCCAAATGACAAAGGCAAAGCCTACTGGGTCTGTTATTCAAATCTGGTTTGTCCTACTGAATGTTTTCCTTGTGCCTCAGGCCATACTGTTCCTATGCTAGAAGTATGCAGGGTGATTAGATAAAGTTCTTTTAGAAGACAGAACCTAAAATGAGTCAAGCATTACTATTTATCTTGGGGGTGCAAAAGCAGGGAAATGAGGAAAAAAGGTAAGAGAGGTGAGAAGTTGGAAAAACAAGCAGGAAAGGATGCAGGACTGTGTTCCTTATTCCTCATCTGTTAGGGGCACAGCAGGACTGGCAGAATTGCGCAGCCAATGCCAGGATGGCTCCCACAGGTGTGTAGGCTATGTCGTGAAAGCGGAGGTGCTTTGTGTATTGTATTACACTCTTGCCTTTTGCTCACCGTCAAAGATCTTTGCATTTCTGGATGGGACCACCTGGCTCTTGATGGACACAAGAAACCATGGTGCATGGTGCATGGTTTTCTCCAAAGCTGAGGGCTGTGGAGTCTCAGGGAGGCGCAGTGCCTCTACTAGTCTGGGTGATTCTCTTCTTAGTGCCTGTGTGACTAATAGCACCTGCAATTGCTCAGAGTTGTGATTTTAAAGATGATCCCTTATCAAACCAGGTCTGGGGAAGATTTGCTTTTCTGCAAAGAGAAGTTCTTACCACCATATAGAGAATCAGAGCATCTCCATTAAGAACTTAGCACACATGTGGGACTTATTTATTTCACTTAGGAGTATATCTTCAATATGTATCCATTTTCCTATGAATGAATCTATTCTCTCGCTCTTTATGGCTGAGTAATATTCCATTTTATAGAAAAAGCACAACTTCTTTATCCAGTTTCCAACGGATGGGCAAATAGGTTGTTTCCAAGATTTAGCTATTACAAATTGTGCCGCTATGTAAATACCAAATAGTTTCCCTGGTGTGAATATTCTGCAACAATGCATAAGATTCTAATAAGATTACTGACATTTAGAAATGGGAGGAAAGGAGCTAAAGGTGTAGGGAAGGTGTGATACGTAGGGGAAGAGCAAAAAGGGAAAAGAAAAAAATGTGAGAGAATGAAAAGATGAAAATAAAGTGTTTGTAGATGGGGAGGGGAGGAGGGGGTGAAGGGAGGGCAGAGGTAAGGGGAAAAAAATGAGAATCAAGACTTGCCATGTAAAGGTACAAGATCCCAACAATGAATGTAACTGTACTGTATCCCTAAATGTACCAATAAACTCAATAAAAAAAAAAAAAAAGAACTTAGCACAACCTTGGATTGTAGCAGGCAGGCAAGAGACAGCAGCTATCAGCACCCATGCCAGGGAGCACCAGGCTGCCTCATCTGGAGAGGTTGTTTAATTCATGATAAACATCAAGATGTCTACCATTCTGCATGAGAAGGAATCCTTTTTTGCAAAAAAACTCAGGTAGGGATTCAGTCTTTCTGTTTAAAGCAATGGGATGCAAAACAAGTCACTACAGTGTGATGAGCCTCCTCGGGGAAGGGAAGAGGTAGAGAGCACAAGTCGTGAGTTTGTCCACCATGGAGACCGTTGTCATCTCCATGCAGCCAGCGTATGCTTTATTCCAAGCAGCACGGTGTAGGCGGTGGGGTGGGGATCCAGGCACCTAGTGAATGGCCTGGAAGTTCTGAGTCCAAGCCCAGGTCAGAGATGGAGAAACAGGGGTGTCAGTAGTGAGACTGCACTGTGTACTTGAGCTACTACAGAGTTCTGCTCTGTGACCTGTTTCCCAGGCAGTGACAGAGAAAGGATCAATTACTAAAGAAGGAACATGACTTGGTTCAAAGTAGTATTTTGTGTCGCGAGCCGGCGACGCAGAGCACTGTCCAGCAGTGTCTCAAACCTGAAAGAACAGCGGGGTGGAGATGGGGCAGAGAGAAAGGAAGGACGCCAAGACAAGAGTCTGATCAAGGCGGCGTTTATTGCCGGCAAGCACCGGCCTTTTAAAGCAAAAAACCACAAACTATTATGGGATGGGTTTACCATAGTAACTGAAAGGTCACACAGGAAAAGAGCAAACAGGTTCACCAAAACAACCCACCGTGAGTAGTAGTAACCTGGACAACCACACATCTAAAGGTCAGAGACAAGAAACTGTTAACTTTCAGGAATTCCACAAAGGAAACACTCTACCTGCTAAACTGGAGAAACTTAACACATACAGAGTTACTAAAGTTAACAATGCTTACAACCAATACTCATGATCCCCACAATTCCTCCCTTTTTGTTTTAAAACTTTGGTTCCATAGCAAGAAGAAGCTTAAGAGAAAGTAAAGGCATGTCCGAGCCTGTCTTAGGTTGGGAAAAGCATTTGGCTGTCTTACCCGTCATTGGGGTCATCTGT
>NW_022900913.1:4542031-4568205 GCF_012274545.1 Fukomys damarensis
AGCCGGCGACGCAGAGCACTGTCCAGCAGTGTCTCAAACCTGAAAGAGCAGCGGGGTGGAGATGGGGCAGAGAGAAAGGAAGGACGCCAAGACAAGAGTCTGATCAAGGCGGCGTTTATTGCCGGCAAGCACCGGCCTTTTAAAGCAAAAAACCACAAACTATTATGGGATGGGTTTACCATAGTAACTGAAAGGTCACACAGGAAAAGAGCAAACAGGTTCACCAAAACAACCCACCGTGAGTAGTAGTAACCTGGACAACCACACATCTAAAGGTCAGAGACAAGAAACTGTTAACTTTCAGGAATTCCACAAAGGAAACACTCTACCTGCTAAACTGGAGAAACTTAACACATACAGAGTTACTAAAGTTAACAATGCTTACAACCAATACTCATGATCCCCACAATTTTGTAATGGTGATTTAACACATACAGAGTTACTAAAGTTAACAATGCTTACAACCAATACTCATGATCCCCACAATTTTGTAATGGTGAGAATGTATACCACGGCATCTCCCCTCTTAAAAGACTGCGTACACAGTCAATATTGTCATGTATCGGTGTCATTCTGCCTAGAATCTCTAGAGCTCATTTATCCTGCATCACTGAAGCTGCCAGCTCATTTGTTTAGAGCTTTCCATCATTGCCTCTGCTGGGCCCAGTGAAACCACTCCAGCCTCTGATTCATGAGCTTGACCATTTTAAATCCTTCATATAAGTGGAATCATGCAACATTTATCTTCTGCGACTGACTTATTTCACATAGAACAATGTCCTCAAGGTTTAGCCTAATGTTCCTTTGTGACATTTTGATTTTTAATTTCATTTGTATACATGAATATGCATTTCTAAAAAAACGTACTTTCTTCCTTTTTAATCTGAACACAATGATTGTTAATATACTAAAAAGTAACAATACTACTAGGCAAGGTGGCACATGCCTGTAATTCCAGCACTCGGGAGGAGGAGGCAGGAGGATTGCCAGGAGTTCAAAGCCACTCTGGACTCTATAGCAAGACCGTGACTCAGACCAAAGACAAAAAGCAGCAATAACTCTTTATACTATCAAATTTTCAATTAACTTAAATTTTTAAAAAGTTCTTTTTTTAAAAGAATTTTAAAGTTTTAATTGTAAATTGTAGTTGTGTATATGTGTATATGTGCACACAAAGTACTGTTGTGACTAATAAACACAATGTGAAGTAGTTAAATCAAACTAATTAATACAGCTATCACATCAAATGCTGTGCCTGGCACAGGGGCCCCAGCCATCTCTGCGTGGGTGCCAGGTATCCAGCCTCCAAAAGTGGCTCTGGCTTTCTCTTCTGGGGAGAGCAGGCTGAGGTACAAGGCTAAGTTAAATTTAAATTTAATTTCATTTCTACCAGATCTTAGCTTTTACCTCTACAGTGAGAGCTGGAAGAGATAATTTTTCATTTGCTTCTGACAAGCCTAACGATGATGTTTTTCCTTTTAAGTCAGACACATTGAAGACACGCCTGGTAAAGAGTTTGTCCACCTTGTAAAACCAATACAGTCTTTACTGAAATGAAGATGATGTGAAGGTGGTGACTTATTCCTGAGTAAGTTCTGAGGTGTCGGAGTTAAATATGCATCTTTAAACAATGCTTCTCTGTTCTTAATGAGGTTGGGAGACCCTCCGCCACGCTCTCTGAGTTCTCAGGTTCACACTGCACACCAGGACCTTGCGGCGAGGCTCAGGTTGCTGGGAGATGACGCAGACCACCAGTGCTCTCTGGAGAGCCAGGAACTCCCCTCCGGAAGGACTTTACCTGCAGCAGGCAGGATGAGGAAGGAGCAGGAGGGGCAGAGGGATCTCGGTCAGGGTTCTGTGCGTGGTCTGTGGAGCACAGGCAGTTGGGGGAGAACTAGGAAACAGGTCCAGAGGGAGCGAGTCATGGTGACAAAGGATCGGGGATGCTGGGTATACTTTGACCTGTGCGGCTCTGACAGCCTCTCACGAGGCCCCTCTGAGGCCCAGAAGTGGCCACAGCATCCTCTAATTAATGGTCATCCCTGGGCATGTTTGAGGGCCCCCATCTGAGCCAGCAACACTTCCCAAAGGGCCAGCAGGGCCCGGCAGTTCTGGTAGGCCAAGCGCGAAGTATGCAGACATTCCTTCCACACTTTACACCTTAAATAATAGCATCTCATGGAAGTGTGTGAATGTTTTCACCAGGGTTTTTTGTTTGTCTTAATTTAGACTTTCACTTCTGGTCATCCACATGTTTTTACCCGTCATGTCTGAAAAGCCTGCCAGCCTTTCTTTTATGAGTGCCGAGCTTTGGCTAGCTGAGAAATACTTGCCCTCACCACAAGATTGGAAAAATATTTTCTCATTTCTGTTTGAATGGACACACACTTTATTGGAATCTCTTTATTTGCAGTTGGAGTTTATTTCTGTGCCATTTATGAAGCTGATCTCTAAGTTTATCTTTTCCCGACTGGCTGGCTGACCGAGTGGTACTTTCATTGCAGAATTCATTTGCTGTCTGCTGGTTTCAAGCCCCATCTTCATCATAGGCTAAATTGTTGCATATGAGTGGGTTTGTTCTGGATTGTACTCTCTTTCCTGGTGTGTTTGCTCCTTCCCACCCAACAGCAGACATTTTTATGATTTTGATTATGATTATATGGGTTGTTTTGTTATTTAGGAAGACATTTCTCTTCACTGTTTGTTTTTGTCAACATTTCTTGGCCTGTATCTTTTCTCTAATATGCTAATGTCATTACTGATTCCCAACTTGGCATCCACTGCTCTCTTCCCTCTGCCTTGTGTGAGTCAATTACCCTTCAGTGCTGTCCCCCTGCCCCCGAGTCCCTCAGGACAGGCTGATACCCCACCCCAGGGTCTGACTGTTCTCTGCACCCACACCCGGGCTCACTGATGACCTTGGAAATCGTTAGGCTTATGGGCACCTGTTATGGCCAAAGAGGGGTGAAAGGAGGTGTCCCATGAGCAAGCCCAAGGATGCTTTGTCTTTGGGAAAGAGACACCCCCACCAGGGCTTCTTTCCTTCTCTGGATTGTACTCCCACTCCGCCAGGAAGTCAGTCCATCAACATCAGTCTTGCGCTCTGAGAAATCAGCCTGAGGATGAGAATAATCCATAGGAAAACACAGCACAGAGACTCAGAAGTCAGGGTACCAGTGTAAAGCAGTTCCCACCCTGGGATTCCAGATAAATCCTGAGCCACTCTGGGTCATGTACTCTTTGTTGTCAAAACACCTTGACATAAGTAAGTACACCTTGCAGAGCTAGTGACTCAGTTCCACAGAAATTCCTTTGGGATTTTGATTGGGATGACACCGAATTCATAAGTGAGTTTGAAACGAAGTTGCAGGTTTATCATAAAACTTTTCCCTCTTAAGACTGAAATATATCTCCAAGACATTCACAGTCTACTTTGTACATCGTACACCTTCATTTTGGGCGGGCTCATTTGGTTCTTTTCCTATAATGGCGGTTGTGAAACCTTTTACTCCAGCTCCCATTTTGTGGTCTGAACTTTGGACTTGCAGGTCCTATAGTGGACTGTAATCTCAGCTTGGATGTCCACTGGACAGCTCCATCCCAACAGTGACTGTCGCTCGTCTCAGTAAAAGTTAGCTCCATCTGCTTGCTTCGGCCATGCTGTTGGCTGGTTGCTTTCACAGCTTACATCACGTTCGTGTCTCTGAAACATTCTGCTGTGGACTGAATGCCTGCTTCCCCCAAATCCACACGCTGAGACCCTAGTGCCCAGTGTGACGGGTTTAGGAGGTGAGGCCTTTGAGAGGTGATTGGATCGTGGGTTGGAGCCGTTTTCCTAGAGAGGTCGGGGCGGGGGGTGTCTCTGCTTCCTTCTGTCGTGGAAGGACACAGAGAGACAACCATCATTGCATTAATTATCAATTAATTCTTTGGCTTCTTAGTAACACATTTCTTTTGAGCATTTTCATCAGCATAGACTGGGGGTCCCTTCTGCAGAAAACCAACCTTTTTTCTGCCCATGAGTTCTTCCCTCTGAGGGAGGCTTTTGCAGCTTGCACAGAGCATGCTCCCCACTATTCTTTTTAATGTCCTCAGGTATTAAATCCTGCTCTGACACTGGCCCATTGCACTGTTCTGGGGTATTTTGGGGTCTCGTTTGTTGCTCTGTATTCCCCAAGACAGAATCCAAGCACATATATATTTAGAACATTAAGTCCACTGTAGAAACATCAATTGCCATTTGCATCACATCCCTGCTGTTCTCTGTTTTCTTCTTTGCATTGTAATTATTTGTGCTTGTTTAATGATGCTTATAATTTAAAAAAAAGACCTGTGACACACTCGATGAGAGCAGCTATGCAGATTTAGCACTTTTGCCTTCCCTATAGGGGGAAACGTCTGCTTTTGTAAATAGCCAGGCAGCTATGTGCATTTGGAAATATTTATACCTCACTCTCACTCTGCCACAAAATAAGTCTATGTCCTCTTAGGGGTAGTCCAGGCCCAACTGTGCTGTCCCTCTCTGAGTGTGTACACACACACAAACACACACACGTGCTTCCATATAATAGGACCTTTACAATACTAAATCTAAAAAGTGACAGAAAGATCTTCCATAATCCTTTCTCTGAAATACAATCATTCTTAAATTTCCATTGCATTCTTTCTGATTTTTGTAGCAAGTGCTAATCTCTAATGTACTTTCCATCACACAGTATTTTCAAATTGCATCTGATCTGATAAAGTATTTATTTATTTATTTTTGTAATTGGTATATGTTTGTGACACATGATAATTGCCTTTATCTTGGTGGACTTACACATATACACATCATATATCAATCATTTTTACTTCCCCTTCCCCTCCCTACCCTTCTGTCTCTCGCTATCCCCGGATCCCCTCTGTGGAAAGATGTAGTTTAGTTGAACAAGAAGAATTGTGTATATTTATGGGGCACAGTGCGATGTTCTGCCATGCTTACGCACTGTGGAATGATGAAGTCAAGCTAATTCATGTGTCTGTCCCCTCCTCTGCCCTCTCCCCAAGCGCTGCCTTTAGCCTTTTCACTGTGCACCTGCACAGACTCTGCCACTGTGGCTTCAGTGTAAGGGAGTGATCCTGAGACAGAGCCAGGCTGGGGGATCTCCCTGTAGGAAAAGGCAAAAAGGATATCTCTTGTACAGGGTGAGTCTATATCTCTAGTCTTGAATCTGGGCTGGCTGGTGACTTGCTTGGCATATAAAATAAGGTTGGAAAGACATTTTGCGAGGCTTCCCTTGTGGATGCCCAAGCTAACCTGTTGGAAGATGAAGGCCATGCGCAGGGAAGCCACAACTGTGCTGGCCTGTCCAGCTGTGGCACCAGACAGAGAAGAAAAACTCCAGGGAGCCCTATCCCGAGGGTGCTACTGCAAGCTGAGTCCAGCTGTGAGCCTGTGAATAAGTAGTTACTGCTTCAAACCATTAAGTTTGGGGATGGTTTGTTATGCTACAAAATTGATGCATCATCTCCATAGCCACCTTACTAACCAGTTGTTTTGTATATTTAGCTTGTTTTCATCCTTCTGATAATATGCACTATCGGCCAGTGAAATGACCTGGCTTCAGCGAGGAGTCCATGGCAGTGAATTAGGTGATAAAGCAGGCATCAACTGTCTGAGGAACTTCTGTGGACAGCTTGTGTCTGAGGTCCCTAGCAGGAGGACAGTGCCTCTGAGTCTCATCTTCCCGCCTAGTCCTACACCCAAGGAGCTGATGCTGCCGTGATTCCTTGAGTACCTTTCTCCAGAGGCCTTATTCCTTCAAATATTTTCTGACTCTGTTATTGCCCTCTTCACTTACCTTCTCAAAAATTCCATTACTGGAATTGCAAGTTGCCACTCTCTGTGTTTTGAAGGGTTTGTTTAACTTTTTTGGTAAAAATTAACTCTTGATCTTAGAAAAATATTGCTAAAAATGTAAAGTAATTTCACCCACATGCTCAGCATGAGGGCTTCTCATTGCTCTTACAGAAAATGAAAAGTTAGGGCCAGGGATGTAGCTCAGTGGTGCCGCGCCTGCCTGGTAATCGCAGGGTCCAGAGTTCAATTCCTGGCACTAAAGGAAAAAAGAAAAAGATAAGTGGATATATCCTCCCTGACCTGAGCTCCCACCTGTGCTGAACAAAGGTCTGACACAGTGACCCAAAGATTTCTGGAGGATGGAACCAGTAGGGAGATGGGCAAGAACTTACTAGAACACAAAGCATACACACAAGTCAGGGTCAAAGTAGGCAAAGCTGCTTGCTGAAAGAGTAATGAAGCAATAAACTCCTAGAAAAACCAGAGAGAAAAAGTAAGGAAAAACTGATAAAAGAGAAAACACAACCATCACTCAGAGACCAGCATCGAAAATAAGAGCAGTTAACCACAGATTGATAAATGCATACAAAGCGTCACAGGAGGAAGGGTATTATGAATAGCCTTATTAAATTTAAAATTTGGACACAACAGCTACATCCACAGAAGGCAGAAATTATCAAAACTCACACAGCAAGTTCCAGGTGCAAATGACATCACCTATAATTTCTATTAAATATTTAAGGAAGAAATAATGTCAATCTTACATTCTCACAGTCTCCTCAAAGTTGAAAAGAATATATTTATGTATGTATAGTGCACGTGTGGCTTGCCAAGTTTTCATTTTGTATGTATACTTTTAATTATAAACAATTATTTTTAACATACACATATGTGTGTACATATTAGATGTATATCACTATATATTCTGTACTAGAAGTCTTGGTCTATTCAGTGAGGAAACATAGGAAGTGTTAAAAGGAGAAAGTAAGAGAAAATGTTGTCTTGTGATATAGACAGATAGAACATATAACAGGTTCTACAGCTAAGGGATTAGCGTTTAAAAGTGTGTTTGGCAATTTTGATGGACACATGGTCAATAAACGAGAATAGTCTGCATGAATGCATCGGGCAGCATTTCCATTCTGAGGGGAGGCTGAGGGCCACTCTGCATTTTGGAAGAGGCTCCCATGTCCCGATGTAAGCTGGAGGGCATCATCTCTGAGAACATGTCTTTGGGCTCTGTGGGCAGTCTGATTTGGACAAGTTCAGTTCAGACCGATGTCTCTGAAGAGTGATCTTCCACGCTCATGACACACTTGCAGATGACTGGATTTGTCATTGTATGGCCTGTCCCCCAGTGTTCCCCTAAATCTCCAGCCTCTCCCACCCCTTTCTTTCCATGTTTCCACCCCTTTAGGTATTATATGCCTTATAGTATTGTATACAGATTTGAAACATTTAAATACCCTAGAACTTCCACCAAAAAATTGCTATAAATAGGTGGTTTAAACAACAGATAGTTGTTCTCTTGCAGTTCTGGAGGTCAGAAGTCTGACTTCAAGGGACCAGCAGGGCAGAGCCCTCCACGCAGCCTCTTCCAGCTTCAGGCATCTCCTGGCTTTCTTTGGCTTGCTTCAGCATGGCTCCAATCTCTGTGTGTCTTAGGGCTTGGACATATCCTTCTGGGGACCCCACTAGCCTGAGCATGTGAGAAGAGGCTGGGAAAGGATGCGCCCTGGGGTTTTCTGGTGGTTATGCAGCTCACACAGTTCTGAGCTGGGTGATGCTCCCCACTGGAGACAGATGAAACAGCAATGAAGAAAGCCTGAGGCAAGGCCTGCTGCAATGGTCTAGATGCAATTTTATTTCCATCTGGCCTTTAAACCAAATTAAGAGACAGTCACTCAAAGCCCATATTGCACATGTTCCTCTTCCAGGTGATGCTTTTAAGTCTCTTTCCATAGCCCCCAGTCTTCATTAGACTCAGAGTCCTGGGTAGATTTATAGTCCTTCAATGACACAACAAGGTAAAGTCACCGTACTCCCCACATCTCTTTTTCAGTCTGTTGGGAGGGCCATGGCCTGGGGGCCCTGGAAGTTGTCATTTGTGAAATGGTTCCCATGGGCCAGGGACCTGTGGGTGGGGTCTGTAGGGCACTGGTGTGAGCCCTGGAGGGACATGCGAGCACACCTCCCAGCTACAGCAAGCTCACCACAAAGGCGAGGAGGTCTGGTGTTGGGACAGAGGCACACCTGCGAGGACACACTGCCTGGCCATCGGGTTTGACTGGTCTATTTCCTGATGACAAGGGTAAATGCTTCCCACATTTACAGTAGGGTGAGCACAGATGTGACTGGCACATAAGGGCGAGGCAGTCTTGCACTGCAGGAATGGATGATCTGTTGTAATTATCATTAGCTTATTTACTGATGTTGGGAGTCTCAGTACTCTCAAGTATATTTTAACAATCTGAAGTTGATGCCACGGACCTACGCAGCAGTCTAACAGCCCACACCTGGATGACCTCATTCCAACTTTGCCTGAAGTCTGTCTCCTCCACTGCACACCCAGTGGGTTCTCTGTCCACAGCTCTCTGCCTTGTTAGGCAGTTCAGCATTTCCTGTGTGCGTCCTGAACCTTATCCCACCAGAGCTTCTCGTGCTCTTCCCTTCTGCTAACACTCCTGGCCTTGCCTTTTGGGCCACAGCGGATGGGATGGATGGGACACAAGAGCTTGCATCCTGCTTCTTGAAACAGCAGCACGCTGGGCGGTGAATGTACACTTAATCTGATTTGACAGTGCTTGATTCACCTTTAAATGTCCCAGCTCCACCCAGAGCCGACTTCACTGGTGATAAATATGGAACAGAGCCACAGCGGCTGGCTGAATTGGCCTTTTCTATAAAAGTGATGACTTTAGTCTGCTGGGAAATATTCTGGAGGTTAATATCCAAGAGTGCAAGAGAGAAAATGAACAGAGAATTGCTTCCAGTCAGCTCAAATACATAATGATTTTGTGATGTTTCCTAATTACATTTTTTAGTGAGGAACGTATCTAGATGTTCACATCTCCACAGGCACAGCCACAGAGAATTACGTGATCTGGACTCTACATCAGCCTGAGAAGTTGGCCATTTCTCTAAAAATTCATTTCTTTCCTCAATCCCTTTTAGAAATTTAACTTTAAATGACCAGAATGAGGTAATAATAGAGCTTGCAATAAATATTGATGAAATCTTTTATGTCAAATTACTTTTTGATGAATAATTCTATCAAGATTACTTTAACAGAGGTTCACACTGATATAATACCTGCTTAGGTGTCTTCACGTTCATAAAATGACTATATAAAAGCAGACGCTTCAAAACAGCATATAAAAGGGAAGGTAATAGAGATTTTCCCTCATCTGAATTTTGTTGAGATAAGAAGAATAAATACCATGCACTTCAAAAAATTGTAGCATTCCATAGTTTTTTTGATATCAGAGAGTTTACTTTCAACAAATTGCTTGGCTAAAGTGATTTCTTTTTACCCATCCTGACCTAGTTGTGCTTAGCTGTTCTTTCCAGAAAAGAAAGGAGAAAAGAAGTGAAACAAAAATTCCATCTAAGCCTTAGAAAAATAATTTGAGCAAATGATTATCTGCAAAGCAAAATTCCCCACTCTATTTTGTTGTTTCATGAATTACAACTCTTTTGATAATTATAATTATATAGCTAAAATTATTTTTATCACATTGTTAAAATTATTATTTTAGTTATTAAATTAATTTTACATTATTTCCAATTTTGGGAGAGGGGGGTGCGAAATTATTTCCCCAAGGAAGTTTGTTTTATTGCTTGATTGCGGCAGAATGTTTTGGTTCAAAATGAGGAAGTGCTGCTAACTGAAGTTTTATGAGGCTCCCCACGCTTTCATTTCAGTATCAGCATTATCCATGTGGCAGGGAAGGGCAGATGCAGGTTTTTTTGCAAAACATGGATTGAAGGATGTGCGGTAACAATGGGTTGCAATTCGGTCAACAACACATTAGGAGTCAGCCCCTGGACTAGTGAGAGACAGCCAAGTGCTAATTAGGGACAGTAACATCCACAGTGCAGACATGTGTTTAATTGGAAATGATGGCTTTGAGAAATTAACACCGGTTACCTTCTTAGCCAAAAAAATTGTTCCCAATCAAAAAACAAACAAACCATCACCAGAGCTGCTGTTGCTATCATTGTTGTTTAAGTAATGTAAGTATATGTTGGGTAATTAAAGCCAAATGCATCAACGCCCAATGAATCATGAGGAAACTGTGAGAATTAGTCATGACGTCATACAGTATCTCCTTGAGTAAACGGAATCTGTTCAACCAGGGAGACATTGATGGACGTGAAATGATTTTTATCCCTTTGATGTTCTGAACAGGTTCCCTTGTGAGTTCTCAGACTATGGTCCTTTCCAGGGATTGTGTCCATCCTCTGGTTCACCCTCCCATAAGAGAATGTTTAGATAACATTGCCATTTACTCTTCAAAGATATTCTATTAAAGAATGCTTCCTCCAGTAAAACTCGACTTCTCCATAATTCTGTTAATATTTGTCAAACTTTAAAATAACTTGATCACTTGATAATTGCAAATGGTGCCTCTGGGTGGTTTTTTTAAAATTTTATAGTAAAAAAGGTTGAATTTATTTTCATATATTTGAAAATATTTCTTTTCATATTTCTCCCATTTTTTGCTTTCGCTTATTTGCAAACACTTTGTTTTAAAGTTATTAGCTCTTTGTCTGTGATATTTGTTATATTTTCCTAATTTATTACTTTGTGTTTTACTGTATTTCTAATATTATCATGCAGTAAATTTTGATTTTTTCATAAAAGCTAAATGTAATATTTGTCAATATTGAGTTTGATTTTACTTATAGAGTTTCTCTCCTCAAGGTAGTAAAATTTCCATATTCTCAGTAGTTTCAAAAGTTTAGCTTTTTAAAGTTTCTTCTTAATTTATCTGGAGTTTATTTTAATGGAAATAATAATATGAATGTAGTTTTTTCCCCTGTGGTTCTAGTCAGATAATACAAATACACATGTACATATTGATCTGTTTATATTTGTGTTAGTTACGCAAATCAACGATAAGATTGTTGCTAAATTCATAGCCTCTGGAATCTCACCCACAAGCACCAAGCTTTTCTTTCATTCTTTTGAAAATCATTGTTCACAAGAGACAAAGTTCCCAAAGTACTCTGGGAGGCACGGATGTCATCTTCAGTGGAGGCCATATTTTGCAAAGACTCATGGGGTTTTTTTTAAGCAGATTTTTACATCGTTTAAGTTCCTACCACCACCCCAACTCTGAAGGTAGCAAAATTTCAATTTTCTCATCTATTGTTTTCACATTTTTCTGCTAAAATCCATCTGGAATTTATTTCAATATAAGCAATAAAGTAAAAATCTCAATACAGCATAGTTCTGAGATTGTAGCTTGACTTGAGGTCCAGCAAAGCAAGCATGGACTCAGTGCAGTGCACAGCTGTGTGGTGGATCCTTTGCCTCAGGAGGGAGTGTCTCACCCCCTCCCAAGCCCTCGTCACTTTCCATAATGACTGGGGAGAACATTGGAGTTGGAGTTTGTGAATCAGAAAATCATTTTGCAGGTAGACACAAAAGAGATAAAGCTTGGAAGATCCACAGCAGTTAAGGCTGAGGGAACGGAACCTGTGCTGAAATTACTGTGATGTTTTTCCTGCATGGCCGGGAGCACAGAGGACACACAGCTGCAGGGCCAGACACTCCTGGCATCCTGGTTCCACTCTGGGTACAGACATTGGCCTTTCAAACACCAACTCACCATGAAGAATTGAGTTACTTCCTATTTCACATTGTTAATTATCTCATTAGGATATTGTGTTCTATTACAGTTTTTCACACCAGAGAAACTATTTGATATTTACACGTGTGATTTATTTATTTCAATTAGGAGTATATCCACAAAATGTATTCATTTTCCTAGGAAGAAAAGGGCTAAAGGTGTAGGGAAAGTGGGAAGAGTAGGGGAAAGGGAATAAGGGAAAAGAAAAAAATATGAGAAAATGAAAAAATAGAAATAAAGTGTTTGTAAATAGGGAGGGAAGGAGGGGGCGAAGGGAGGGTAGGGACAAGGGGAAAATTGAGAACAAAGACCCATGATGTAAAGGTACAAGATACCAGTAATGAATGTAATTGTACTGTATACCTAAAATGTACCAATAAACTCAATAAAAAGAAAAAAAAATTGAGTTACATGAGAGACACCGGTGGTCAGACTTGGTATTGCACTCTTGCACTCTATGATCCCAGCTCTCTGGGAAGCTTGGGCAGGAAAATTTCAAGCTTGAGCCCAACAGGGGCAATTTAGCAAATCAGTGAGGCCTTGCCTTAAAATAACAAATGTAAAATGGATAGAGTTCTATATCAAGGCCCTGGTTTCAATCCTCTACTGCCAAAGAGAAAGCCTTTGGTCTGCCTGTATACTAATGCTCAGACGTGGCCAACAGGGCTGGCCAATAACAGTGTCTCCAAGAGAATCCTGTTCAAACAGCTCAGTTCTGGTCACTCCACCACCCCAGCATCACTCAGGAACAGGACACCTTTCTGTGATGCTCTTATGTCTGCTCAGCCAAAGCCCTGTCACAAAGCACTTGTGACCTGGGGTCCAGAGTGGTCGGAAAGATCGGGTCCTCCACCAGCACATCTGTGAAGTTTGCTGCTTCTGTGAACTTCAGTGGCATAAAGAAGAAATAAGACAAAATGGAATTTTTAGCTACTTTGCCAAAGGGCTCCACAGGGAATGTGGAAACGACTCATAAGACCGCTACATAATCCTTCTTTGCAACACAGCTCTGGTTCTTCTGCCTCTCTCTATTTGTCGCTGCCCTTTCAGCTCCCTGAGGTACCTCGACCAGGTTACAGGGTCCAAACCCCTCAGTTCATTAATGTTTAAGAGTAAAAGCATGGTCTTCAAAGCCAGTGCCACCTGTCTTCTCTGAAAAGGGTTTCTTCTCGTACCATCTGCATCATGTCCTGCTGGGATGCAACCATAGATGTCAGGGTAGTTGTTTATGGTTAGTAGAATGAGCACAGGGCTGCCTCTCAGCCCAGCAAGCAACCTGCAACCACAACAGCCCCGAAAACACAGAGCTGGGAAAACAGAGCCGAGATTCAGGTCAGCATCTGCCAGCTCAGCAACCCCAGAGCCCAAGTGCAGCAAGCTTTGTACTTACCCTCTTTTCATCCTTGTGTCTTTACTCTTCGTTTGTCCTAGAAAAATTCCCTTAGGTCAGTCAAACAGGAAAACAAGATTTTATTCCAGATTCTTCCAAGAGGAGAGAGAGCTTGAACTCAAATTTGCAAAATCCAAGTTCTTGGGTGAGTTGCTAGAAAATACTCAAGGCCAACGAAACTGCTTGCTAATTGTCCCTGCCAGTTCATGGGAACCAAAAAATGGGGCCATGGTGTCTTCTTCAGTGATTAGGTTTCATAGGGGTGGCTCCTAGCACTGGCAACAGGTGGGGACAAAGTAGCAGAGCAAGGACTTAGAATTAACTGTAAGTCTTTCTGGCGTCAACGCTTTAAAAAAGGAAGCCAGGGGCCCAGAGCGATGCTCCCCAGGCAAAGCCCTCCCACCGTGGGGCCTCAACAATCCAGGCCTCCCTCATTCACTGTTTGGTTCTCCATTAGCTTGAATTATTCCGCTCATCCCTTGAGTCATTTGAAATAACTACAGGATGCATATATCTCCTCTACTCACCAATTTCGTTTTTTCTGTTTGAAGAGTAGTCGATGCTCATTAACTACAAATTGAGCTGTGATTATGGACTTCTTTATTTTTATCTTTACAAATCAATGATTATTTTTTGATAAACTAAATTTCCCCAATGCTTTTTTCAATCAAAGCATTTTCTTTCTTCCTCATTTCTATAAAACGTTACCATTCCCGTATATTTAACTTCTAATTTTAAAGCCAGCATTTGCCTATTTCCATCACCCCTATACTCTCTTAGACACAATGAGCAATGAAAGAAAAAGTGATGTGTGACATGTCCTTTTCATGAAAGCTGTAAGTTGCGAGGATTTGTGTACTTCAGGATTTGTGTACTTAGTAATGAAAGCAAGGGAAGAATTCCTAGTCACACAGATTTGGGTCCAAGAGTAAGAATTGCATCCCCAGGCGTGGAAAACTTATCCTCAGAGAAGGTGAGAATGGGTTATTCCACAGCACATTAAAAGGTTTAATTAACATTCTGTCTGGTGACTTGAGTCAGGTACATTTTTAGTAAGATGAAACTCATGTGGGTTAAATCATAGATGGCCAGATTAGAGGCAAGAGCTGATTTTTTTTACAATGCCCAATCTGCCCCTAAACACAGTTCTTAAGGAAGCTTTTCTGGTGAATTCTTAAGACTGTTTCTAACAAGATCATTTCTATTTTTTTCTTTTCTTGTTTTACCCCTAGCTTTCTTTTTTTTTTTTGGCACTGGGGATCGAACTCAGGTCCTTGTGCTTGCAAGGCAGGCCATTGAATTGCTGAGCTAAATCCCCGGCTACCCCTAGCTTTCTTGTGCTTATATATTTATTTTTGGTATCGGGGATTGAACTCAGGACCTTGCGCTTTTGAGGCAGGCGGTGAAATCACTGAACTAAATTCCCAGCCCTTACTTACACTATATATTTATTAAGAAGATTTGTTTTTTGTTTTTGACACCAGGAATCGAACTCAAGACCTCAGGCTTGGCAGGCAGGTGCTGTGCCACTGAGCTACATCCTGCCAAGAATTTTTGAACTTTGATTTTTTTTTAAACCAATACTACAATGCATAGATGTTATTTTTTTTCTTTTGTGTGTATAAATCCTGGGTGAAAATGACCTATTGTCTCTCAGATGTTTAAAACCTCTCACCCTTTTGTAGAGTTACCCATTTCTGCATTTTATACCCTAAGCTTAAAAAATCTAAACTTTGGTGACTTCTGTCAATACACTGCTTGAAGAATTCTGTTCTTTGTATAAATTCATATTGGCAAGTCATCAGTGCAGTTACTTGTAGATTTGTAAAGATACCATCAGAACTGCATTGCTCCGGTTTAAAATGTAGACCTACGACTCTTGCTAATTTCTCACTTTTTGACTAAGATATGAATTGTGTGCCATTCAGAGGCTTCGGATTAACCTCAAAGGCACACCTGGAGGTATTCGGCCCATTGGACTTGATTTGTAGCTAGCAGCTGTATCCTGAGGGTCCTAAAGCCCCAGCCTGACAAATATCATATAGTCTTGCTTCTCCTCCTCCTGTTTTTGTTTTCCTTTTAAAAATTCCGGGGATGTCTTACTGAAGCAAAGTGGATGCAAGCCCAGCCCAGGGACTTGAGCCGCAGTTGCCTCGTTGCTTATGGGGAGTGAGGGGTTTTCTGTGGAAGAGGTGTGGTTTCTGCAGTGACCACTGAAGGACAATGAAGGGCTTCTCTCAGCCCTCACTAGTGGGAGCTGCCCTCTGTCCCCTCCTGCAGCCAGAGGACTCACTGGGCTCTGGGTGCAGCAGATGGCCTCTTCCGTCTTCCTTCACAGTCGGAGGGACAGCTGACAGACACCCAGAGGTGTCCACGTCCCAGTGGAAATGATGTTAAATTTGATACCGCCTGTGTCCTTCCTCCTGTACCCTTGAAGTCACCTCTAGCTCACTTTTAATGTCAGATTCAATGGGAATGCTATGTAAGTTGTTGTCCTATCTTGCTGAAGGGATAATACCAAGGATACAATCTGTACATGTTCAGTACTAATGCAATTTTGAAAACTATTTTCAGTCCGATGTCGGTTGTTGGCTGATCCCACTGATGTGCAACCTGGAGGTGTGGGAGGCTGACTCAGCAGGGTCCACGGCATGGGTGGGGCACTGTTTCTGTCTGGGGAGAAAGGAATGGCTGGCAGGTGAAACATCTCCCCCTCCTGGGGCACCTGGAACAGTAGGCGAGGGCTGTGGGAACCACCTGGGGAGGACACCACAGAAAAGAGACAAGCAAACCTTGGATCAAAACTAGTGCAGAGAGCGCAGCAGCTTGAACTCAACACCAGTGACACCAGCGATGGAAGGCGTGAGAGTTTGAGGCATGGGGTGAGGAGCAAGTAGAGGAACGTGTTGGCTCATTGATTAGACCACCTGCGGTGCTGGTTGGTGCTTACTGAAGTTAGGCTTCTGCCTGCTCACAGTTGTATGAGGCCCCACCTTTCCTCATGATTGTATCCCAAAAGCATGGCTCCCAGGACCTTGAGGAAGACATTTTTTAGATTGTAAAGCAGACCACTGGCTGGGAGAAGGGTTACATCTCAAAAGGGCAGAGAAAGAATGGACAATGACAAGATCTATGAAGTCAGTGTTCTGAGAAATGGGATGTTGGGTGCATAGAGTTAGGAAGACACCAGTCTGGAGCTTACTCAAGCCCATACTGGATGAGTTGTCGAGCCAAGCCACAACTGCTTTAGTGCAGTCTGTCCCTCCTGCTCCATAGCAAGGGTGAGGCACTCGAGGACTTTGCTTATCTCTCCTGGAACTCTTGGTTGGGTCCAGTCCTGTAGGACACATAGCTATAATTCATTCAGTGCTCCCTGATCAGTAAACTGGTAGATGAATGTTGTTGTCATTCAATTTCAGTGTGGCGGAATTTGTAGGATATGTGGTTTGAGATACTAAATTTGTCCAGATCATTGCAGCTTATATAAGCATCCTGCATTTATCATATTTGACTTTCACACCTAACCTATGTAGTACAAGATATGGGACTTCTGTCACCATTTTAGCAATATAGTATCATCAAGTTACAGAACACGGTGAAAACTCCAGCACAGGAATTCTTTCATTGCTTCCCTTCTCCTTTTGTCTATGGTCTTCCCCACCCCTGTGCACCCCCCTGATCACTCCAACTGAAGCACTTTGCTTCCCAACAGATGTCATATGTACACCGTCCGCAGAGAATGCAATGCAAATTACCAGAATTATCCAGAATTTCTTCAGATATCATGGCATTTTTTAAAAGATGAAGATTGAAGGATCTAGAAAGGTATCAGTGAGCTTTCTCATTCCTGAGACACTGCACCCCAACACCCACAACTCATAGGGTGAGAGGTTTAATTTAGCTCAGGGTACAGAGGCTTCAGTTCATGCTTAGTCCAAAGCAGGAACATCATGGCAGAAGGGTGTGTCTGAGCGCTGGTGCTCAGCTCATGTGGCCAGGAAGCAGAGCAGGGGGACAGTGCCAGGGACCAGCCGTAGCGCCCTAGGCCATAGTATGGACTTTATAATAACAAAGATAATGAGATGATTGTGCAAAGCCATCTTTGCTGTTAAAAAAATGAGCAACAGTGAAGTAGAAATAAATGATCTAAATGATACCCAGGATGTGGCCCAATAAGGCATCTCTAGAAATAGGCTCCGGTGACTTTCTCTTCTTTTTAAAACTTTTAGTGTATTAGTATACGTGTATAGTACAGAATGTTTACATCCTTTGTGGGGAGTTGTACGTATCACACCTTTATTTCCCTTTTACCTGCTTTCTTTTCTTCCCTTGTCCCTTCTCTCCCTCCCCCTCTCCCCTCATCGCTTGACCGCCTTCCCTCTGTTGAGCTTGCTTGCAGCATGCAATGTTTACCTCTCGTGTGCAGTTAGTACATGAACGTGACACATTCCAATTCTGTTTTTATCCTTTACTCCATCTCTTCTCCATTTTTTGGCCATTGGAAACAATCTGTCTCTCTGCTTATATTATCTATCCTTTTCTTTTTTCTTTACATTTACTCTGGGTTTCTCACCTGAGGAACCATGTGATTTTTAAGCTCATTCATCTGGTTTGTATCACTTCACACAGTAAATTTGTTGACATTGATAAAGCTTCAAATACTATAAAGTCTATGTGATTTTCTTCAAAGAAGTAGCTAATACATCCACAGTTGATATTATTTCATGGCTATAAGATCCCAGCGTCTACACTGTAGTGTCTCTCTCAGTATAGGTGCAGTGAAAGAAAGAAGGAAGAAGCCAGTCCAGGAATGAGTGTGTGGGACCCACCTCTCCTATGCAGACACAGCAGCCCGGGTCTTCTCTGTCCCACAGCCCAGCTGCCGGCCTGACCACTCCCCTAGTGTGACCACTTCCACTGCCCTGAAATGGATGAGGAGAGCAGGGCAGAGGCCACTCCTCCCCTTCAGGGTTGGCATCCACATAGATTTTTCCCTGCTTAGCTGTTAATTATTTTGCAAATGTTAAGGCATTGAATTTGTGGGCTGGGCCTCTGGGATGAGACCCAGGACTTGGCTCATCTAATGCAAGATCAGAAATTCTTTCCACGAAAGGAGAGTTAGCCAGAAGCCCAAGTCACCCTTTCTGAAGGTCAGGGCCCTGGCTGACTGCCAGACACATCGCAGCAGGGACCATGGGCAGCTGAGGCTCCAGGGAAGGGGATGGCCCATTGCAGGCTTGGGACCTGCTACCACTGAGACAGGTAGGTGCTGGCTACCCGCTGTGCGTGTGAGTGCACTGGGATTTGACCGTAAACAAGACTATGTACAGGGCAACACAGCAGAGCTGGGACTGGAACTCGGGTCTCTGCTTCTGGAGCACGGATCACAAACTAATTCATCCCAGCCTTGACCTTATTCCATTCCTTTCAAATGAAGGTGAGAGAGTGTGGCACTAACTTTCAGAAAATCCCTTCCTGCAGCCCCCTCCTATACACAGCTGGAGAAAGCAGTGTGTCCTGAGGCAATGCTAATCTGCACTGCAAGCTTCCCAGAATCCATGCAGCCCACTCCCGCCATCCTCCAAGCCACAGGGAGCTGAAGTAGAAAGGTTGCCCTAGCTTCTGAGTGTTGAAAGGGCACACACGGCCATCGCGGTTGTGGGTGACAGCACGTGAAATAGTGTTTATACAAGAAGCCAGAATAGGTGCTTTCTTTGCAACTATTTTTTAATCCTCAAGACAGGATCCCACCTGTCACCCTCCCCTTGATAGACTGATCATCTGCTTCTTTTCAAGTCATTTCGACAGGCACACATGTATCCTCGCATTTTAGAGCCAGAAGGGACACAACACAGAGTCCACAGCTACTTCAGGGTGGGAGGGGAATGGAATGCGAAGATCCATCGACACCCAGAAGATACACTCACTTCCACCAGTGTGTGTTGTGCGTGTGTGCACGTTTCCTCACTATGGAGGTGTGTGCTGATGCACACCCACCAATGGAGGAGAAATCGTGGAAAAGCGTCACCGCACAGACGCCCTGGTACCGCCGATACATGCATGGTTCATCACAGAGAGCTCGTTGCAGAGGCTGGATGAACAGAGGACAGTGCTCAGCCTTGAAGGTTCCTCACAGATGGTTTGCTACTCATGGGAGGGGAAATGCTCAGTACAGTGAGAACACAGTTGACCGTTCTCAAGCAAACCGTCACAGTGAATGTCACCAATAACAGGACAGATCCGCCTCCAGCTTCCTGTCCTGCTGCAAGAGAAAGACACAGTTTACCCCCATGGTCACTTCACCCAAGCCCCAGCCAAGTCTGAGCATGAAGAAATGCTAGATTGACTCAAACCAAAGAATGTTCTACAAAACCCCAGATAGATTTCTGGATTCAAAAAGGCCAAAATCTCTGGCAGTTTTCATCGGAGGAAATGGGACTCAGGCTAAAGATCTGCTGGGAAGGCACCTCAGCTGCTTTACAACCTGCTGTGAGGAAACCACCTCCCAGTGACACCTGCTGAGCTGAGCCAGGCACCTCCTGAGTGCCGTGCTCCAGGTATTGCTCCTGTTAAGCACTATTTATAGTACAGGGTTTGGGGCACAGACTCTGGAGCAGAAATTTTGTGTCTGGGGTGCCAATCAGCAGCTCTCACCAGCTCAGTGAACTTGAGCACCTCACACTAAGTTGTTTTATTTTGCTTTGTTTTTTCAGTGCCAGGGGTTGAACTCAGTACTTGGTGCTTGGTGGCAGACACGGCACCACTGAGCTACATCCTCCACACCTCCCACTGAATTGTATGTTGTGTTCCTACCTGGAAGGGACACTATTCCTCATGAATGCTCTATAAAATCAGTGATGGATGGTTAGTGATCACATTTATTAATTTGCCTAATTCCTATGTTATTTCAACACTGGATCATGAAAGAAGAGGTTGAAGACAATTAAATGATGAAATTTAGATGTGGGAAAAATTTGGCAGAGAGAATATCGTCAGGGCTTCCGCAGTTAGTGCCTTCCGGAGTCCTACTCCACTGCACCCAGAGATCCACACTCAGACCCCAAGTCCTTGCAACCAAGAAGCATATAATGTCCAGTGGCCAGGGGCGCATTTTGTACCCTTAGCCAAGTCCCTGTGGGTCTGCTGGTCTCTCTCGTACACTGTCCAGGGCGGCAGGTGTCCTGTGTCGCTGGCTACAGAAGTGCCATCAGCTCAAGAATGAAAGCAGAAGTAAAATCCAGTTCCCGGTTCCACTGCTCAGGCCCGCCCACCACTGTGAACTTCTCCTTCTCTGTTTTAGGAATGTATAACTCAGGCACAGTTCGATGCGCCGACATGGGCACACTTGATGCAACGCTAAAACTGGTCACCATGTCCACTGCCTAGCGCGCTTGTGCCCTGTGGGGAGAACACACCAAATCTACCTTTCGAATGTATGACATTAAGAGCTGCCATCGCTGTCATACAACAGTCCTCTGAGTTTATTCTTCCATGTACACTGAGGTTCTGTGCCCTCGGGGAACTCTGTCTTTCACGTCCCATCGCACGGCTCTGAGGATCCTCATTCCCTCCTTTGCTGTTGAGTTTGCATTTTTTGAATTCCGGGCGTAAGTGAGATGAGGTGGCATTTGTCTTTCTGTGTCTGGCTTGTTTCACTTAACATAACGTCCTCCGGGCTGTTCTGTGTTGTTGCAAGTGACAGGACTTACTTCTTACCTTGTTACCTTTTCATGCTGTATCTCATCTCTTACATGTTTCACCAAATGAACTCCAATTCCTTTAAGGAAGCAGGTACCTTATTCATACTTGTCCATTGCATAGAGCTAAGAACAATAAATGTTGAATCGCTAAAGTGATGGGTAGTTGCAATGGACAGGTAGATTCTAAAAGTTCACTTTTAGAAAGAGTTGAATTAGCACACAGCATTCCTACCCATGCTTTTCATGAAACATACTAAACTACTTGCAAATACATGGCTAGAAACTACTCTAAAAGCACTATATGGCAGTATCTTTGTCACTTTCCTCACTGCTGAGACAAAACACACAATACCCAGGCAGCTTAAAGGAGGAGATTTACTGTGGCTCTGGTTTTTAGCCCATCGCTGTCTGGCTCCAAGGCAGAACAGCATAGAGGAAGGGGGAAGGCTGCTCACGTCACAACAGCCAGGAAGCAGAAAGTGGACGGAAAAGCAGGGAGGAAGACAGGTCAGTGACCCTTTCTTCCAGCCAGGCCCCACCTTCCAATATCAAGCTGTTGTCACACCCCCATAATTCAGTCTCCATCCACAAGCACCTGCCTCTGAACATCTGAGGTTTTGAGGTAACATCTAGATATAAATGCTAACATCCCTGGCCTATAGCCTCAGCACCCTGCTGCTGCCAAGCACAGAATGCCCCCCTCCCCCTGGTTTCTCTGAATCACCCAGCCACTAGTCTCTTAGATTAAAGTTCTCCTGTGGTCCTGAACATTTACAGGGGCCACCAGCAGCCCTGCCTCCCAATGGAACAAAGGGCCGGGATATAGGAGGCTGACACTGACAGAGCGAAGACTTCTCCTCACCCTTTGCTATCTCCCTAATGTGCTGGACTGGTTACAGGGACATAGCAGGTGAATCAGGATGGCACATGGGGACAATGGATGCCACCAGAAGTGGACAGGTGGCTTGTGATTTATATGAACTATGTTCTTTGTATATCACTATCAGGCCACATAATACCTCTCCATTGTAAGGGGCTTCAGAGCGGTTAGGCAAGTATTCCCAACTTACCCAGCAAATAACACCATGAAACATCAAATGACGGCTGTTTGTTGTCTGGGAATTGAATTTATCAGTTGGTTACATGACTAGACAGCTCCTGGATTGTTCTAAAGAAGAATTTGTCATGATGAATGATTAGAAAGATGATTTCTAATTGGTTAGATGGGCTTTATGCTTTCTCTTAGCCTTAAGAGCTGGCTAGACATGTCTGTACAATGGGGTTGATTCCCAGTGATTTTTTGTGGCCATCAGAAGTTTCCACAATTTTCCTTGAAAAGTTGCTCATTGAAGAAGCAGTGTGGATGAATTTAGTGACATAAGCTGGCATTCACAGAGTGGTTTTTAAGTGTCTGACACGCTCATAAGCACCTGTCAATTTACACCTTTAACCCTCGAAAGAACCCTGTAGTTCAGGTTGCACCATTTTTCTTATTTTAGGAAACAACCTAGACAGAGACTTAGCAACCTGCCTCATGATGAGTGAGAGGTGGGGCAGGATGTTGAGCACGTGATTTGGTGTTTTCAGTTACAATGAAAATGTTTCATTGATCCGTGTACTGGAACAAAAAAGAAATGCCGAGCCAAAGGAGGCGGGACGAAAAGCAAATAACAATTTGGCACCAAGTGTTGGTCTTGCTTTGTGTCTTTGTCTCGTTCAGCATTCAGCCTCACATGAGGTAAGCACCATCATTAAAAGTAGGACTACACACCAATACGGAGACTGAGGCTCCTGCCCGAGGTCCCACAGCTGCTATCCAACCAAGTCACGAGTGGAAACGACACTGGTCTTGCTCTAATTTCCACCACAGCACGGATATTACATGACATGAAAAATAATCTCCCAGATTGATATATATTTTGAAATACGGATTTAGGAATAAAACTGTTTACTGAGCAGAACACATTCCTTTTGATCCAGAAAATCATTCCTGTAACTCTCCATAGGACCCTGTTGCAGTTCACTCCTTCTGTGGACCACATCTACTCTGGGAGCAGTTTTGGAACATGTCCTGAGTGCATGGTGCTGGGTCCTGGGATGCTATGGTGGACAGGACAGCTGAAGCCCAAGGTCTTCCTGGTTAAGCAACCTGAGATCAAAGTCAGCACTGGATTACAGTGGTTCAAGTGGGGCCTTTTACTGCCGCCGCACCTGCGCTTGACACCCCACTTAGCAAAGACGTGGCTTCACTGGTTTGATGCAAAGTGGCCAGGTGTTTTCTTATTATTTGTTCTTTTGTTGTGGATTGCAAAGAAAGCAGTCACCTTTATGGTCTGATTTTAACCAAGATAATAAAAGTGACTCCCAAGTCTTCTCTCTCCCTCTTATCTAAGAATAATAGTGGCAGAGATCAGTCTGTCAACAGTAATTCTACTACATTATGTAATTGTCTCTGTCTCACTGTTAAAATATAAGCTCTGGTGTCATTAGAACAGTAACGTACTGATACTTCAGCATGAATTTTTCCCAGTTCCTTCAATTTATGACAGGCTCAAAAGAGCCAGACCATGTTGGCTGTTTCAGAACAAAGAGCGGCATTGATAAGGAGGAAAAAGAAAAAGAAATGAAGTTTGAACACACTCCGTAGTTCACTTGCTTCTCAACTACGGCAGATGGAAAGAAACTGGGACTGAGGGAGGTCATGAGATCCCCTTCTTTTGTCCCCCTCTGCCTCCCCACCCTGTTCCATGTGTAGCAGCAGACTGGAGTTGTCGCTCATGTATTTGACTGGCTGGCTTCTCCCAATTTACCAGCACAAGCCTGTGACCATCACCCTGGGAGCCACCTTCCATCTCTGGCAATGCCTGGAGGTTCATTGGTGCATATTTAGGTAGGAATCTCCCTGTTCTGCTTCAATTTATTATCTGGGTAAGATACTGATTTTTGTTTATTTTTTCCTTTTTATTTTCATTCTACTTTAAGTAAAAGGAAAAAACATGTAGACACCAAATGAGGCAGAACACACAGATGTGGTAATGAGTAATCACTGTGATATGTAAACGCACATCCTAGATCATTGACTGCAAGAACACGCATCCACAGACACATCTGTTGACAGGATGGCGGGAAAGCTCAGCAGGTTTCAAGAGCAATGAGTAACGGGGTGCACTACAGAGGTGCCCCCATAGGCCTTTCTTTTGAAAATGTCCATTCAATGCAAATGGAGGAGGCTGTATTTCTATATGTTGTGATAGAGAAAGATAACCTTGTGGGTGGTTATCTCTCAGTCTAAAGGTGTGTTCAAGAGATAGTCTTTGTCTTTGAAGGCACTTAGTTGGAGGATTTGGTAAAGCAGGAAAATAATTTCTATACCTGGGGATAGGCACCTTCTCTAGGTGTGCACATGGGGCTGCATGATCGCTGAGTCACTACATGTGTGGAGGTAATCGTTACCATGATCACTTATTTTAATTCCCATGGCTAACTTATACAAGGTGAATGGTGGGGAACTATAAATATTCCTCACAGTGTCCCCAAATTCATGACACTGTCTTTTTCAAACTGGAGGGATAATCCTGGAAAGTAAAAGGACTTCTTGTACATTGAACAGGACTGCTTCCTCTTAGAACAAACCCAGGCAGAATGATACAGTTTCCCACAGGGAAACTTTCAAGTATGACATATTTATCCCAACTTTTTTATAGAATCTTTATCCCAAAATTTGCAGACCCAGTATATTCCCCTGAAAGCCTAGAGATTTATTTCCTCTTGAAAGTCAGCAGATCTGCCCATAGGAAGGTCTCACACTCCCACATGATCACCAGTGGCTCAAGCATAGCACTGATTGCTTTTAATTCCTATTTATTGTAGTTGCCAACTTTCCTACCATTCTCTGAGGGACCTGTTCTTACTGTAGGAATGTAAGCTTGCCACCTTTTCTCTAGAGATTGAGCTTCAAGATTATAAGTTCAAAAAACTTTAATCAAATGCATCTGAAGTTTGGTCAAGGACAAGTTATCTTTCCCACAGTATCCAAAAAGCCTGCCTAGTAAAATTCCTGTCTGGTAGCACGTCATGAGAAATGCTGACCAAGCCGTCTTCAGTATGAGCATGGACTGTGCATTCTTTCCTAAGAACACACTCTGTTAGGAGACAAGGCTGATGACGTGTGGTGAGATGGAAGCTGAGGTAAATGAGTAGTTAGGGCATCTTCAAGGCACACTGTGGAAGTCTGAAGGATCATCTTCCTCTAACACATGTCAACTAGTGCCACGTGCCTCTTGGGCCACCTGCTGAAGGAGCAGATTTCATGTTTTCTTGGTACCATGTGCCATGCAGGTGGAGCAAGAAAGGCAGAGATGCCTTTTTTCTCCTCAGTACCGTAACCAATGCCCATGCAGACTTCAACTCAAGTGCCCCCAGGTTCACACAGGCCATCCCTCCTCAACAGGGCGTCTGTGTACCGGAGTGAGGGGCGCTTGAGTGTGGACTTGTATGCCAGGCACACTTCTTGACATGGTGGAGATGCATCATGAACACCGGTCAATGGTACCACAAGGTGGGTCACACCATCAGTTTCCAGCCAAGTTCCCAAGAACACACCCTCAGGATGGAGATATGTGGTCAAAGGGCAGCGACACCAGCTCTGCACAGAAAAGATCTCTAGAGCAGGCCGTTCTCTGGACAACCAGGCTTACGCTCTGAATATCACTCATTGGGATGTTGTTTCAGGAAGCAATGCTTTCCCGAAATCACTGCAGCCCAAGGACTGTGTACAAGCATAGCATGTTCATGTCGAGAATATGCAAGAATAGGGTTTTTAGATGGAGAGAAGCTGCTCTCCCCTGGGTGGAAGGGTTAGTTTGGTGTATTTTCCACAACTTGGTGTGCATTTGCAACATTGATAATGGTGTAGCATCATGAAATTAGCAGCTGTTTCTAATAAGCACAATGCAGAAATTCTAAGCTTTGGCATGCACATTGCTTTACTTGATGAGAAAATTTAGTCCTTTATGTGCTCTTATGCAAGGTGGCTGGCAGCAGTCCTGAAGACAACACGCTGACTTTTTAAACATTTTTGAGGCTTTGGAGAGGATAGTGTAACCCTTAGAAAAGAAAATAACACAAATCTGGGTAGAAACAAGACTGACACTGTAATCTTCCAAACCCCAAACCTTCTATTCCTGTTTTTCCTCTGCAGGGGTTTAAACTGTACTCTGACACCCTTACATATCTTTCTCTCTCCAAAAGTGCTTTTGTCTCCATTTTCACATCAGTGAGATGTCTTGTATGGAGGAATGCTTTGGAATGACATGCCTTTGGATTGTCTGAAAAATGTTCATGGAGTTTTCTTGCCTTTTTTTTTTTTTTTTTTTTTTTTTTTTTTT
>NW_022900913.1:4568405-4596643 GCF_012274545.1 Fukomys damarensis
TTTTTTTTTTTTTTTTTTTTTTTTTTTTTTTGTTACCAGGGATTGAACTGAGGCCCTTGCTCTTACAAGGCAGGCGCCAGAACCACTGAGCTAAATGCCCAGCCCTTTATATTTAGTTTTCTTGCCTATTTTTTTGAATGTTCATAGAATTTTAAAATTGAGAAATTGTTCAAACAATTATGACCACAAGGAAACAGAAGCACAGGCTCTGCTTCAACATGATTTCCTATAAAACTGCAACATGTCAAATCTCTTAACTATTTGCATAATTCTTATTCTGCTCATTATAAGTTAATTCAACATCTTACCCATAATTAATGAGATTCAAATGAATTTTGGAATTTTACATTACAATTTAATTAACATAAATATTTTTATAAACCTTAAACCCATAAAAATAAATATGACATGATTCTATTCTAATGAAAGTATTTTATGGTCTAACACTTAGTGGGAGACACTACTGAAATTTTGAAAACATGCAAAAATGTTCAGTATCTTCATGAAAGAAAAAGTTTAGCCATTAGAGAAGTACACATCAAAATAACACTGAAATCTTACTACTCCAATAAAAATGGCATTATCAGAGGTAAAGCTGTGTGAAAAAAGAAACCCTTCTACACTGTTGGTGGGACTAAACTAGTACAACCACTTTGAAAATCAGTATGGAGATTTTTCAACATACTAAGAATAGAAATTCCATCTGACTGCCATATCATGTCTGGGTGTCTTCCCAGAAGAGCTAAAGTTATCCTTTAGCATAAGTCGCGAAGTCAAGTTAGCCAAATCACCGAAGTAGCCTCTACGTCCATCAACAGATGAATGGATAAAGAAAATCTGGAGGGGCTGGGGATTTAGCTCAGTGATTTCACCATCTGCCTCACAAACACAAGGTCCTGAGTTCGATCCCCGGTACTGGGGAAATAAAACAAAAAAGAAAATGTGGTATCCACACACCATGGAGTACTAGTCCATCATAAAGAAGGATCATTTTGAGTCACCTGTAGGGAAATAGATGGATTTTGAGACTACAATGCTAAGTGAAATACAAAAGGTTAGTATCACACGGTCTCTCCAACAATTAAAAGAGCCATTTTAAGAAACAGAGAGGAGATCTCAGTGGAGAAGGAGATCTGGAGAAGAAAAGAGAAGAGAGAGTGAGGATAAGAGAGTAAAGCGATTAAGTTGCAGTAAGCGTATGTATCAAACCCCAAAGCTAGAGGTAATCCGTATTCAGAAATATGTACTCATTAAAAATCTTTAGTAAGTGTTATAAAAGAGAAAACGAAATGAAAATCCACAGGAGTGAACAGAGGACATTCCCCACAGTGCTGCAGGGCAGTCCGGTCGGAACTGGGCGGGGAGGGGCCAGGGGAAGCTGCCGGATTGGCGCTGGAGTCCCGCACAGCTCTCTCAGCTCGGTGTCTTCTCATCGATGGGATCCGGAAACCTGGCAGAAAAAAATGCACTAAGTATCCCGAGCCGCCTTCCCTGGTTTCTTCCCAGCTGTCCAAGACCATCTGCTTTCTTCCCCCCGCCCCCCAGGACCAGAGATAAGGAGGCAGCTGTTGTAAAAGCCGGTCTGTCTCCCCTACGTTCCTCTGTGCGCGACGTATACTCTCCTTGAGGGTATCTTTGAAGTTTTTGCCAAAATTCCAACAGATTCATAGAAAACACAATTTATATTTTAAATAAACATTCTGAAAAGTGTCTTTCCAGGGAAGAGCCAGAGTTTGAGTAATGACCCATGTTCCGGCTCGAAAATCCACCGTGTTTGCCCCTCTGTGGATCTGCACACAGGGAATTCTCTGAAGTCGGTGAGAGTGAGGACAGCGGGCCTCACAGAGACTCCGCGGGGGGAAGCCGCTGTTTAAACCACAGATTTCCCAGGTCAAAGTCCGGCGTACAAGATCCCAGTGATGAATGTAACTGTACTGCATACCTAAAATGTACCGATAAACTCAATGAGAAAAAACCAAAAACACAAAGCCTGGCATAACCAGAGGGACCAGTGCTTTGGCTTTTTGGAAAGAGTCTTGTTATAATTCCCAGCATAGTGATTCTATGCCGTGATCGGAGTCAGCACAGCGTGAGGGCCGGGACCCTACTGGGCTACATGGGTGGCTAGGCCAAAGTAACATGCGCCAAACTCAGTTACCAGGTTGAACTGTATGACGCCTCTGCTGTCTGCATGTTTTTGCCCACGGTCACCGTGCTTTTATGTAGTTCAGCCTAACATATAAAGCGCATGACTGTGATTTCATGTGAATCCATTTCTAAATTGATTTAACTGTGCACTGGGGACAAAAAGTGGCAAAGTATTGCAAATGACAAGATTCACCTGGGTCTATTAGTGAGAGAACTCTCTTTTCTCTTTGTAGCAAGAGGAGAAGGTCCCCCGGGGGGCCGGTGTCATAAGCTCCCCTTAGTCCTTCTGCCAACCTTGCAGGTTGAGGAATGTCTGTGCTGGGTCATATCTGAGAGCGCAGTCATGCGGACACATCCCCGAGATGCACTTCCTACAGGAAGAGTGTCCAGAGAGAAGCATGCCGCATTCTCCAGTGCCCCTGTGGCCAGGACATATTGGGATTCTGGCTGGAACAGTGGGCTGTGAGTGACAGAGTCAAGAGGGGCAGTATGAGGTGAAGGAGAAAACCTTGTCACCAGATTTTGGGTTACATAGCATTACTCAGAGTTCAAACAGTGCTCACATCAAAGTGGTTGGCTGGCCCGTTAGATCCCCATCCTCTGCCTCACAGGACAAACCTTGAGGGACACAGATGAGATTCTCCAGTGGAAAGAGGGCCGTGAGGCTGTGATGGTTCAAGTGGAGGGAGCAGCAGGGGCCGGGATCAGTAATTTGGAAGGGAGGTATCTGGGCCGTCTCTAAGATGTGGATGCTTTCACCATGTTTTTCCTCATTTTCACTTCTCTTAATGTCTCATCTTTCTACTAACTATAAAATGAAGACTGTTGGCAATTTTACACATAGATGATTTAGAACATTTTTGGAAAGAGCTTAATTAGAAACACTGCTTTTTAACACCAAGAGAATAGTTAAAATTGTCATAAAGGCACTTATTTTACCATTCTTAGTAGTTTGAACTCTGGAATGAGAATAATCTATATATTATTCGTAACTTTGCCACCTTACAGAATGGGTATGAAGAAAAGTGGATCGATGTTTTAATGTCTTGATTCTTCTAATTTATACAGGAAAGAATTATGTATCTCCAAAATCAATGTAGTGACACTCTTATGCACTGCTAGTGAAAATTTAAAACAATGTAGCCCTTTGGAAAATAATTTTTCTCTATCTTAAACATAAATTAACCATATGAGAAGTATTTCTAGTTATTTAAAGAGCAATGAAAACATATCCACATAATGCTAAGATTCATAGCAATACTTAGTACCATCTGTAAAATGTGGGACAGCCCTGGTGCCCATCAGCTATGAACAGACAAACTAGTGGGTTTAGTCCACATGATAGAATAATATTCAGAACAAAATATCCATACACACTATAACATGGGTGTATTTCAAAAGGAAACCAAATTCTAATGGCCACATGTTACATTATTATATTTATTTATTTTATTTATTTATTTTTGGTACTGGGGATTGAACTTGGGTCCTTGCGCTTGCAAGACAGTACACCGAACCACTGAGCTAACTCCCCGGCCTACATTATTATATTTAAACCAAATGTTGAGATGATAATTCCATAGAGACCGAGAAAGCATGTTGGTGTTTGCTCCAAGTTGAAAGTGTGAGAGGAGATTGGCTATAAAAAGCTATGGGGGATCTTATTAAAGTGGTGGAGCTTTTCTACAACTCATTTACAATCCTATTTGCATATTTTGGTAATTTATAAAGTCTATCTGCGTGCTTAAAACAGATACATTTTATGGTATGTAATTAGACCTCAATAAAGCTTTTTCGAAGAGACCAAGCCATCAGCTGGAAACTCATTCAATCTTATGTGTACATTCAGTACAAAGGCTAGTTAAAAGACATATATATATATATTTTCTTTTTCAATAATTTTCAAATAAACTAGTAATAATCAAGTAGAATATTTCATGGAATAAAGGTCCCAGTCTCCGGAATGACAAATATTTCAAAATACTGCTCCTACAGAGAGATAAATGAAGTGAAATGGTTATATAATGGGGTGATTAGAGATCTAGGTGACACATCATTCTGCCTGTACCGACAGTCTGACTACACCTTGGGCAGGTAGAGTCACTGCTCTGTGACTCGGTTTCCTCACCCGAGGACAGGTATCACAACTGTACCTGTCTCATGAAACTGCTTTGAAGATTAAATGAAGTAATATTGCAGAGTGCAAAGCAAAATGCCCAGTACAGTTAGTGATTATGAAGCTATTAAATGTTCATGTTCATGTACAAGATCTAGAAACAAGAATATTTATTGTAGCATTCTTTGTAGAAGTGAAAATTAGGAATACTATAATGTTTACTAGTTGAGGGTGACTATGTACACCCAGTGCGATCAATGCTGTATGATATTTAAAGAATGAAATGGATCTGTAAGTTTTAACCTGAAAAACAGCTTGAGACACATTGTTCATTGGAAGCATCAAGTTACAGAAGAGTAAAACTAGATAAATCTGTTTGGTTTAGAAATATGTTGGATAAATTATTAAGAAGACTGGTTCTTAAAGAGAAATGCCCATCTGACTGTGCATGGTATGGTACAGGAGAGGACTTACATTTTTATTTTGCATTGTTTCAAACTTCAATAAGGCTATATCTGCATATTTGCCTGAAAATTAATGAGAAGAGAAAAATAAAGGGGGCACATTCTCCATTTTCCAGAGTGGAGTGCAGTGAGCCACTGAGCCTTTATATCTAAAGAGCTACACAGAACTCAAGAACACATGCAGTGTTTCGATGTTTACAGACATTTCCCACACACTTCCAAGTGTTGGCTAAGAGTTCTTACTGAAAAGGAGAAATCTTGCCTCAACATTGAAGTCATGAAGGACAGAAGTAAAGACTATACGAAACAACTGGGACCATCAGGCACAGAGCATGTTTGCTATATCCCTTTATTTTCCCAGATGTCATAGAATCATTCCTTTTGAACTGTGCTGCAAGGGTGACCTTCCTTCAGAAAGCGAAGAGTGCTGTTAATATTAGAGAACACGGCACCAACCACCTGCTTCCTGTACAGTGTCACCCAGAGTTAATATGGGTTTCCTCACTCATCTACTGGGCGGTATTGATGGGGAAAACCTAATTGTTCTGGCCAAGGTCTAATTTGAAATGTTCTGGAAGGTAGAACTTCTAGTCATCCCCCTGAGAGGCTATTAATCAAATATTTCCTATTATCAGGAAACATTTCCTGATAATCAGTCTAAAATTTTATCTGTCTTGTGGCATTATAAAATTTAGTTAATTGAATTGTCCTATTAGCAGATAAGAAATAATATTCATCTTGTTGACTATTTTCTTGTTTTGCTATGATGTTGTGGGTATAAAGCAACTAGGAAGTGAGTTGATTGTCATTTTTAAAATTTCCTTCCTTTGTTCCAAAGATTTAGGAAGTCAGATCCATGGAAAAATAGAACACATCAGTGCGTAACTAGTCTTTATCGATGTTTATGCCTGAGGGAGAACGTTTGCTTAGTAATTCTGAGTTTCTTTTAACAGGCAAAATATTTGGTTATCTACTTCTGTTTGTCTGGTTTTCCCCTGCCTATTATTAGTAACCACTGGAAGGGAGAAACAGAGAGAGACAGAGAGAGAGAGAGGGAGAGAGAGAGAGAGAGAGAGAGAGAGATCAGTCTTAAGATTTAAAATGAATGGTAAGAAGTCATTTCATGTTTTTTGTATGCAATAGTAATATAACTTGCTAGGGCAAAGTAAAATATAGGCTCAGAAAATACAGAGGTCTATGTCCTCTTGTTAACTGAATGGGAGAGAAAAAACAAAACAAAAAACAGCCCCACCAGCTATGAGTCATATGCACTGTCTCTGTGGCAGGTGCTGGTGGCAAATATTTTCTAATGGGCGCTCAATAAAAACAGGAGATGGAAAAATCAATGCTTTGGGTCAATACTGGTCCCCGTCCATGAGGGCAGCAAGATGGGACAAGCAGAAGGAGAAGACGCCTGGGCCCAAACACCTGAAGCAAGTACTACCTCCTCACTGGAGATGCCGGGTCCTCTCTGTGGCCTTTTCCACCCCAGAACTGGGGAGTTGTCATCACTTAGTACACTTCTGGGTATATTTAACTTGACAAAAAGTCCCACTGAGAAGTCCTAGAACCTGAAGGCATCCTGGAAGGCCACAGTTCCAGAGCTGTTTGATCCACTGTCCTCCACACTCTGCCTCCACACACCTCTTCTTAAAACGTGGATTCCCAAATGCACAACGTTGATTTTAAGTATCCATAGTAGGATTTAGTATGGATACATTAACTTCAGTCTACCCATTAGTTTTGAATTTTAAGGTCAGAATTCATTTAATAAAAATTGCATTGAGTGCACATTAAGAAGCTACTTGACCATGTTCTGCTTTTATCTTATTAAGTAATTTTGCCTTATGACAAGTTGGAGAAGGTGAATGGCTTGATTCATGGTGTATCATGGTTCTGGAGTGGACAGGAAGTTATCGGCAGCCGCTTCTGTGACAGGAAGTGGTGAGGCTGTGATCACAGATTCACTGGCTGTGGTTAATGCAAACAGCAAAACAAAACACAGCAAGCGCACTGGACCATCGTGGAGATGGGGGTGTGGCACACTGTAGGACTAAGAGCCACATCCATGCCCTGCTCTCCTGGGGACTCACTGATGGAACAAAGGCCAGTGTGGTTTGCATTTCTCTTTGTAGTTAGCATCAGAGGCATTTACAAAGCATTTCCCTCTAGAGAGCTTAAGTGAACATTCAAGTCCCCCTATCTTCTTTCTATACACTGTCCTCTGCTGGGCTATGGAAAGGCAAAGATGAGTACTTTTATTTTTATCTTACTGATTTTATTGATACTCTTTAAGTATGCATAGAATATATAAAAACTCAAAAAATCAGCCCCCACCCAAATATAAAGACTCAATTAAAAAATGGGCATCTGAAATGAACAGACACTTCTCAGACAAAGTAAAAGCAACAAATAAATATATGAAAAAGTGTTCAACATCACTAGTCATTCGAGAGATGCAGATGAAAACAACACTGAGATTTCACTTCACCCCACAAAGAATGGCTGCTATCAAGAAAACACACAATAACAAATGTTGCCGGGGCTGTGGGGAGAAAGGAACCCTTCTCCATTGTTGGTGGGAGTGCAGAATGGTGCAACCACTATGGAAATCAATAGGGAGATACCTCTAAGAACTAGGATTAGAGGTTCCATTTGACGCAGCCATCCCTCTGCTGGGTATCGTTCCAAAAGAATTAAAAGCACCATACCACAGTGATGATATGTGCACCCATGTTTATAGTGGCACGTTTATAATAGCTAAAACTTGGAAACAGCCCAATTGGCCATCAACTGGAGACTGGGTACAGAAGATGTGGTCTTTCTATAAAATGGAATACTACTCAGCCATAAAGAATGAGAAATTAGATTCATTCGTAGGAAAATGGATACATATTGAGGCCATACTCTTAAGTGAAATAAGTAAGACACACATGTGTAAATACTGAATAGTTTCTCTAGTGTGAAAAACTAAAAGATGAGTCCTTTTAAATTAGCTTATCTCTAGGCAGTGTTGCTTTCTTTGGTAGCAAGGCATCTGGTGCCATGAGCTGTTGAGGTTTCAGAACACTTTATGGAAAAGGCAGACTCGTCCCTCCGGGTAAAAACATCCACTGGTGAAAAGGGGGATGAAGACCTAGCTGCCTGGAGTCTTGATCCAGGATCCAACACAGCATAGTATGCTTTGCTGTTTCTCCATAATGGAATCTCAGGAGTCCTGGGAGATGAGACTCCAATTGGGGGAAGGCTGGGGGGCTGTCCCAGTGCACTCCCATGGAGGGCCACCTAACGCGAGGTGGTGTCTTGGTCTTGGGGCACCAGGGAATTCTGCAGCAAGCTAAGGCTGAGAGGAATGCGCCAGCACCCTTGGAGGTGCTGTGGCATGGGGGAAGCCACCCTTCCACAATTCTCAGGTGAGTACTAGCCGCAGGATGTTCTAGCACCTGCCCGCCTATCTCTCCAAGGTCTCTTTCATCTCCCAGGGATCACTCCCCTGGAGTCCTGGAATAAAGAATACTCAGTAAATGTGTTAGTTTTTTGTTTTTTCCTCAGTATTGAAACAAAAATGCCAGATCCTCAAAGTTAAAGGAAGGAAAGTTTATTTGGCTCATGGTTTGTTTTAGCCTGCAATCGGCTGGTTCCAAGGCAGGATGGCCCAAGACAGAAGGGTCTTAAAGAGGAGAAACATTTCATTGAATGCAGAAGACAGCAAAAGCAGCAAGGGACCTAAACAGCACCTTTCTGCCCCTTTTATCTTATCTGGGCTACTTACGGTGGGCATCACTCACACCCTAAATCCTAGTGCCCTTAGCCTAGCATTGCACCATGAATCACACACTCTAGATCCAGCCACCTCTGGAAAAGCCCCACCTATGACTGCATGAGGATTTGGGGAACAGCCAGACACAAGCCATGGCGGGAAATCACACAGGCTCTTGCAGAACCTTTTCAGGGAAGGTATTTCTAAATTCTTTCTTCTCCTTCTTCCAGGAGTTTTTCCCTGAAGTCTCTGGGTTTCTGCTCTCTTAGTGACTCTGTTACCAGAATAGCAGTGTCATGTCCCATGGTGACAAAGAAAGAAAGTATCAGTGGAGAAGGTAGAGTGCAAGCAAATTTAAGTAAAAAATATAAAGATAAGGCTGCAAAAGCAGTAAAGATATAGGAATAGAGCTCCCGCTAGCTGAGAGGTGCTCCTACCCAGGAGACTCACAGATGCTGTTTGTCCAGGGGTTTTTCAGTGAGCTTTGGCCATCCTCAAAGCAAGATGATCCCTACCCTGTAGGAGCCTACACACTTTTCAGGGTCAAATCTATGAGGTGTTCACACAGAGCCCCTGAAAGCCCATGCACCTTTGAGTCAAAGGCCCGCCTGTCCGTGCTGTAGGGGCATCCCAGGCAGCCGTAGGACACTTGGTGGGCATTTTTGCAAGATCCTGGGGTCTGATGACTCAGCAGACTCCATTTCAGGGTCACTGTCTTCGCTGCCTGATTGATTCCTAACTCTCATCTCACTAGCCCATCTCAACACCATACCCAGGGAAACATTCTCTAAAGTCATCCTGTTCAACCCAATTTTCAATGTTTATAGAGGAAAAATTAGTTCAGCATACCAAGATAAGTTTCGGTTATGTCTTATGAGGGTTTGCTGCCACTCTTTCAAAAGAAAAACTTCAGAGCAAGACGCCAAAAATGGACAACCCTGTGCCTTATAAAAACTAGCCAAAATCCTTGTCTTTCTAGTTCTGAAAAACTTCACACGGTAGACTTCGTTTCCTTCCAGCAATTTTCTTCTGAATCCTCTGTCTGTTGCTAACGCACTAACCTTCTTTCGCATCTCACCCTTCATGAGGCTGTAAGAACCAAATGCTCCCATGAAAGTACAACAGATGTCTGAAACAGTCTCCACCTTAACCACTGCACTATTGTAAGAACCAAATGCTCCCATGAAAGTACAACAGATGTCTGAAACAGTCTCCACCTTAACCACGGCAGTGAGCAGAACACTGCACTAACACTAAAGATGAGCTTCACCATGGATCCCTCCAACCCTGGAAAATCTAACTCAGAACTAAACTTTGTTCAGAAGAAATATGAAGTGTGTCCAGAAAATACAACATCAGCTCTTTCACTGGTGGAAATGAGCGGATTCATGGCAAATCACATCACAGCTTGCCATAGAGATCTCGGTGTCTGCTTGGTAGAGGGTGGACTGTCACCTTCTGCAAGGTTAATTGCCTGCATGGCGTTCTATTTGGTGTTGGGTCCCTGTTTGTCTTATTCAGGGAGTAAAGCACACCGTGGCCTCTTTTCATAGGGCATATCTCCTTTCAGCACTAATTTGGGAAAAGGTCAACCAAGCTTATCTACTACAAATAAAAAACATTTGAAGGGTGAGCTTTTCTGAAAGATAACATAAATCATAGTGCACACTAATTACAAAATATCTCCCTCCATGAAATAACCTTTCCCAAGAAATTTGCATTTCATACATAACATTAATACACTCCTGACATTTTTATTAATGCTTTTCAGATTAGAAAGTGTGTCCACGTGGGGCCTTATTCATTTTAAAAATGGAATTGTGAGACAAAGAAAATTATTTTTTGTTATAGGTGACAAAATTACAATTTAAGCAGTATACATACTTGGATCACAAACAGGTCAAGGTGATAAGCCTGATTTCCCAGACTAAAGGTCAACAGTTCATAACTTGAAAGTAGTGACAGACGCAGAGGACAGATGGGCTCCTGACATTGTGTTTGCAGTTTAATCCCTCCCTTCTCCTTCCTTAGTGGCACAAACATCCTTCATGCTTGACCCACTGAGAGCTGACAGCACAGGATGATGACCCTATGTTACAAGGAGAACCCCAGGGCACTGTCCCCATCCTAAAGTGTTTTATGGCACACATGAGGGAGGAACACCACTGTGAGTACTCAGGGAGCCTTTTGACCTGCTGTCTCTTTGTGGAGTGGCTGAAAGTGATCTTCAGTTGCATGCTTCTTCCTATGAAGCCACATATGTCAGAGTGCAAGATGCTCTGATTGGTCCCAGTACTGTCAAGCCAGGGTACAGCTTATCCTTTCCTTAGTTCCATCACCAGAGGACAGAGTTGGTGCCCCTGTCATCCCAGTCCCAATTAAATATTGGCCTAATCCAAGTAGTGAAAATAGAATGATTTATCAATACAGATGGGCATTATGGGAACAAAATTTGGGTTCATTTACTTGATTCTTTGTATTGTTCACTGTTTTTACCTTTGGCTGATACACTACAGGGGCTGCATACAAAATGCAGTGACAGCTCAGTTTCTGAACTTAATTTGTTCTGGAAAAGATGGCCATATTCCTGTTCATCCAGAAAAGATGGCCACGGTCGTGTTTGCTACCTGCTGCAGAGCTGGCAAACAAAAACAAAACTCTGACAAACACTTCTGTTAGTGAGCCAAATTTTTTACAAACAAAAGTATTCACCAACAAAAGTACCACTGTTTGGGAAAAGAAAATTATACACACACACACACACACACACACACACACACACACACACACACAGTCAAGCCTATCTTCTTCACTCATTTTCGTTAGTATATGTCTGCTATGCATAATGAACAGTCATGGTGGGATACTGGTACATATATGTATCACATCTTGATTCTTTTTGTTCCCCCTCCCCTCCTTCCCGCTCTTCCCATCAACCATCTCAACATTAAAGGGCACGGTGTGGTAGCAAGGCATCATATCCCTGGCAGACAGTCTCCCTAGTCTGCTCTGGTAAGAAGACCCTTTCTTTTTGGTGGATGCCATAGTTACTTTTTGCATTGCCGATACCCACAAGTTAAGGGAGGAAAAGTTTATTTCAGTTCACAGTTTCTAGAGATTTTAGTCTATGGTCTACTGGCTTCAAGGCAGGACAGCATGGCAGAGGGGCATTATGAAAGAGAAATAGTCCATGGCAGAGCAGAGAGGAGTCAGAGAATCAGCAACAGTGATCCTCCCTTTCCTTCTTAGCCAGGCTACAAGCCTTTTGAATGGTAACAGCCACACCCAGGGTGGGGCTTCTGTCTTTAGCAAATCCATTCAGCTGCACTAAAAGCTACACTCATTCCAATCAGTGCACTAATTTAGTACCATACACCCTTAAGCCTAATATCCCACACCCTAGATCCAGTGAACTCTGAAAAACCACACTGAGGAGCGCATGAGGTTTTGATGGGACACTTAAATACAATCCATAACAGCTGTGTGTATGGGCTTCTAGAAGAAAGACTGTATTTCCCAGTATCCTTTGCAACTAAGTCTGCCTCTCTGCCCATGTGATTAGGCTCTGACCAATAGATGATTTGTCTAAGATCAGGTGGGTCTCTTGCCTCATGTCTTCTGGCTCGAATATGTGTGCAATGGCTGGAATGCCAGAGACGTGATATAGAGCTCCCATGTGAGGCTGGAGTAACCACATAGGGGGGACCTGGGGTTCACATAGTCTCAGACTCCTCATATTCAGCCTTCTTTTAAACCCCAAAGAAGCAAACTTCAATTCCCCCATTCACAGACCAAACAAATTCCAACAAATACGAATGGGTTGACCTGCGATGAACTGCCAGGGACACAGCGACTGTTCCCATCACAGCTTCATGCAGTTGTCTAATGACTGGGCTAACTAAGCATTCTACTTTTCTGTTGTAGTCACGATTTTGTGTTCACTGAAAACAAATGACATGGTATGGTGCCCTTGCAGGCCTCCTCGCCTTCCAATGGAAACTGTGCATCTTGTTTCTCACTATCCTTTGTCATGTTCAGTACATGGCAGCTGGGAGGGAGAACTACTGAGCACAGAGAGCAAGGATCTGGCCATCACAGTGCCTTCAAAATCTAGCTTCTGCATCACAACTTTACCAATTAATTTGAAGCAAATTCTCATCCAGCCAGTCCTACTCATGTGCAAAGGCATGGCAAGCATGAGGCCAAAGAGACAGAGTAATTATTTTTCCATTAACCTAATATGCTTTCTGAGCAAACTGATTTCTGCCAACTTCAAGTGCCACCCTTCCCTGCAGACCCGTGTTCCTCTGTCTCTCAACCTTTTCTTAAATAATGATTTCCCTATCTGATTTGTATTCATTCTGACCACAATATTGTATCAAAATTCATTTCATTTCCTTTCTATTTAAGGAAAAAAATCTAGAAAAATAAGCTTATTGCTACTGGTATCTCATGATATTTTCCCCCAAGTTCCAGTGGGTTTCATTGCCATCGTGGTCTCCTTGTAGAATTTTGGTGTTTTCTTCTTTGCCCTGTACTTTACCGGGTCTTGGATACCCAAGAGGTCTCAGAAGCTCAGCATTTCTCCTTTTGAGGTCTTGTCTTTACCCTGTCGTCTGTGCCTCTCTTAACTCCCAGCCTCAGCAATCTGAACTGAGGACCTCGCCATTGCTGAGCTCCAGTGCCTCTTCTGCCAACCTTCCCAGAACAACCCCTGCTTCCAACTCAGCAGTGGTTCCAAGTCTGCAGCAGTCTGGAGCATGGGGTTGGCTTTTAGGTCATCTCTTTCTGTATGTGCTCAGTTTCCCCAGACACCATCCAAGAACTTCACACTCTGGGACCCTTCCTCAACCTGTGTCAAATCTTATCATGCAAAATGTCTCAGACCAGAGCCACTCAACAGCTGAGGCTGTCTTTTTCCTCTACCTCTGGCAGCAAGTATGGTACTTCCCACCTAGTGGGCTCTTAAAGGGCACTTGCTTATGAAGGTACACAGACTTCCACTTGAATCGTCCACATCCTTGCGGGAGAGTCGAGGTCACAGGATACACTTCCTCTCTGTTCTCTGCCTGTTTTTCTCAACTGCAGAGAAAGGTTGAGTACAGTGGATTCACTATTTGCCTACAGTAGCTTCTGTATTTGAACATATAGTGGCCACATGTCCTGTTTTTTATTTATACACTTACTGAAATGTGAAACAAAGCAACATCTCCACTTCGTTCTTCTATGTCTTTTAAAATTTATTTATATTTACTTTTAGCTTTGTATAAAGATGATTCATTAAAAATCAATGAATATTAAATATTTAAAATTTGTATAACGGTGCTCGGCGTAGACAAAAGTACTTATAATGGTTGATCAAATTCTTGCTATCAAAAGAAAGCTGCGAGCATGGCTAATCCATATGAGGAAGAAGGTTAAGGGGAGGAAAGGGAATTGATATTAACAGGGGACTTCCACATATCAGATGCCTTGTGGACCTTCAAATTTTCAGATTAAAAACCACAGATGAGCTTGTAAGGAGTTAGGATTACTGCAGTTGGAGGGCTGAGCGCAATGAGATTCAGCCACAGACACGTCAGTGGAAACAAACTCACACTTTATCCTGTATTCCAGACCACAAATACTGTCCTTACAACCCATGGAAATTCCTGCCATCTAAACAATAATGCGTGTGTTAGGCGGAAAATGTTCACATGCTTTTCCTTAATGCTGCCAGCTAATTCAATTGTATGCATTTAATCACAGAGCTTGAAAAATAAACCTTCTAGCTCAAAATAACTTTACATTTACAAGAAAATTATGAAAGTACGGGTAATCCTAATGTACCCTAATCTTAATTTCCTAGGTAATGATTAATGAACCCATATTGATACACTGTCCCACTAACGTCTATAGTTCATTCTAATATCTTTAGCTTCTCTCTGATGCTCTAGGACTCGTTTAAGACATTGCCTTACATTTAGTTACCAATTGTTTTGCATTTGACCATGTTATTAGACTTTCCTTTTTTTGATGACTTTGACGATACTGCTCAGGTCTTTTGTAGTTTCATTGGTCTGATATCTTTCTTCTCACGTGTAGGCTCCCCACCAAAGGGACAGATGATGGGGTGGAGTCGTGGTCTGAGCAGCTCTGGTTTCTCCGTGTGCAGGCTATGACCCACCTCAGAGTGGTTGCTTCCAGGAATGCACAGAAAACACAGATGAAAGACCAGTCATGGGGCAGAGACCCTCCACCAGAGACACACTGGAGGCCCAGCTAGGCAGCTGCTCTGCAGCCTTGGCCCAACTCTTAGAGCACAAGGGGGTGACTATATGTGTGGACTGTGCCTCAGTGGACACTTCTGAGCTGTCCATCCAGACCATCTGGGCTTTTAACAATCTTACATGTTCCCCTTTATAATAAGATGCCTTTAATTCGACTGCACTGTAATGGGTAATCACTGAGCGAGAAAACCCTTCTAATGTTCAATTGCTCCCAGTGTTAAGCTCTTCATAATCTTTAAGCACTGACAAAGCATTTTGATTTCCTGTCTCCAGAGGTAAGTGTTGGTGAGGATGCAGTGGAAATAAATGTGAAGTGCTTGTGCTCATAAACTTTATATTCTGCTGACCCTCAGGTTTGTAGAGCCCCATGGATTAACTCTGAGAACTTAGAGAGGAAATTAAGTACACAGGTGTCACACATGCTAAAGAAATAAAAGCTAACCTGCTGTGTGGTAGAAGGCTGGCTTTCAAAGAACGTCTGTGGAATTGAACTGAACTAAGAAGGAAAAGAGCCAGCTTCAGTAATTCATAATTGATAATAACAATTCAGCAATTGATAATAACAACAATAATAAATAATGAAGGTGTTTTAAACACTCACTGAAAATATACCACACATCAGGCTCTGCCAAGTGCTTTTCAAGTGGGGTTTTATTTAAAATTTATAAAAAGCTGCCCTCTAAAACAACCTATCTCCCTCCCCCTTAAATATTCACAAGACCCATATGTGCCAGGTGCTGGTTTTGCTTTTACTTCAAGACAAGACAATGGAAGAAGAGGAGGGACTTGCCCAAGGACACATGGCCAGCAAGCAGGGGAGCTCCCTGCATGCCTGATGAGAGAGAAAGGGGACAAGCTAAGAGCAAGGAGTGCTCTCTGGAGAAGCACACACCAGGGAGATGAGTACCCCACCCAGCACTGAATCTATAGAGTAAGACATCAGATGCAAGTGGCTCTGGAGTGATCCCCAGAGCCAGCAGCACAACATGGGGAAGCCCTACATAGTAGCCTTTATCTGTTCTCAATATTTGTGAAGGAAAAGCAAAACTGCTTTAACATTCCACCGTTAGCTGTGGGTCTGTTCTCTGACCCACTAAAAGTCTGATGTAAGATGCTCAGACACCAGGAGGTCAGCCCCAGACCTTACACATCAAGATCCTTCACATCTGAGATTCTGAGACTTCAAATCCAATCCAGATTTGTTCATAAAGCTGAAAATTGTCCTTTCCATTTCCTGATTGCTTAGGGAAGAAATCTTGGCTGATTTCTACATTCCATCTGTGTTGGCAAATATTACTGAGCTGGCCATGAAGTCTTGTGTGGCATACATGTGGTTGTAATTCTTACCTCCTGTATGACTGTAAAATGATGGGCTTTAAACAGGATAGGGGAGTGGAGGCAGCCCTCAGCCACCACCCTGGGAGAATCCAGCTGTTATATAACCAGTCTCCATGTGTGCATATTTCTAGGTGTCCCCAAGAATGCTTCGAAATATTAGGCAGATTTTAATAGCCAACATACTTTTTAATAAACTTTGCAAAAAAAAAAAGCTCTTTGTTTAATACCTAAGTGCATTAGAAACTTGGCATCAACACAAGGAAATGTGTTTTTGGGAGTTTCAGTAGAGATTCAGGGTCAAATAGTCACTCCAGAAATTTCTGAATGCTTTTTTGAAAACACATTGCCAAGAGCGGCCACGCTCTAAAACCTTCCTATAAAGCATCATCCTGAACATCTGATTGTTTTATGCATTTCACTCATCTCTGTTTTCTGGGGAGGAATTCAAAACGTCCTCATTTGAGGCACTATCTGATAGCCCTTGGTGTTCCTTAAGGGCTCCCTGTATGGTCAGATTTTCCCCGATATTACTATGGTTAAGAGGATAGTTTTATATTTAGTTTACAACTCTGGATCTCTTAAAACTGAACAAGAGCTTTTTTTCTCAAAAGCCAGAGTGAGTAATTCCATTTTCTCGCATGGCAGAGCTGTCCTACTGAAGCTGAATGATGGTGTTATACTGCAATATCTGGAATGTGTCCCTTGGGCTGGGGATGTAGCTCAGTGGTTGCAGGGCCTGCCTGGCAAGTGCAAGGCCCTGAGTTCGATTCCAGATACCAAATAAATAAATAAAATGTGTCCCTTGCCCTTCTGCAGCTGCACACACACTGAACTCAGCTCACATGAAATGGTATAAAAATCCAACAGTCACATTGAATTTAATTATATACATTTCCCTCCTTATAAGCTTCTAAGTATAATCAGAAGGCAGATGGAAGTGAAAAGACCCCAGGAAATTAAACTTAGTTTACATTGTGATGTCCACTGTGAGGGTAGCTCACAATCCTCTAACACAGTTTCTTCCCAAGATGATAAATCTAGACCCTTAAGATTCCCTTTCTTCCAAATTTTTAGGCATAATCTTTTTCTTAGCCTGTATCAGTCTAAGTCTACAGCCCTTTGCCAGTATTCATTTAAAAATCCAATTATGTCATGGATTTCATTACTTTAGTAGATGTTAGTACAATTTTCTGCCTGAGGTGAAGGTCACAGCGCAGTTGTGGCTCTGTGGCTCCACAGTTCTGCTGGCTGCTGCCTCCTTCTCGTTCACCTCCCCCAGCTCCAGGTTCTTGCAATACAGCTCTGCAGATGCTCCTTTCTTCCTTCTCACATACAGCTTCCCCTCCCAGAGGTGTGCACAGTAACTCATCACCACGTGCTAAAGAAGGAAGAGACTTCCATCCATCCACAGTCCTCAGTGAGCAGTTGGCGATTATGCGTGCTCTCCCTGTTTCAGTTTCTAGGACTGTTACAACTCTGCACCACAGACCAGGTGGCTTTGATGAAACACATAGATTTTCTTGCAGCTCTGGAGACTGCAGTCTCGGGTCAAGATATCTTCTGAGCATCTCCTTGGCTTGTGGATGGTTCTCTTCTCCCTGTGTCCTTCGAAGTTCTCCCTTCTGTAGGTCTGTGTCCTAATCTCCCCGTCCTACAAGGACATCAGTCATATTAAACTAGGGCCCACCATAATCATTTCATTTTTATTTGATTTACTCTTTAGGACACAACTTTTAAGTACAGCCACACACTAAGGTCCTGGAGCCGAAGGGGTCAACATATGACCTTGGGACACACAATTCTATCCATAACTTTTTTTCTTTTTTGGTACTGGGAATGGAACTCGGGACCTTGCGCTTGCAAGGCAGGAGACGGAACAACTGAGCTAAATCCCCAGCCCGCAATCCATAGCATTTCCAAACATAAGGAGCTTGTGTGTTGGAGTCCACATAAGGATTCACATGGTCCATCTGATTTGCCACTGTATCCACCACAGTTCTCAGAGTTCCTGGAATCTGGTAGCTGCTGAATAAATAATGACTTTACTGTTGGAGCTGGTGGAGATGCGATACTTCTGCTGGGGTTTCCAACATGGCCTTACACCATGCTTCATGTGTTTTGAAGGAAATGGGAAGGGACATGCAGCGTGAGAGTATAAAATAACATTAATTCATTGACATCGCTTTCTTTCAAAAGGTAGAGGCAAGCCACACACATCACATGCCTCATCCTCCCCAGGCCATGGATCTACTGATGAGTATTGAGTGACGATGTTTTCCTGGGGTCCAGTTTCAGAAGATCAATGTCACAGTGTTACTGGATAGTCACTTAAATAATCATAAATTATGAGAAAATCGTTTTTTTCCTGGATAGTTGAACATTTCATGAAGTTAAGAACCACCATTTTTTAACAGTCTTCAGTGAAAATTCTCTCCATTCAAGAGCTCTGAATTGCTTACAGAAGGGGCTGTATCCAGGGGTGCACCATCGGTGGTGTAGCCCCAATAGACCTAAGAGCTCGATGATGTTGCTGTTGCCCACCTGGGAATTTCTCTTTTTGGTTGGTCTGTCTGCACTAGCCCTTCTTGGAAAATTTTGTTAGTGTGCAATACTTGAGCCAAAAGACAAACGAAGTAGAATGCCTATTTCAAAATGGTGTGTTTTGAGAGAAAGCATACAATGTACAGAGAAATTAAAGAACCTTACTCTCATTATGATGTTTCAGAATCTCTTTGAATTTCAGCCAGGGTCCATCACCATAGCAACAAGGCCAACCATTGGGTCCTATCATGTAACACTGGAGTCTTCACCACTTAATCAAATGGTTGTCTTCAGGGATTTGGGATTTCCAATTATTTAGGAACCTAAAGTGAACTGTGAAGTTACACGGGTACCAAGAGTATAGCTTTGGGACATAATAAACAAGATTTTAGATATTAAGAGAATATTCAAAATTGGGGTGAGGGATCATATTACCACTAGGCATTTTTGCTAGGGGAAATAAAAAAAGAATGTGATGGAGGCTCACCATCAGCCGGCCCTAGAGGGAAGACGTACCACCCAGCATCCCTTGGGCAGGGAAGCTTAGACCTGGGTACTTCCTCATACTCAATTCAGCCCTCGCCTGCCTTTCTGGATCGTGTCTCTGACAGCAGTATTAGGGAGCCCAGGATTCCGTGCCTGCTCCTGACCTTCACCGTCTCCACTCTGCACCCACTGAGGTGCCCAGGGAGAGAGCTGCACATGAGGCTCGCTCTGCTTTAGGCTGTCAGCAGCTGAAGGACATTTCAAAATAGGACTCCTCCGCCTTTGGCTTCCTCATGCGAATGCCAGTATTTTCACCCTCATGTGCCACAATTCTGTAAATGTCCCTTCACGTGTGACAGAACCCTCCTGCTTGGGGGGCCCTGGCAGGAGGCCCCTCTGAGTGCTAAGGAGCAGATTGCGGCTTGACGTAGGAAAGCTTGTCTGTCTGTGGACAAAGCAGTGGCTCTAATTTTTCCTCAGGGGTAAATCTAGGGAGAAGTCTGGAAGCTACGTCAGTAAAGTAAAACCATCTTTGAAGGAAAGGGAGATCTGAAATACACACATGGAAGAGCTGATTTATCTGCTTCTCTTGGACTATTGGAACTTCAACTCCTGAAATAGTAAGAGAGGAGCTTTTAGTACAAAGTTCACCAAATGTTTTCTTAGCTGCGCGGGTAGTGAGTGATCCGGGCTTTGTGGGCCATGGGCTAAGCAGGCACTCAAAATAAAAATAACCTCTTAAAAAGAAGCCAGTTGGCTTGTCAGTTGCACAAAAACTGCAGGAGGGCAAGGACTCCTGATCCCCCTGCTCCTTTCTTAGTTTAAATGTTATTATCTCTTAAAAAACAAAACAAAACAGAAATTTCTCTGTGGGTGAATTTAAATAAGACATGACCTCAAAAAGTAAAAATCACTTTGGATTGGACTCCCAGTGTTAGCAACTTAACCTCAGCATCTGTGAAGACCGGAAGGTAGAATAGGGCTAGGGAGGCTCCAGGAGGTGAGGGAAAGTTAGGTTTTCACTGACTTCATGTTTTCAGCATTGATCTACAGTGGATGAGGAAATACCACAGATGCCAGGTTCTCAGATTATATTGTCCCTTCATCTGGTCCTCCGTACGACAGTTTATGACAGCATTCTCAGCAAACACTGGCAGTAAAAATGATTGTCTCATTCTAGCAATGAAGAAACAATGTTTTGAGTGAGTACATAAAAGGTGAAAAACAGAATGTTTTCTTCTTGCAATGGTGATGCTGATAGCTCACTTGGGAGTATCACAGATGATGGTTCTGCAACAAGGAGACAAGTATGAATATTTTGAAAACAGGCACACTAGGTGTTCACCAGTGGCATTCTGAAAATCCCTCCAGAAGATGTGAAGGCGTCTCAGCTTCTGTATATACATTAGCCGTTTCTTCAGAGACAGTTTGTACGAGGGACACGGACTTGCCAGGGTGGAAGCGGAAATCTCCCAGTTCGGCACCAGTGCAACGATTTTAAGGTGAAAGAGATAAAAATAAAGACCCCATTCAAAAATGGGCATCCGAAATGAACAGACATTTCTCAGACAAAGAAGTAAAAGCAGCAAGAAAATATTTGAAAAAATGTTGCACATCACTGGTCATTTGAGAGATGCAGATGAGAACAACACTGAGATTCCACCTCACCCCACAAAGAATGGCTGCTATCAAGAAATCACACAATAACAAATGTTGGCGGGGTTGTGGAGAGAAAGGAGCCCTTCTCCATTGCTGGTGGGAGTGCAGACTAGTGCAACCACTATGGAAATCAATATGGAGATACCTCAAAGAGCTTGGACTGGAGGTTCCATTTGACCCACCTGTCCCTCTGCTGGGTATCTTTCCAAGAGAACTAAAAGAATCATATCACAGAGAAGTATGTGCGCCCATGTTTATAGCGGCACAGTTTGTAATAGCTAAATCTTGGAAACAGCCTATTTACCCATCCGTTGGAAACTGGATAAAGAAGTTGTGGTTTTTCTATAAAATGGAATATTACTCAGCCATAAAGAATGAGAAAATAGATTCATTCATAGGAAAATGGATACATATTGAGGCCATACTCTTAAGTGAAATAAATAAGTTACACATGTGTAAATACCGAATAGTTTCCCTGGTGTGAATAATCTGCAACAATGCATAAGATTCTAATAAGATTACTGACATTTAGAAATGGGAAGAAAGGAGCTAAAGGTGTAGGGAAGGTGAGATGGGTAGGGAAAGGGTAATAAGGGGAAAGAAAAAAATGTGAGAGAATGAAAAGATGAAAATAAAGTGTTTGTAGATGGGGAGGGGAGGAGGGGGTGAAGGGAGGGCAGAGGTAAGGGGAAAAAATGAGAATCAAGATTTGTCATGTAGAGGTACAAGATCCCAACAATGAATGTAACTGTACTGCATCCCTAGAATGTACCAATAAACTCAATTAAAGCTGAAAAAACAATTGGATAAGGGTAGCACTCTGGAAAGTCTCTGGAATTGGGATAGATTTTGAGTCCACAGATACAACCTGCAAATGAATTAACTGGCCCCAGAAGGAGAAGAAGAGAGAACAAAAGTTGTATCCTGGTGTTTAGTCTGGGGAATTGGGTGAATTATAATTTCATCTCTGAACTGCAAGCATTAAGGAAGAAATGAAAGATTCTGTGCAGTACAGCATACATTTGAGGCTTAGGAGTCCACTTCAAAATATCAAAGAGGAAACACTTGTGTCTACATCGGGGTGCTCAGAGGAACTATAATAGATGAAGATAAACATAAGGGGGTCACTGGCTTTTAAAAGAATCTCAAGGGCTGGATGTGATTACATCCAGAGAGAAGTGGAGAGAATTCGGGTACAGAACAGGGAGGTTCAGAAACCTAGACCCTCCACTGCGAAGGGCCTGGAAGAGCAACCGAAGGACATAGGAAGGACAAACCCTGGGGGTGGAGTGAGCCAGGAGGTGAAAGGGGCTCTGAAGGACAAGTGAAGGGAGCTTCTCCCAAGGGTCCAAGGCCGAGGTTGCTCAGACAAGGCGGAAAGAGCACCAAGGTGACAACGGGCCATGCCTCAGCCTGCGGTCAACCTAGAGTCTCTAAGACACAGTCTTTGACCCTCTCTGAAGCAGTCACCCTGAGGTGTGGCCCGTTGTCATGTCAGGTGCTCCACCTGGGGTCAGGGACTTTCCGTAGGGTTAAAGTACGGGGCCGTCTGGAGACTCTCACGTGACACTGCACAGAGCTCGCTCTGAAACTTCTAGCAGGGTCTGTGAGCTGCAGATATTCAGAATCTCAAGCTCTACTCGAGATTTCTGGATCAGAGCCCCATTTCTAACCAGGTATCTAGGCGATTTGTGAGCAGAGCAAGTGAGCTGCTCTCCATTATAACAAAGGCAGATGTGAGATAAAGGATTACTTTTTTAAAGACAAGGGCTAAATGTGCCAGATTTGTGTACTGATTAAAATAGTCTTTCAAAGATGCAAAACTTTCATGGTGATGCAGAACAGTGGGTAATAGGAAAGACAGTGACCCGAAGAAGGCAAAGTACATGGGATTTGGGATAAAATGGAGAGGTGGTGCCGTGTGAGACAGCGGGAAGATAGGACAGAGGTCGGGTGGGCCTTGGTGCCCAGAGTGCTCACCGGTAATGAGAGATGAAGTTAACTTCCTTTTCCTCCGTTTTCAGAAAGACGGGACATAGGATCATCAGCTGAGAATAAGCAGGGAAGTTGATGTCAAGAGGTTTCAGAAAAATGAAATTTGAACCAGCTTTCCTGCAAAAGAAATACAGATTATTGAGCAAGGATAAGAATTTATTTAAAAATTCATAATCATAAATGTTTTGAAAGACCAGTCAGGATAAGTACATACTTTTACCAACTCACATTAAGCTGTTCAGGCACAGACAGAAAATAGGCAGAAGATTGGATTTAAATAGTGGCAGGTCTCTGCCAAGCCAATATAGATATATTGAGTGAGCAGGGGTCCCGGGAGCTATCCTGGGAGACTGGCCCAGAAAAGGGTTGGGTTAAGGCTTGAAGATCTTGGTGCGGTCAGAGACCATAGGGTTGGGCTCCGGGGTAGGACTGGAAGATTTAACAAAAATACTGAATGCCCATTTCCAGTTGAATTTTAAAATAAAAATAGCTAATATTTTAGTTTAAATGTATCCCATGTGTTACTGGGATGTATTTATTCTTTTAAAAAATCAGAAATTATTTATCTGAAATACACAAATACCTTGACAACCTATGTATAACATTGCCACCTACCCCAAGAAAAATGAGTCAAAAAATTGGGGGTCATTATCTGAGAACCGAAGGCTTCAGAGTAAGAGAGAGCGGTAGCCATGAGAAGCCCAGTGGTTGACAATGCCCATAGGGGTTTATTTTAAGATGGCCTGGAAGGAATGGCCCAGGGACTAAAAGTCTAAGGCCAGGAGGGGCTCATCTTGAGCGTACTAGCTTTGTGAAGAAGTGACACAAGCTGGCGACCATGAACCAGTGATGAATCAGTACGCGAGAGGAGAGACCGGGCACCTTATGTACAGGTGCAACATGGCGCCCAGGCTCCAAGGAGAGGCAGCCATTGATACAGTGTGGTGACACCCAGGCCACTGGAGTCCAGGTTTTTAGGAAAGGAGGACAAAGAAGAAGACCACGTTAGCTCAGTGCTACCAGGAATGAGGAGGATGCCAGCCTTTTACCCAGACATCGGTGAGACTGGAGAGGAGCTGAGGGTACTGCTTGGGAGAAGAAGCAGGGTCCTTGGGGAAAGGTGGGTTTCGTTTAGCCGTGGCGTTCAAGTCGGGAGAAGCCTTTAAAGATGCAGAAGACTCGGCAGTTAGCATCTTAAGAAGCACACGGAGGGTTTCGGAAAGTGAGAGACCAGGGATGTTCCCCCTCACGTGGGGTGCTGAGGATGGTGCCGAGGGAGGACCGGATTCTCAACTGGGGCCAGTGAGGATGGATGGAAGGCTGGGTGGGCTGCACAGAGGTCAGTAAGTGGGAAACAGGCTGTCGATCATTTTATGGACCGGCCTCAAAGTGGCTTGTGATGGAGGGCAGGGGGCACCCACTTCCACCTGTGTAAAATAGGGGACCCGCATCCCTTCTACATGTCCTGCAGGGGGCGCTAGCTGCTCACCTCTGCCTACCCAGATTTATCACATTCAGCTCTGCATTGACTCACGTGGTGGAGAGGTAGAAGTAGTTCCCTACAGAGGAAGCGGGGTGATGGTCCTTGTGTGGGCTTCACCACATGCAACCTCTCCTGAACCCACAGAGCCTCCAGCCCTAAGAAGAAAAGGCCCACAAGTTCCACCCAACACCCTAGCTTGATTAATCAGAGGCACAGGAATCAAAATCTTTTAGGGGCAAACAGGTTCACTTGTAGGAGTAAATGTCTGAATGGAGTAGGGAAAGGAGAATGAAAAATGACAATAACCCAGGCTGGGATCCTCTCCTCAGCCCGGTCTGAGTGGAGATTGGCTAATGGAGATGCCATGTCCAGGGGAGCAGGGTCTTGTCTGGCCCCTCCTTGGCCCACTTTCCCGTGCCACTGAATACTCCCCTGTCTGACAGGGCTGACAAATCTCTGAGGAGCTTATGGGCTTTCTGTTCCAGATGAGATTTCTGGAACTGAGTGTCCTTTCTCAGACAAACACAAAGTCATTTGATCCTCACTCACCTCATGGAACTGCAGTTTCTCAGACAAAATAAATCACTTAAAATTGGCTTTGACCAGTAAGCTGGAACCAGAGTGTTTTCTTCTTCTTTTCTCCTTTGGAACCTAAATATACTATAATTAAGACCATTACCAGCCACTTGAGTTGGGGTGGGGGATACATTTAACAAGCAGTGGTGGTGGAAGGGGCTGAAATTTCAGAATTGCACCACCAGTAGACAAAGCTTAGAAAATAGTTGCTGTTTTCAAGGATGTCTGGCTAATAATTTCCCTTTAATCATAGGAAAGGTTTTTCTTCAGGACTTGTACCTGGTCTTTGCGGATTTTAGAAATGAGGAGTACAAGTAGTTTCTAAAATTGACTCCTGCTATACTCAGTTTTATAGATAAATCATCGGCAGTTGTGTACATTTTACATTTTATTTCATTCTGGTTTTGAGGCACTGAGGATTGAACCCAGGGCCTCACACATACCAGGCAAGCACTCTACCATGGAGCTATGTGCTCAGCCGTAATTTGCATTTGTAATGAACAGTACATATAAGGCTTGGCCTTTGATCACCAGGGTTTGTGTTGACCTGCAGATGCGTTGTCTTCCCTTCGTGCCCACCCAGGGATGAACAATGTGTACACAAGCCCCAGTGGAACAGTTAATTTACACCACTCGGTCCTCTCTGTGTGCCAGGATCTATGCAGATACAAAGCCCTGACTCTTGGTGTTGGGAGATCACAGACACAAAGGACCAAGGAACAAAGGCAGTGACCGGGCTGCCAGAGGTCTGAGCACCCTGAGGAAAGATTTGCCTTAACGCCCTTGCCATCACGTAGCAAACATAAAGCCAACCTGAAATGTCGTTTTCCTCTCAAAGCATAGATGCAAGTTTTTTCAATTTTGAAATACAATCTTATTTTCACTCCAGCATTCTGATTTCATCAGGCAATTGAAGGAAAAGCTTTCCATCCACATAGAAGCACTTCACTGGCACATTCGTGGAGCGGATTCTATAAAGGGAGTGCTGCACTAGAAAAGGCAACCAGGGAGAACTTCTGCATCTGATGTTTGACACAGACACTGATTTCGAGGGACGCATGACTGAACCACAGAGCCGTCCGACTGCAAAGCTGAAGGTGTCTAACAATTCCACATCATTCTCCTTATGATGACAAAGGTGGTGATCTGGCCAGGGAGATTTAGCTCAGTGGTTCCGGCGCCTGCTTTGCAAGTGCAAGGACTGGAGTTAGATCCCCAGTAGCAAAACGCAAAACAAAACAACAGCAACAAAAAGGTGATCAATGAGCTGAGCTGCTCCTATCCCTGTGTAACATGTCCTTTGTACTGTACTACAGAAACAGATGGAAAATGTGTTTGTCTTCAGATACCTGAGTGCAGACCACTAGAGGAGTAGAATTCTGGAGGCACAATGCAGATCAGAACAGGCAAGTCCTAGCCGCTGTTGATGTGTGACTGTGTCATTCTACTTTTAGTGTACACCCACTTCCGCCAGATGCCATTCTCTACGAGAGGAGAGGAGAGAGGCCGCCTCCCCATGGCTCCTGCTGGAGACAAGCCTCAGACCGGCCCCCTCCTGACCCAAACGAACACACCTGCTTACCACGCACGCCCTGCCTCCAAAGAACATGGGCACCCACACTCCTCCCTCCAGTGAATATCCACCGCTCTCATCTTCTACCTTGAGAGAATGCTTGTCTTTGTATTTTTCTGACTTAAACAACCACAACTGAGCTTTCTCTGATTGTAATTGCAATATCTTTAAATGTTTGACAAAGTCCTCTGCTTTCCTCCTGATAGAAAGAGACATGTGGCTTTTATACTTGGATCTGTTTTTCAACCACACCCACTGCTTAGTGGCTACATGATCTAGAAAAGTCTGTTAGCTTCTCTGATAGTTATTCAGATTGGGAGTAGTACTTGTCTTTTAAGTCTGTAAGGACTGCCAAACTGGATCAAGAAAGCACAGCGCATAACTACCCTAAGGCTTCAGCTAGTATGCTCTCCTTGACCATATTTGGCTCCTTTGCCTAACTTCACACCTTTTAAGTTTCTAGGGCTGCCATAACAAATGAGCATAAAAGTGGTGGCTTAAAACAACAGAAATGTTTTCTTCCACACTCATTCTGGAGGCTCAGAGTCCACAGCAGAGCAGTCAGTGAGGCCCCAGTTTCCCAGCAAGCCCCTTTGATGCTGTTTCCCACTTTCCCTGACCTGCAGCTGCACCGCTCCAGCCTCTGCCCATCTTCACACGGCCATTTCTCTGACACCTCTCTGAGTCCTTTCCCCTTCTCAGAAGGACCACACTGGTCAGACTGAGGACCTCCTCTGAGCAGTGTGACCTCATCTTAACAATACAAAAACAAACTTTCAGAGGAAGGCCTGGTGCTGAAATTCTGGGGTGCCATGAATTCTCTGAGGACACGATGCATCCACTGAAACAACTTCAAGTTGCTGTAACTTGTGTGGAAGGACATGGGCCTGTTCCTCCTCAAAATTCCAAAATGTTCCCAACGTTTTGACATCTTTTAAACACTCACTAAAATGCTCATTAGTTTTTTTTCTGTATAATTTAAAAAATATGCAACTTGACATTTTCATAATTATTAAAGATGACCTACACTTGTGTTCTTGTGGTACAAAAGGTACAGAACCTTGAACATCCTTTCACGCCTGCCTGCGATGCTGAGGGCTCCTTGGACAGGCGGCTGCCTGGCCTGGATGGCATCGTCAGGTTATAAACCTACAGGAGGCTCGGGGAGACTTAGGGTCCTGTGACCTGTGAACACAGCTGTCACTTTCAGTATATGTCTTGACTTGAAACTGTGTTCCAGGAACAAATCATAAGAGTCGAAAGGCTTCCCCTTCCTTTTAACCATAAATGAGTTCTCTTTAAAAATAGGATGTAGAGCTATGTGTGGTGGCAAACACCTGTAATCCTAGCACTCAGGAGGCTGAGGCAAGACGATCACCTGAGTTCAAGGCCAGCCTGAACTGCATCCTGACATCCTGTCTTGACAAAACAAACAAACAAACAAAAACTCCAACATCTAAACCAACATTTCAGTAACTGAGAAAAATCTGGTGTTATTACTATCTTCCCAAGCAAGTACAACAGTTCCTAATGAAAAGCACTTAGTGTCAGTTATAGACTATTAAGAGAAGGATCTTGGTTGTTTGCTTCAATTCTCTTGAGTTATAAATGAGAAACTAGATTTATAAATGAGATATCTTGGCTGTTAAGTGAGAACTTTCATGAGGTTACACAACTAGTTACATAACTACACAAAGCACAGTAATATTCAACATCTGGTTCTGAATTCTTTGGGCTTTTTCCTCCAAGTCAGTATCAGATGTACAGACTAGATTTTATAGAATCCTTCCTACTGGCGTCACTGATTAAGAAGACTTTTTTTTTTTTTTT